>NC_072405.2:101555500-101865250 GCF_028858775.2 Pan troglodytes | reverse complement strand
ACATACATCATTCAACTGTTAGTTGGGGCAAACCAGTAGGAAAAAGCTTGATGGAAAAAGTGGCATTTGAGAAAATTTTAATAACTAGATAGAATTGCAAGGAATTAAGACAGTATATTCGTTTATCTAGGCTGCCGAAACAAATTACCACAAACTCACTCAGTGATTTAAAACAACAGACAGACAGCAATGGCTCATGCCTGTAATCCCAGCACTTTGGGAGGCCGAGGCAGGTGGATCACGAGGTCAGGAGTTTGAGACCAGCTTGGTCAACATAGTGAAACCCCATCTCTACTAAAAATACAAAAAAAATTAGCTGGGCGTGGTGGCAGGCGCCTGTAATCCCAGCTACTTGGGAGGCTGAGGCAGGAGAATCGCTTGAAGCCAGGAGGCAGAGGTTGCAGTGAGCCAAGATCATGCAGCTACAGCCCAGCCCAGGCAACAGTGCGAGACTCCATCTCAAAAAAAAAAAAAAAAAGAAACAGACATTTTTCTCACAGTTCAGGAGAGCAGAAGTCTGCCATCGAGGTGTGGGCAGGTTTGTTTCTTTCTGGAGGCCTTGAGGGAGAATCTGCTCATGCCTCTCTCCTTGGCATTCCAGGGCTGGGAGACATGTTATTCCAATTTCTGCCTCTATTTTCACATGGCTGTATCCTTGATATGTCTCTAGGTGTCCTCTCCTCTTCTTCTAAGGATACCAGTCATTGAATTTAAAGCCCACACTAAATCCAGGATGATTTTATCTTGAGATGTCCCAATAAATTACTCCTGCAAAAACCCTATTTTCCATTAAAGTCACATTCTCAGTTCCGGGTACATGAGTTTTTGGAGAACACCATTCAACTCACTACAGATGGGAAGGGAGACCTGGTTAAAAGTAAAAAGCACGATCAAATGCACTTTTGGCATATGTTCACAGCAAGGAGAGTCTTCTGGTCTGTCTGGAAGGTACATAGAATATAGAAAAAGAGTAGGAGATGTGGCCACAGGGAACCCTTTCATTCGTCAGTACTCAAAGTCAGTGTCACATTTTATGTGAACTCTTACCTGAACAATCTTTTTCCTGCCTCCCCGGAGTTAGTTGCTTCTTCCTTGGTGTTCTTGATCTCCTTTGTCCTTACCTCTGTTACAGCACTCACCACATCTTAATGTAATTCTGTGTACACATATCTGGTTTTACTATGCTGATTGAGGTAAAACTCTATGTCATTTGACTTGGTGTTCCCAAGGCCTCACACAGTGCTGGACATACAGTAGTCACTCAGTGATTACTTGTGGAAGGCTGAAAGGAAGGAAAGAAGGAAGAACCAAGGAAAAAAGGAAGGAAAGAAGGAGAGGTAGGAGGGATGGACGGATGGTTAGGCTTGCATTGGCCTATAGAGGACACTGAATACCAGCTTAAGACTTCATGTGCTTTACTCTGTAGGTAAAGGACTGTCTCCACAGCTTTCTAAACAGAGGATAATAAATTAGAACTATACTTTAAAATGAAATATCTGATAGTGATATTTAATATGGATTGAAATTTAAAAAAAACCTCAAAAGAAGGAAGAAGTTTGGAGGAAATTGAAATAGAACAAAGAAAGGAATTGAGGACCTAAAATAGCCCCTCTACATTATAGATGTAAATAAATAAAATCGTGGTAAAATCAACATGCATGGTAATTGAACTGTTGTAGTTTCATTAACATAAAAATTAGATGGGGCTGGGATGGTGGCTCACACCTGTAATCCCAGCAATTTAGAAGGTCAAGGCAGACAGATCGCTTGAGCCAGGAGTTCGAGACAAGCCTGGGCAACATGGTGAAACCCTGTCACTACAAAAATAAAAATACAAAATACAAAAAATTAGCTGGGCATGGTAGTGCATGCCTATGGTCCCAGCTACTCAGAAAGCTGAGGTGGGAGGATCATCTGAGTCCAGGAAGTCAAGGCTGCAGTGAGCCGTGATCCCACCACTGCACTCGAGCCTGGGCAATGAGAGGGAGACCCTGTTTCAGAGAAAAAAATAATAATAATAAAAGGTGGCAGAAAAACATAGCTTTTGTGTGGTAATAATGAATTCACCTTGAAATGTTTTAAAAGTTAGAAAGAACATTCCAAAATCCACATTTTACCATTAAACTAGATATTCAGGAATAAATTTGAAGGCACCAAGTTTGAAGTTTTGGACTGGAAGTCATTTAAGGAGAGGAAAAACATTCAGGTGAGATTGAGCTGAGGATCCCTAGGAAGAGAATAAAAAGGAGAAGATAAATGGTTTGTGGAGAGAACATTAAATGTTGCCAATATGTAGGAAAGAAGAACTTGTAAAAGATTCAGAGGAGCAGTAAGAGAGTTTGGTTCATGCCCTGCTACTGCTCAGAGAACTTCAAGTATGTCCATTTATTTGTTTAATTAACTACAATATACTGATCTTGGCTTTTACTTTTTTTTTTTTTTTTACAGTATGACCACCCTGAATTATGAACAAAAATCTACCTGTAGATTGGTCCCTGTAAAATT
Source organism: Pan troglodytes (assembly GCF_028858775.2). NCBI lineage: Eukaryota > Metazoa > Chordata > Mammalia > Primates > Hominidae > Pan > Pan troglodytes. The sequence goes on along the minus strand of NC_072405.2, from coordinate 101,862,745 downwards.
TTTTTTCTTGACTAATATGCTTTGAGAAATAGGTACTGCCCATCTCTATGTTGGTACTTTTCAATTTTGGTTTTATAATGAAAAGATTGCATTTTGAATAGATGTTTCGAAGTAGATATTGAAGGCTAGATCAGGGCACAAAAAGCAAAATTGTGGCACATAAGCACTTTGTATTTAGAACCCCACCTACTTTGGGATGTTCTCTTTTGGGAACTTCTTCACCCTATGTACTTAAAGAGCTCTCTTAACATGCAATAAGTAAAGGAGACTGGCCAATGCCCTCATACAAAGGAGTCAGCAGACGTAGCTAGCAAAAGTACAAGATGTTGACTAGCACTATCCCGTCTTGTGCCCAGGGCATCATTAATCAGTTATGGCCAACATTCCCACTGAAGCCTCCTAGGAATGTGTTGCAACATAACGTTCCAGGCGATCAATAAGCAGAGAGATTAACCCAAAAGAAGAATGTGTTACTATCAAAATTTCAGATATTAGAGAAAAATTTTACTGGATACTATCCCTCAAATCAACCAATGTGTATGAACTTAACCTGAAGAATAAGCTGTAAGGTGAGGGTGCAGGAAGAAACCATTAAAAGTAGAAAACATCGATTTGGTCATCAGTCAAATTTAAGGTAAAAATGAGCCATGAAACTGTTTTGGAGTAAAAGAGTTTAGAAATACTGAAATCTAAAAGACAAAAAAAAGGGGAGAAATAGAAAGATCAAGGTGGAAATGTTTGAAACCAAAAGAGGTGAAAAAGGTGAAAAAGAAGCATAATCTTATGCTTTAAAAGAAAACAAACATCAAAATTTCTGAGTTTCAGAAAGTATACATTGGCATGTACTGGCCTTCTGATACTCAGCCCATTGAAAATGCTAAGGTGATCCTGACTTACAGCAACATTCATCTTGAAGGTCACTAAAATTTATTCATCCATCTGGCCACACATAGAACTGAAGATTAGTTTTGATGTTTAAAAAAAGCAAAAGTGTTTCTTTATTGCTTTCACTAAAGCTTTTACTTTTAAGTGAATTATTTATAGCTAATTCCTTATTGAAAATACTGTAAATTATGGCAGTCCTACAAATTGTGATATGGGTTATTTGTTTTATCATATGTTGGCTCTTCTTCATTAGTTATTGAGCTCTCACAACTTGTCAGGAATGTTAGCCACCCTCATCCCTTAGCTGAAACAAAAAAAAATGGCTGCTTGGTTTGGGATCCATTTACATCAGGGAAAGGGAGGTAGGAAGGTTGAAAGTTCAAGGGAGCTCCTCACATTTCTCAGAAATCTTCTTTATTTCCTATTGCAAGAAAACCTACTAGGTTTTAATATACTCTAAAATTAATTTACTACTTTTTATAGCCTCCTTTACCACATGAAAAAAATCCAAAAACTGTGTCCTGATTGTAGCTAAAGAGTCAGTGTGACACAAAATCTTTCCCTTTTCTGACTGTGATGTCAACCTATCACTACTGAATCCAAGCAAAACTCCAAAGGCACTCTCTGCTCCTAGACTTAATGGAAGAATTTAACAATCCAGTCTGCTGTCCTGGTGTTTTCTAGTTGCTCAGGGCTGGTTGTCAGCAGCTCATTTGGCAACCCGGTAGGAGAGGTTAATTAGCAGGGAGAGTTGAAGAGTGCTACCCAGAGGGAGCAGGAGTGCTGTGCCCACTGAGAGCCTGGAAGACAAACAAAGAAGTCGGGAAGTATTTATTTTCTCTGTTGGGGAATCTTTTTCTCCATGGGACTTGAGTTCAAACAGGGGCCAGCACCTTGTTGCCTCCACATGAGAGACACAGAATCAAAGTGCCCTGAAAATGAATGATGGTTAGAAAGGGGATCAGAGGCTTGACTTGCACTCAGGAAGCCAAAAAGGTTTTGTTGCTCTCCATAGTAAAAGGCTATTGATTGCTGCAAGTAAGAGCTTGCTGTTTCCTGAAGTTTAAGTTTATTCAGTCTTTTGCCCTTTGAGAGTCCCTTGCTGTTAAGAACTACTATGGAATTTAGCACTTGTTTAATATAAAATGAATTATTTGTGATCAGCCATGACTGCTCTCTCAGACTACAAATCTGTTGCCAAGGTCAAAGTGAAGGATGCTTTACATAATGTAGATTTTACTGAGTGGCCATCTTTGAAGTGACCTTAGCACAACACATCCTGGCATGCTCATTGCTGTCTTACCTTTAAACTGACAGACTGGGTGCCAGTACAACAAAATCTTTTTTGAAATTTTCCACTATTGCTCAAAAGTTATCATGGTCATTTTAAGCTGGAAAATGGAGGCAAAAGTAACAGGAAACCAATGTCTTCTACACAGACAGTGTCAATTCTGTTTGCAATCATTGGTAAGTGTACCAGTGTGGTATCAGAGAAGAGCGTTTAATCATGCCTATAGCTACAATTTCTTTAGCAAGAATCTGGGCATTTAAAACATAACCAGAAAGAGCCACAGAGGCTTTTTGTAGCTTACTGTTCTCTGTTTCTAGTTTATTAGAGAGTAGTTTTTTTGAGATAGTAAGTTATTTTTATTTTTTCAGGTTACAAAAGTAATATCTAGTGATGAATATCATTAATATTTTGACAACATATGCCCTTTAAATATTTTTTCTCATTTTTAATGTTACTTTACTAAATTGGAATATATGTCCTATTTTTAGTCTATTAGTGGTTATGGTTATAATTTTTTAAATATTCAAGTTATTTTCATAATTATAATGAATTAGGTTTCCACTCTGGGAACCTAATTTTATCCCAATATCTTTTTCTTACATCTGATAACTCTCCATTTTTATTTATGCCAGATTATATAGATTCAGATTATAATTATAAAATTAATGATTTGATACTATGCATTGTCTTTTCTAGAATAATGTCTGGTGTTTATTTGCAGTAAGCTTTAATACCATATTAGAAACAATCATTGGGACTTAACTATGTTTATCTAGTTTCACTGCTCACTATTAATCTCATATAACAACTTTCCCATTTTCAAAATTCTTCATATTTTCTTCTGTTAGTCAGCCAAAATGTATCTTCAATTAACTATTTCAGGAGAGGTGTATAGGGGATATGCTTTGGAAGTCTTTGCAGTCTGAGAATGCCTTTCTGCTGTCCCTACTACAGGAACCACTGGGGATAGAAGCCGTCTGTGCTCAGAGCTTGGAGGATTACTACCTCAAGGAATGTTCTAGAGAAAACTAACAGTAGCCTGTCTTTGGTGTTTAATAACATGTTAATTTTTCTCTGCTTGGATACTTGTAACATTTCAAGTTTTATTCTTGAGAAGAAATCAGCGAAAAAACAAACCAACAACAACAATGAAAAACCTGCATACACAGAGGCTCCTTTTGGTTCCATGAGTCCTTCTGATCTGTGACCTACTATTGTTTCCTCTCAGGAAGATTTTCTTCTACTCTTTCTTTTATTAATACCTTTGTATCATACAATCTGTTATTTATTTGTAAGATTATTATTTGTATGGATTAAGCCTCTTGAATCCGTATGTCAAGTTGTATAGTTTTTATGCCTTTGTCTCTAATTTTTAGAAATACTTAAGTTCATTTTCTACTTCACTAATTGGATTTTCTTTAGTATTAATTCTGCTACTGTCTTCATTATGGAATTCAGGGCATATTAAATATGAACTCCTTCTGTATTTTAGATTTGGGGTTTTTAAAAAAATAGATTTGTTCCTCATTCTTATTAGGGGGATGGGGGTTGGTGGCATGAATACCCAGTATTGGCTCACAGCAATACATTGAGAGATTCTGTCCTCTACTGGTGCAAGTGACTGTCTGAAACCTCTAGATCCAGATGAAAAGAGAAAAAGAGAATACATTTCCTGTAAAATTACAATAACTGTTCAGAAAGCCTGCAGTCTTGGAGGAAAAGAGAGAGAGCTGAGGCAATAGGCAGCCTCAGCAGGGAGTCCCTCCTCTGTGCTGAAACATTGCTTCTTTGTTCTTTTCTGTTCCCATGTAGCCACCTGCTGAAGAACAAGCTGCAATACTGCCCATCTTCTGTTCATCACAGTTGCCAGGCCACAGCCCAGCCTGCAGCTCTTCCCAAAGCTTTGCATGTGGTAGCCCTGTGAGTAGCCTTGCCTGATTTAGCAAATAATATACATGCCTATGCCTATGCTACTGTATCTACAATCTTTTAGCAAGAGTCTGGGCATTTCCATGTAACCAGAAAGGGCCACAGAGGCTGTTTATGGCTTACTCTTCTCAGTTTCTAGCCTATTAGATAGTAGTATTTTTAACAGTTTCTTTTGTATATCACAAATTTTTCACAAGACATACTTATTACCCTTGCTCCCTTCCCGCACCCCAAATATTGCATGGGACATACTTATTACCCCTGGTCCCTTGCCCCACCCACCAAAATCTATTGTTTACTGGAAAGTCAACTTTAACTAGGTGTCCTATACTTGATCTGGCAACCTTACCCACGAACCATAGTATGCTCGTCTTTTTTGAATTAAGGAGGTGTTACAAGGGCTGTTCAAGGACTCCACCTAATTCCTTAGGATGCTGGCCTTTCAGAGGACTGCATGGCATTGCCCTTTAAGTCTCTCTTCAGCAGACCATTTCAGCACTCTATATGATGGAAATCCCTCAATATTTCATGCCTATATGGCATTGGCATTAGGATGTAACATATTATAGTTTCCAGAACTGATGCAGATTTCCCACTACTTTCGCATTCCAGTGGTAATTGCTATAGGATTCTGGAGGGATGTGTGAGTGTGTACATGAGGTGAGGAGACAGTTGTGATGAATAAAAGGAAGTTAAATTTCTGTTCATATGTTGTCATTGTACTAAAAAGTTTCACCAAGTCAATTTCAACTTTCTAGAGCTCGTGTGCCTAGCAGTGTAGTGCCTCGTTAAAAAATGATTCTTAAATTGAATTGGACAAAATTAGTTATGTGGTCGGACAAATAGGACCACCTTAGGCTGTAGCTGATTTAATAGACTAGGACGAATAGCTTTCCCCAAACTATCTCCATAGAGATTTATTTTCCCATCCCATCACTCTTCTGTTTACTACCCTACTACTTGAGCTCATCTACTCCTCTGGGAAGTTAATAAGCCAAAAGAAGATAAATGCTCTATGTGAAACTGCCTGTCAATAGAAAGTGATCATACTAACATTTATTGAATATTTAATATATGCCAAGCACCAGGCTAAGTGTTTTATGTAGCTTACCTCATTTAGTCCTCTCTGTACTCTGTGGAATAGTTACTGACTCTCCCTTTCCAGACGAGAACGCACATAACCAGAGAGGTTGACAGACTCATCATAGGCCACACAGTGAGGTTTGAGTGCCCTTTTAAAAACTCTATTGTCCCATTTCAGAGCTCCTAATTCTCAATTGCCCCTTTTAGAAACAGATGGGACTTCATGTTGGCCTGCTTATTGATTCTTTTCTCCTCTAATTTCACAGACAGAAACAACTGTGGGCTTAGGGACCAGTATGTGCTACTGATTTCCATTAGCCATATCATTATGCAAGTCACCCCTGCAACAAAGCACAGACAGCTATCAAAGGCAACTTTTCTTTTCCTGTAGTTGCTAGAGTTTTGCTTCCATCTGTAGAGGTTCTTTTATCCACTCACCAACTCACAGAGCATCAAATGACTTTATGACCTAGAAAAAGTACTAAAATGTAGAATTCAGAAGGGAATACAGAGACAGAGCATGGCAAGGAGCCAGTTCCCAAAGCAAAGTGGATGAAAGGAAAATCCCTAATACCTGCTTACGGCTGGAAAAATTATAATTGTGTTGCTTATTTACTTTGTGCACTGGTGGCTCATGTTAATTACAGGAGATCCCCTGGAATTTCCCGTGAGGTGTATCAATGGCCCACAACGTCTTCAGTTATTTCTATTGGAAGTAATAACTTTCCAATGTCATAACCATGGGCACTATGCATTATTATTGTCACATTAGCTGGTAATGAGACAGAGCACTTAACTCACACCACCACAGTGCATTCCCATGCATTCCTGCTTGTTATGAAAATTTCTGACCATACCTTCTGCTTGTTATTAAAATGAAGGATCATGAGTAGTGTTGCACAGAGCCAATAAATGTCATATAAATATCTTCATATAATTTTATCAAATTATTTCGCTTTTGACACTTGTCATTAGCCTCCTTAATAGGCAAAACATCCTATGGACAAATATAGGCACATATGTGATTGTTTTGTGCAGAAGACAAAGTTTCAGAGAGGGTACATGAATGAGAAATAATTACTAATTGAGTGCCTATTACAGGCTTAATGTTTTCTGTGCACTATTTAATGCTTAAGCAACCATATGAATCATGTTCCATTGCTTCCTTTTTTCCAAATGCAGAAATGGGAGATCAGAGCAGCTCAGTTATTCACTCAAAGTAACTCAGCACTGTCTAATTCAGAGCTAATCTATCTCTAAAACTTCAAGTTTTTTTCTACTTGAGCCACGAACAACCTCCAGTTCATCATCTATAAAACTTCTCTTCACAAAAGTAAACTGTCAGTTGAGTCTACGATCATTTAGTGTTTTGCTTTTATATTAATCATTCATAATTTTAATTTAAAAATATTTATTGGTTAAGCTAACACTGGCATGGATGCATTTATAAATATAAAGAAAGGAACCACTTTCTGCAATTTACTGTTCGACTAGTCAAGCAAAAGTCAAACAAAAATATATATCACAAGGGCAGTTTGTTTTACTGCATTTCGTAAATGCTAAGTTACTTCGGCCCAAACTTTGTTTATCAGTAATGGAAATCTGAGTTAGAGCTAGATCAATAATCAACCACACACAAATGAGAATACCCAAGGGAAAACAAACCATGAAGAATGTAAATAAAGGACAGAGGAAAAGCACAGATTATTTTTCTGTTCTATATCTGTGGTCAGAATTATTTCCCCTGTGGTCAAAAGAAGAAAGAAATTCAAGGTTCATCATTTTTTTTTTCTGCAGACCAGAGAGACCACAAGAGACTAAGATGAGCAGATGTCAATTCCTAAAACTCAAATGAACCTTCTTAGAAATTAAACTCATTGTCTTCAATGGGAGGATAAGAGCAGTTAGCCAAAGCTCAAAGCTGATGTAATAGAAATGCTACATGAAAATATACATTTGAAGAGACCTTGAAAGTACAATTTTAGGAGAAATTATTAAACTATAAACTGAAGTGGAACAAGTGCATAAACACATCAGTTTTACTTCCTATATTTTTCTTTGCTTTTCTTTGCTGATTTTTACCTCCCAGAGTCAGTCTGTATTCAAAGGGATAAAAGCTGTATATAGAAAGAGGTCCTACACTTACATTCATAAAATATTTATAACATAAATAGAAAAGAATGTCAATATACAACTTTATAGTCTTTCACCTAAGGAAGTCTTTAAACACTTACATAATAATAGCAGCTGATATTTATTAAGCTCTTACAAAGGCCTGACCCAATGCAAAGTGCTTCACATGCATTTCATGACAATCATACTCTGGGCTAGCCACTATTTTGGGATTAATGGAGAGACAAAATTCTTCTCTTTAAGAGTAGCTGATTGAGCAGAGGTGGCTAGCACAGCTGGGGTCAGGAGGGCCACTCTGCATATGGAGTAGCATACAGCAGTCAACACCTGCCCTGGCAGCATGACGCTCATGAAAGCTGGCTCAATGATAGCTAATTGTCCTATTCAGAAAGAAAGCACACTACAACAAGTCAGAGACAGTGAAACAGAATAGAACCAGAATGTTAGATTCCCTGATTCCTCATTAGAAACTCTGTTCATGTGCTAACGTGCTTATCCACTTATTCATATGTTCAATAGGTATTCACTGAGTGCCTTCTATATTCTAAGTGCTGAGCTTGGTGAGAAGGATGCAGAGATAAATAAGACATACTTCATATTCTTAAGGAGCCCCCAGTCTAGTTAGTTGAACAGGCAATGCTAGATCAAATAAGCCCAACAAAATATAGCTGTAAGAAGGTACAGAGGTATCAGGCCAGACGAAGCAATTCACACTGGTAGGTTATATTAAGAGAAGGGACAGCTAGGTTGAATAGGTAGGCAAAAGTGAGAATAATATTTCAGGAAAATGAAACAGCATTCACAAAGCTCTTGGGCATGAATCAGCACAGTGTATTTTGGGATCTCTAAATAATTCGGGTGGAGAGGGCAGCTTGAACTGATTGTGAAATGACTTACATGCATTTAAAGAGCTTAGATTTTTCTTGCAGAAGATTGTGAGTTAGTGAAAAACTAAGCAGAATAAAGCCATAATCCAATTTATACTCTTGGAAAGTTAATTATGGTGAAAATGTGGATAAAGGATTACACAAGGACACATGCAAGGTGTTGCAATAATCATTAAATGAGTTACAGTGGCTTGGCCAGACATTGAAAGAAAAGTTTGCAACACTGCCTATAAATGAATTATGTCGTGAGACATCTTTACTTGATCTACTTTTGAGGTCTTAATTATGCTATGTACGTGTGTGCTTTTGTGTGTGAGGGTGCACTTTTTCTATAAATTTATTTTTTCAGAGAGCTTTAAATAAAAAAGTCTTTAGCATTATTGCCCTAAGCAGCAACAGAAAATTGGAACTAACGAATTCTTCTCTATTTGGTCTCTTAATCAAGGCATCTCAAGCTTAGCTGTTACTAAAATTATTCTGGATTTTTTACTCCTGTTAAATAAAGTAATTATCTCACTATGCAATATGATATATTTTTGAAGACATGCTGCTGATTTACAGTACAAGGAGCTGGCTCTTTGGGCATATTTTTACCCCTGGAATTGGCTACAGACTGCAACTCACTCATCCTTTCAGTGCCCAGTGGCAACTATTTGCCAACTGATTTGTTTGAGATGAGAAATAAATCTGGGCCCTTGGAATTGAATGTTTTTCTTTCTGAGTGAATTGGGCAGATTCATAAGAGACAGAGTGAAGACCTCAGGTCCAACAGGCCCATATTTTAACCCACTAAACTAACTGATCTACACCTAAGCTCAAAATTTCATATTAATATTGTACCTGATGCTTTCAAATGCCTAAAACCAAAATATTTTTATTCCTTTCTTGCACATGATTCCACAAATATTTTGTGCAAAAGATGCTGGTCTGAGTAGCATAACAAGTCCTGAGCATTGGGATGGAGAGTCTTGAAGACAGGCATTCTGCTGCCCTACCCTGACTTTGTATAGTCATAATGCCCTGTAAGGTATTTCTAGAAATATCATAGAGACTTGACAAATGCCTTTGTCCATGAGACTGTGTACATAATACAGAGGAAACAAAGCTTTATACCAACGTATTTCAAAGTACATAAACCACCTACCTCAACTCCATCAAAAATTGAGACATTATGAATACCTACTCTGCACATCTCCCAGCAATGCTTTGAATACAAAATGAGATAATAAATACAAAAAAGCTTTTAGTGTAAAAGGCTCTATTTAGCCAAGCCAATGGTTTTACTCTGGGAGAACAAGGTCTTGGGGAAAAAATGGTGTCTACTTCTCTGAATAGAAAAGTTCCTTGGTACAGGGTTTGGCCCTTGTGAAGGAGTTGCTAGATAATTTGTGTTCACTTACACATGGCGGAGGACTCTGAACAGCATTACCACAGCGTTTCTCCCTTACCTTTGAGAGCAAGGTAAAAATGGGAGGCCCCCTGCATCAATGCCACCCTCTTCTACTGGGGAATACAACTGGTTGGGGAAAAAGAACATGTGTGGCTGGGCGCAGTGGCTCACACCTGTAATCCCAACACTTTGGGAAGCTGAGGCAGGTGGATCACTTGAGGCCAGGAGTTCAAGACCAGCCTGGCCAACATGGTGAAACCCCCTCTCTACTAAAAATACAAAAATTACCCGGGTGCAGTGGTATGCGCCTGTAATCTCAGCTACTTGGGAAGCTGATGCAGGAGAAATGCTTGAACCTGGGAGGCAGAGGTTGCAGTGAGCCAAGATTGTGCCACTGCACTCCAACCTGGGTGATAGTGGGACTCCGTCTCAAAAAAAAAAAAAAAAAGGGAAAGAAAGAAAGAAAGAACTTGTGGCCTTTGCCTTAGGCATCTTTATGAATGCAGAGAAGACTTGAGCACAAGGGCATCCATCACAAGACTAGGCATCCATCATAAGACTGAGCATCCTACCTGTTCAGCCCAGAACCATGTTCTCTGCAAGAAAGGTTCGAGGCAGTTTCCTCCCAAGTACAGGAGAACTTGTAGGAGTGTTTTTCTTAAACATGCAGAGTTTCAAGCCTAATCTCCTCATATTAAAAACAGCTGCGTGGCCTTGGGCAGTTACTGAACTTTTCTGTGTCAGTTTCTTCATCTGAAGATCCCAACAGTACCTGCTATGGAGTTTGAGAATTACAAGGATTTCTCCTTTTTTGTGTTCCTCTGATTATTATTATTTGTATAAAGTTTTATTTATGAACTATTACATTTAAAAACACATGGCTTTCTAAAATGCTATCGTCATATATGTCATTTAAATTTTGAGAAGTGGAGACTTTTCTACAGGATCGAGACTCTTGGTTTTCTTTCTTTGCCCAGGATTTTAAATCTTAAATATAAATCTCAGGTCCATCTTTAAAAGCTGTTTTAAGAAAATTCACAGTCAAGTTGCAGTTCCCCCAGGACTGGCATCCCTTCTCACTGCCATACCTCTGCTCCGTGCTGCCTTTCTAGCAAAGCCAGCCTCTGGGTAATCACCACTCAGGCCATGCAATTTGACCTGTGCCGGGCTGGAATGTATTCCTGAGAAGCAGTAGGTAATATGACCTAATTTGGCTTGAGCCTCTCATGAGCTGAGATGAGATTACCAACTGAGTACAATTATAGAGGGTGATTTGGTGCTTCTGACCTACAGTCAGCTGGAGACTGAAGTTGGATCATCTCACCTATGAAATTTCCCCCAGGGCTTCCAGATAATGATTTTAAATGCTAATTACTACATGTAGTCAATGCTCTGATAAAATTGAGAGCATTTTGATTTATGATGGATATTAAGTAAGAGTAAGAATGAAACCCAGTAGATATAAAGGATTTAAATATAAGGTTTTGGCACTAAAAGAAAACCACAAAACCCTTCCTTTTCAATAGTCATATTTATTTCAGTTCAGAAACATGGTTTTTCTTATTACTGCTGCGGATGCCACCATAAAAACTGATGAAATTCTGTCCAAATCTACAGTCTTTGTTTAAATTTTAAAACAAGTGTCTTCTCCAGTTTGGCAGTAATTCTAGACACAGCCAGAGGCAGAGTTGGCTCCTACACAGAAGATTTTTGTTTTTAGAGAGATCCAATCCTGGGCTAAATGGAATTTGAAAGGCAGCACCAATCTGTGGATACTTCTTCCTAGATCTACATAGCTGAAAGCACACCAAGGATGATCCAAGGATAGGGACTGGGGTTTCTAGCCTCAGGTTCACCCAACTCTAGATTCTTAGATCATATATTCAGTTTTGTGATATACATTTTGGCATGGAGTGTTAAACTAAACAGTATTCAATAAAAACTCTGATTCTGGTCTTTATTTGTCCTGTAAACGTGGTCAATCACTTGACCTCTCTAAGTTTCAACTTCTGCAAAAATAGGGATTATAGCACTAATTTATCATATAGTAGTGACATGCAGTAAATGAGTTAAGTGCCTAGCACAAAATGAGTGCTGAATGTATGCAAACAAATTGATTTAATATTATTTTGGGGACATGGGTTTGAGTTTCACTTTTGCCAATATGTACTCTTGGGCAATAATGTTTTATCCTCTAGGCCTCAATTTCCTCCTCTGCCAAATGAGATGATGAAGCTAGATTAGAAGTTCTCAAACTTTGTTTTAAGGAGCTGTCATATTCTACAAAAATGCCTCTAACGGTATGACTTGGGTCTCCTTTTAAAAATATATTTTAAAAACTTTAATAGAATAACATGCATCTATATGTGGGCTATACATCCATATGTATATGGATCCATATGGACATATGACATCCATATGTCAACTAAGTTGACAGAACCTAATAACCTAATAATCTGTAAATATTGTACTTGGAACTTGTAAAATTGATTTATCTAGTGTCCATATTAACTACTGGGGATTTTTCATCAGGTTGCCTTTGAAATAAAGGATTTGATTGCTAAAACATTTTCAAGCCATGGAGCTAATGATCTCTGAGGATCCATCCAGTCTAAAATTCTAAATAATTGATTTTATTAAATTCATGTGAATAAAGACAAATACAAATGTTCCTTGGCATTCCCTTGATGCACTAGATGTCTTGGAGTACTGAAGGCATTTGAAAGTCAACATCCTCCACATCTCTCCCAGATGTAAAACAAATGTTCTTGCAGATTTCTTTGGATGGTCGTTTAGCTATTTAGTCAGAGAGAATATATGTGGAATGGCAATTAATGCAGCAACACCTTCACAATTAGAATATGAGATAAATGCGGATGGCAACACTTTTGCCTACATTTTAAAAAACAAAAATCTGATGATGTCACCATTCTTATGGAAACCTCACCCTGAGCTTTGGAGCCAGATTGATTTTTAAGAACGCTCTGGCCCAGGCTTTGTGGATGAGAGAGATTGTTGTCCTTTTCCATGCTGAAATGAGGGACAAACAGTAAAGATCAGTATCAACTCTATTTCAGCAAGGTTTACATGTACCCAGCCAGTTGCTTAACTAGTACAAAAGGAAAAAGAATTGTCATTGTTTTTTAGTGGAAATTCTTTAAGAATGAAGTTAGTCTTTCTCTTAGGGACTATTTTTGTAAATCAATCTGTAGTTGAGTCCCTATGGAAAACATATTTCATTTATAAACTTTTTTCTGTGTCTTTCTGTTGGGAGACAAATGTGATTGATTTTACAAGACTGACGGTTTGATCAGATTAGTTTATTGCATTAGCCCTTTAAGATCACTATGATTTATTTGTTTTCCATGAAGTATTTATTTAAGTATTTTATTGTTGCTTATCCTTGTATAATTTTTGAAGATTGAAGAAAGAACTGTGAGTATACAAATCAACATTTAATTATGATATTGGGTGAAGGCTATATAAATTGTATGAGAAAGACTCCATTAATATTTACACTTAACCGGGCACACTATGGTCATTTTAAGGTAGTGAAGACTTAGGGGAAAACAAGATGAATTGTATTGTGTACTAACCTATATTTAACAAAGTAAAATTCATGGTGGGAGGGTATTGAGTCCCCCAATTTAAAAGCAATATGCATTTTTTTTCCTACTGCTTAGGTTTGCAGTTAAGTCAGCAAAGTCCTCCATTCACCTAAAAGGGAATAATTCTATAAAATATTCTGGTTCAAAGGTCAAGGAAATCAAATTTACTTTCAATCAGATACTCATTAAGATTAAGCTAATTACAGCATATATTGTGAAGGGCTTTTCCATATTGTCTTCAGAAGAAAAGATTAAACTGTTTAATATTTTTATGTCTCTGGGAAGAAAGCTCCCTTCCAAAATTTGGGTCTGACTTTTAAAAACATTTTAAGGATGCATCACATACAAACGTAGAAACTACATGTACTAAGCTTAAGCATTAAAAAGGCAGAAAGCAAGTCTGTCTTGTTCCTTGCTACTTTTTCTCTGCTTTGCATAGACCTCACACTTAGGATCCATAAATCGTTGTTGAATGAATGGTAGGCATTAGCTGAGAAGGGTAGCATTGCAGTAGAGCAGCTAAGGGCATGCAATTGGGAAACAGAGGCGCTCTGTAGAAATTCTCACTTTACGAGTAAAGCACATGGCTTAACTTTTCTGAGTTCAGTTTCCTCATTTGTAAAATGAGGGTGATAGTGCTTGTTTCAGAAGGTTGCTATGAGGATTAAATGAGATAACCCCAGTAAAGTTGTTAGCCCATGTCTGGCAAGTGGCAAATGTTCAACAAATGCTAGCTCTGAGTATTCTCAGCAAAGCACAGATAGTTTTCTAGGTAATGGATTTATCTTTATTTTTTGTGTTTTCTAGTTTCATAGTGTATTTTGTATTATAAAATTATAAAATATATTAGTCAAATTCTCCCATGTCAAACAGAATTCTCTCATTTTCAAAATTCTGCTGATGGTACACATCTGATCATATAATTATATGATGCTAATGTGTAGTTAAATGCCAAGTACTCCTAATTCCATAGTCTTTCAAGTTTTCCCAAGATGTGAAGATCATTTGAAACAGTTACACATTCAAACCAATAAATGTTTCCAAAGATATATTGAATAAACTATGATCAGAATATACAAACAAACTTATGAATCTAGAATGTACTCATCATGAAACGCTCAGAGTTAATACAAGCATATAATTTGAGACTGCAGAGCTGTGGATACAATACTAGATATTCTCTGCCCTTGGGTGTATGGTGAGTTCTGGAATAGAAGAGGAAAAGAGCTGGAGATTCTAGACATGTTCCACTAGAAAATCAGGTAGAAGAAATGCTTCTGCAAAAGGTGCTAGAGGATTTTGGCATTCTTTCCTGTTTTTTTTTTTTTTTTTTTTTTTCTACATTAGACCATGCCAGGAAGTTTTCTCTGTGACTCATGTGAGATTACAATAGCCCCAGTTGTTGAGAAGACCTCCAACAATGACAGATAGAGCAACTGTGTCAGAATCTCCAATTAGAGCTATATAAGCCAGGCCGGGAAAAAGGATGAAGAGATTATTTTCATGACAAGTAACCTACTTGGGGTGACCATCCATCTCAGCTTTCCGAGGACCATCCTGGTTTTAACAACTAAAAGTTCTGCATTCCTAGAAACCCCTTATTGCCAGGAAAATAGGGGTAGTTGATCACTGCCCTCCACGTGCTTCTGCCTACACCTGCCTTTCACCATGACCACGGAATGTCTGGCCTGCTTCTTCCCAATCTGTGCTTCCTCTTGGACTGATACTCTCTCACACACATGGATACATTGAGGCAGGGGAACACACACAGGATTCCAAGATGGAAGAAAGGCACTTATTTGGAATTTTCAGAAGGCAGACTCTTGCAGATTCAAAATATAGGTAGGACCCTGGTCTGAACTGTGCCCCCTTTCTCTTTCATAGGGAGCATAATTCAGAAACAGATTTAAGAACTGAAGATGAACACCTGTGTGTGTGTGCAGACACAGGCAACACTTCATCTAAAATACAATTTTACATCATAGATACACAATAATACATCATTGTACAAATGTGATACATAACGTACATTATTGTAAAAGTCTTACGATGTTCTAACCCTGAGCTCTGGCCCAATTTTCTGACTAAACATGTTACTTATTGCCACTTCAATAATTTAGTGACAAGGCCTTTGTCTTCTTGGATGAATTCTGTGCACAATTTCCTGGCAAAAAGGCCAGAGTTAGCTTGAAGATAGATCTTTGAACAAAAAACACCTGGAGAAATTGAAGAGACTGGTGAGTAAACTAATTAGGCTGTTCTCAGATGTGGAGTCAAGGACCTAATGAATCAGATTTCTTAGTTGCACAATGATCAGACCCCATCCTGTGAATGGGGTTAGGTAGACGTTGGTCCTGCTGGTAACAAACTGGACCCCATTTCAGTTTCACACCATTCTTTCTTGAGGTTGTCTTCAGTCTCATATGCTTGCAATTTTATTACGTGTAATACCACTCAGGAGTGTTAATGGACTCTCATTACTAGAATCATATTTTAGAGATATGATTTAATATTTAGCACTGAGCAGAAGAAATTTGGTAAGGTAGCCAAGAATTATTCAGTCAATCAGTTATGCCTAAATAGTGTTCAGTATAAAGCTCTAAATTACATACAATCATTTCCAGTAAGCTTTCTACAATTATATAATGATTTTGGTGCAAAGTTACCCACTTTCATATAGTGGAAACTTCTTGAAGAATATACACATCTATAGATGTTACACTCTTTAGTGGTGGTGTTTCTCAGAAAGTGGAGAATTTATTCAAGATGACAGGACTCCAGGACTTTTCTGACTCAAATACCAGGGGTATAAAACTCCTTTGGAAAGAAAATGTTAGCTATCATGCAATATTCATTTTGTACTTTCCAAAATGCTGAAAAACCTGTGTAACACCCAAGAAGCACAGGAAGTAACAGGAGGCAAATTTTGCAAAGCAAAAAGACCACATATAAAATAGACCATGGGATAATCATTCACTTGTTTATTAATTTTATACATCTATTAAATGCTTGGTACAGTACAAGACACCAGGAAGACTGGGGTTTTTTTTTTTTTGTTCTAAAAATCTTATGTTCTAGTAGAGGAGATGAAATTTTTTTAAATAATAAATGATAAAAAGCGTGACTTAATTACTATAAGGAAACAGAGATCAGAGAAAGATTTTCTTGTTCCTCCCTTTCTCTCTTCCTTCCTTTCTCTCCTCTTGCTTCTTTCCTTCACTTTCTTCCTCCTTTCCTTTCTTTTTTACCCTGTTCAGAGTTTCATGGAAGGTTTCTAAAAAGAGCTTCAGTTTTGTGATCATAAAATAGTGTTTACATATGTTAAAACATTCACGGTAAAAAAGACATACAGTAAAAATCAGCCTTGAGTTTCTTTTCCTAGAAGCACCCCTTTTGCTAGTTTCTTGTGCATCCCTTTAGATATTCAGTGCATGTGCAAATATTTGTAAACATTCCCTCTTTTTCTTTTTACATAAATGGAAGTATCACAAATACACTGTTTTGCCCTTGCTTTTTAAAAAAGTTAATATATTTTAAGACTTTTAAGTATATTTAATTAATGTAATTTTAGTACAGGAAAATTAGTCTTTTGCCATATGTGCTGTAAATATTTTCTCAGTTTATCATCTGTCTTTTGACTTTGTTTAGGTATTTTTACCATGCAGAATTTAAAATATTGTATTTGGTCACATTTATCAATTTTTTTATGACTTTTGCTTTTTGTCTTTTTTTTTTTTTTGGTAAGCCTGTCTCAAATCAGAGATGAAAAATAAATCCTTCCATGTGTTCTTCAAATGCTTTTATGGTCTTAACTATTTTTTGCGGTTAAATCTTTTCTCCATCTAGAATCTATTTTGGGGTAAGACTTCATTTTAATCCAATGGCTAGCTGCTGAACCCCAAACCAATTTTGAAATAATTGATCTCTCTTTTCCCCTCTGATATGAAATGCCAAGCATGTCAGTTTCAGAACTTTTAGAGATGGAAATAAAAAAATCCCCAGGTGATAGGGAAAATGTGAGACAAGGAAGTCTATACCAGTCTTCTGACTTCTTAACCTATGTCCACTGTTTTATCTCAACATTTTCTGAAAAATCTCCTCTGAAATTAGAAACCCCTCTCACCACTACTACCACCACAGTACTTACTCAGTCTTCACTGGGTATCTGACATAGTGTAAGTATTTTACAGGTATCACACTCAATCATCACGTCAGCTGGGTAATGTAACTGTCTCCAATTTTAAGGCGAGGAACCTGAGGGAGTGAGGCTAAGTAATTTTCCTAAGACCACAAATCTGGTAGATATTGCAGCATGAGCCTGAACTAATTAGGCTGTTTGATATTAGGTCCTGTGTTTTTAAACCCTGAGTTGCATCGTATCTCAATAGCCCCACTTGAACAAAAACCCAGGTTTCCTCTGAAAATATTCACTTCCATTATGTCCTTCTAAGTGATAGTTTATTATTTTCCAATACAGCAGGTAAAGAAAGATGGAATTCAAAACTGGAGGCTGAGAAACAACTTTGAAGGCTGTTCCAGAAGTTCAGGGAGACATGTGAAATGTCTGAATTAGTCTAATTAGAATGGAGAGGACAGGATAAGTTTCTGAAATATAGAGGAGATCTAATAGGCCAGATTTAATGGTTGAATGGTTACAGAAGGGAGAAAGAGAGTTCAAGGATGACTCTTACATTTTTAATTTGGAGACTGACCAGCTAAATGATGTTTGCCATTAATTGAGAGATAATTTAGAAGGATAAACTGGATTTGAAGTACAGAATAAGATGAGTTTAGTTTTTGACTGAAAATACTAAGCTGTTGTATTACAGGCAGTCTATGTGACTCTGAAACCCAGAGATTCAGAAAGGAGAATTAAATTTGGGAAATGGTTAGTGCATGGGTCTAAGTTTAAATTTTGGAAGTGAGTGAGATCACCTGGAAAAAGAATAAAGCATGAGAAGAACTTCGGGACACTTCAGAACTTTGGTGAACATCAGCATTCAATATGTGGGTGGCATGGAATACTACACAGCCAGAAAAAGCAAAATCACAACTTTTACAGCAACATGGATATAGCTGGAGGCCGTTATCCAAAACAAACTAAGCAGGAAAAGAAAACCAAATACTGCATGCTTTCACTTATAAGAGAGCTAAACATCAGCTAAGCATGGACATAAAGGTGGCAACAATAGACACTGGGGGCTACTGTGGCAGGAGGGAGAAGGCAAGGGTTGAAAACTAACTATTGGGTACTATGCTTACTACCTTCATGACAGGATCAATTGTACCCTACAACTCATCATTATACAATATACCTAGGTATATTGCACATATACCCCCTGAATCTAAAATACAAATTGACCAAAAATATAGGTAGCTCATTTCAAAAGGGATAGAGAAAAAAATGGAAGAAACTAGACAGTCTAGTGTCAACAAATAAAGTGACCAATAGAATAAAATGTAACTAAAATCAGCGATATCACTAGACAAACACTACTTAGATTGCAATGATGAGGTCATTGATGATTTTAATAAGAATACCTTCAATAGAATGGAATACAGATGTACAGATGTAGTCATTAAACTCCAAAGAAGAGGTTATGTTGAGGTGACCATCCAGCTTACTATTCTATGTAGTCTGGGAGAGAAACAATTGAATGGTAACTTGAAGAGAATGTGAAGTTTGGAGTTTTGTTTTTTTGTTGTTGTTGTTAATATGAAAGACTAGAGAATGTTTATTGGCTGAAAGGAGAGGAACTAGCATAGAGATGAATGAAAGACAATTTGTTTTCATGAAACACAAACAAAGAGCTCAAAGACACAAGTAGTATGAGCAGGATGGCTTCATCTTTTAAAGATGAAGGAAAAGATTTTTTGATGGATGCAAGGTAGGCAGATTTGTATATAGGGGAATTGGCAAATTGAGGGAGATTTGAAGAACTTTCTCTTAATGACCTTGATTTTTGTCATGTAATAGATAAACTTATTCACTGAGAATGAAGGAGCTGGAATGGTGTCAGATGCTTGAGAAGAGCAGTAAAAACTTGTTGATGCTTGATAAGGGCAATAAAAATGTTGGAATGATATATTTCTAAGAATATATAAAAATCATTTATTGGCAGTTCTGAGTACCTAGCTGACAACAGAGACTGATTTTTTTGTCATGCCAATTCATAGTGTTATTGTTTTTTTCTTGGTATAGAAGAGAAGGCAGAGTTTGACAATATCGATTTTGTGTTGTTTTGAGAAGCTAAAGATGTAAGGAAATTTAGCATATCTGCAAGATAATGAAGATGATAAACATTTTAGTTCAGGGTACAGAAGGAAAGTGATGAGCAACAGGGATAATAAGCTGGAAGACAGTAAAAAAATGATGTCTCTATGAGATGGAAGAGTGATGTAGTAGGAGTTTGAGGGTAAGGGTTACCGTCAGAAAGTGAGGTGGAGTAATTCTTAATGATAACTGAATTGAGAATTTGGTAATGGTTACAGGTGAATTTCAGTGGATTGGAGATGAGGATCACTTGATAAGAAAGGTTCAGGGATTTGAAGGCAAGTTTAAAGGGTAGGTTATTAAAAGAAACTGACTTTTCATAGATTACCATAGTAAAGGAGGAAGATTCTGAGTCAGAGGACTGACAGTGTCCAGGAGGTCAATAATGAGGATATAGCCTAATGGCATGAGTATTGAAGGTGATGGACATCTTTGCCTGTAAATAGAGGTGTAATTAAATGATAAGGAGAGAATCTTCAAGATAAATTGTTTAGTGAAATAAGCATTTCACTGGAGAAAGTTATGCAGATATAGATAGAATTAGACACATAGTGTAAGGACCATTGCCATTTTAACAAAAATATTTGAACTTATGTTGATGTTTTCCATCAACATTGATAATTCATTAACCCTTTTGACACTCCCTCCCAAATAAGACAAGGGTTTGAGTATGTTTGTACTTCTTTCTTGTTGCTCACCACCAGATTGTTAATTTTTTTGTTACATTGTGGCACTATTTTTTATGTATCCTTTCTTTGTGTAGTGGTTTTAAAATATGTCAGTCTAATTCCTTCCCTCTTAAATTTGGCCTGGTCTATAGCGACTTGCTTCTGGTGAATAGGAGCTGGTGGAAGCTATGCTGTATGACTTCTGAGGCCAAATCACAAAAGAGATACAGCTTTCACCTGGTTTTCTCTTTCTTGGGATAGTTGCTCTTGGAACCTAGTTGCCGTCCTGAAAGGAAGGCCAGGCCACATAGAGAGGCTATATGAGGTGTTCCAGTCAACAGTCCCAATTTTTTAGGCAGTATCAACTCTCAAAGATGAGTGAGGAAGCCATGGAGATGACTCTACCTCTAGCCATCACTTGACTGCAATCACATTAGCAACCCCAAATGAGAACGATCTAGTTGAGCTGAGTCAATTCCATAACTTTTACAGATAATAAAAATAAGTGATAATTTTACATAACTAAGTTTGGGGTGGTTTTTCTGCAGCTATGATCAGAACACGCAACAATTGAGTTAATTCTCACAGTTCTATTATCAATAAGTGTGTAGATGTAACCATGTATTTTATTGATTTATTTGTATTAATCCATCTCATGTTATCCATTTCTTTGTGTTCTTTTCTCATTCTGCTGAAATATTTATTACAGGTTTTTTCCTCTCAGAATAAACTCTGTGTCCTTGCATGTCTAAAAAGTATTTGAATGGTAGTTTGACTTTTAATAACATCCTAGGCTTAAAATTATTTTCTTATTTTTCTGACATGTAGTTTTACAGATGAGAGTTCTGATTCCAGAGTCATTTTCACTCCAGGATGGTTGATGTTTCCTATGTATATATTTTTAAGCTGTGGCTTTTGGAAATTTCACCTGATGTTCCCTCTGCTTGGCATGTTCTTCTCCCAGATCTTTTCATGGCTAGCATTTGCCTGCCATTCAGCTCTCACAGCAAATGCCAGTTCTTCAGAGGTACCTTCACTGATATCCCAGTATAAAGTAGCTCCACATGGTCATTATTTATTATTACCTATACTTCTTTCTTCAGAGAATTTATTTCTTTTTAACTTTTATTTGTTAATCAATATATTTTATCTCTGATCTTTACAATGTAAGATCCATAGAGGGAGAATTTGGTCTGTCCTGTTCATGGCAGTCCCTAATCCCTAGAATGGAGCCAGGCATATAGTAAATATTACATGAAATCTTTGATAAAGGATGAGTGAATGAATGTATTTGCTTGTATTTCATTTTACTAGATATCCAGCATGATTTTCAATGTGAAAACTGAATCTTCCTCAGGTCATTCTTCTAAAAACTATCTTTTGATTATTTATTTTCTCATTCCTCTTCTCTCCTAGTATATGAATATTAGATACCGTGGAACTCTTCTCCATAGCTCTGAAATGTTTTTATTTTTTCTTTCTTTTACTTTTGAGTTTACATTCTTTGGTAATATTCTTTCACTTACTCAGCCCTTCTATTTTTTTTTAATTTTGCCTAACATGCTTTATTTCCAAGAATCCTTTATTTTTTATTGTTATTTTATTGCATCTCGTTGGTTTTCTTTTGTAGATTCAGAGTCTTTTTTAATCACTCTGAAATTATTAAAAATAATTTAAGCTTTATTCTCTTTTCTGTATATCTCTGTTTCCCCCAATTATTCATCTTTTGCATTCTTTTTTATTTTATTTGTGTTTCTTGAATGTCTGGTGATCTTCGTTTCCTGTGAAATGATAGGTGAAAGAATACATTGGTGAGTGTAATTTTCTGGGTTGTATTTTCTCTGAAGCTGTATCACTGTCTCCCAAGTAGTTCTCTCCCTTGAGTGAATCCTTGGCACAGTCCTGCTCCTGAGATTTAAGTTGCTAAGAAGTTTTCTTGGGACAAATGGGTTCTACTCAGTAGAATTTTCTGTGATTTGTGTTATTGTTTTATTCTGCTGAGCATATGTAATTCCATCTACTTTCCTCATATAACTCAAATTTATTTTGTCTGCTAATGGCACTCAATAATCTATATCAATAGATATAAATGTATAGATGCAGATATGGATTTGCAGTGAAATGACTACTAACATTTTAACAAACATATTCACACAACATTGATAATGTATTAACCCCTATAACTTTCATCCCAAATAAGACAAAAGTTTGAGTATACTTATTTTTTTAGCACCACCATAAATTCTACTTGTAAATATATTTCCTGTCATTTCAGTGAGAATGCTAGTGTAAGTAAAACATGCGCAAGTCAACCATCTTTATGTAGACACTACAGCTTCCAGACTCACACGTATATTTTCAATTCACTCGGCACACATCTGTCCTAAACTTAATTCATTCTGGTTTGTGCCCCCAGCAGTCTACTGAGACCACTCTCCCTACTGCCCCATTGACTGATTAATCTTCAAAACCTGTGTCAATTTGTTATTCTCCAATTGATGTTCAACACTATTGATCCCTTCCTACTTTTAAGATTCTTCTCTCTCGAAGATTTTGTGGCACTATTTTGTTTTGATTTTTTTCCTAGCCATTCTTTTTTTTTTTCTATTTTACTGACTTCTCCTGGAAATTACTTAATTCTTTGATGCTACCATGGTAATAAGTGGAAATTCCTCTGCTGATAAGTCATTGAACCTATTTAACTCTATTCACTGATCTGCAAATCCTGCCCTGTTCAGGATGGTCACTTTACCATCCCCTAAGCCTACCATGCTTATTTCAGACTCCAAGCATTGGCTTATATTATGCATCCTACATAAACTGCCTGCGACTTTGACTATATTTTCTAATCTTATCCATCCTTATTAAAGGTGCACAAGTCTCCATTTTCTATGAAGCATTCCATGTCAAGCCCAAAGCAGTTTCTTCTTTGAATGGTTATTTTTTGTCTACCATGAACTTCCACTTATCATTAATTCCCTCTAAATTTATATTCCATTTCTGTGGTTAATTTCTGCAAGAGCAGAGTCTGTGTCTTTTTTTTTTTTTTTTTTTTTCAGATGGAGTTTCACTCTTGTCGCCCAGGCTGGAGTGGAAAGTGGTGTGATTTCAGCTCACTGCAACCTCCACTTCCTGGGTTCAAGTGATTCTCCTGCCTCAGCCTCCCGAGTAGCTGGGATTATAGGCGCGTGCCACCACACCTGGCTAATTTTTTGTATTTTTAGTAGAGATGGGGTTTCAACATGTTGGCCAGGATGTTCTGGATCTCCTGACCTCGTAATCCACTGGCCTTGGCCTCCCAAAGTGCTGGGACTGTAGGCGCAAGCCACCGCTCCTGGCCTGTGTCTTACATTTTTTAAATTTCCTCTCCCTGTATACATATTCTAGTAATGTGAACATAGAAAGCATTAACATTTCCATTGAATAAATAAACAAAAAGCTAAGTGATCTATAACTAGTACTGATTCTTCTTTTAGCTAGTGCAAAAGAGATAAAAAATTGGGAGTTAAGCATTAGATCTGCCTTCAAATAGCTACAGGTGAAAAGTGTAATAGCATTTTAATAATGACTTAATAGGGAAAGCACATTAGCCTGCTTAACAGTTTCAAACAACATCTGGGTGTTTTCTTTTTGTTTTTTGGTTTTTGTTCTTAGGTTCTCATTTTACTATGGAGCATTGGAATATCAAAAAATCCTTCTGCTTATTTGGCACAGCTGGTTCCAGAAGAGATGCCTATGACCTACAACTTAATGAAGATTTCATAGCTTCATAAAATTGTATAGAAAAGGAAGACACCTGTTAGGTCAGCTACCTCAGATAAGAATGTTTCCATGCTTGCTCTCCAGGAGATAAGCTGCTATGAGAACTCATTGATTCTGAGTGTAATGTTTCAAATAATTATGATTTTAAAAGAAACTTATTTTTTAAAAAATCTGGGCTTCTCAGCTCATGAAACAAAGAAATCTTTTGCAAAATAGCTAATTTATCTGTTTTATCTATTTTCCAAAATACAGCTTTCTAGAATTTAAGAATCTTAAAAGTGTGTGTAGATAATCAAGATAGATATTAAGTAAAGGAAAATTCATGTAGTATCTAGAAAATATCTTTGTAAGAAACAAAATTATATTGTCATGGAACTTAACTCCCTGATTTTTCAAGCTTTCTGAGATTCTATGATGTAGGTATCAGAAAAGTTTGGTTGACTATCTGGAAATCTGGACACATATGGTTAAATATGCCCAGTTGACTTTATGCACTGAGGGTTTTAAGGAATTTCCATAGAAGTAGGAATTTTCCAAACAACTTTTTGAACTTAATAATTTTTCCATATTTATTCTGTAGAATTGTTTTAAAAAGAAATTGTTTTCAATGAAAGAACATTTGAGTCAGTCTTCATGGTGTTCTCATAATGGTATTTGTTCTTGTTTATGTTCTTGAAATCTACATAAACGTTCATTGCCAAGAGTAAATAATTTAGAGAGATTATCACAAATTCTTTGAGGTAATATTTTTTTCTTTCTACAATTATAACAACTGAGAAAAAATGTCATTCACTAGCAAGGTGATATTACAGTGACTTACAGTGAGATATCATGATGCCAGTATTTGTTGCTGCCTCAGTTCTTTGCAATGAAATAAATGTAACTCCAACTGCCTTGAAGCTGACCTTTTTGAAGCTTAGCTAACAATATTAATATTAAAACCCCATTTTCATCTTGTGTTATAAGGGAATAAAGCATTCAATATTTGCTTTGTTGTCTGAAAAATTCAGGTAAGGCTTTAAGTAGTAAAATTCACTTCAGTAATTTTCTCCAGATTTTTCAAAGTATTTCAAACATTCATGGCCTTCATTCAGCAGAAAACACTAAACAAAATTTAAATTTTTTTTTTTGCATGATTTAGTGCCATCAGTGTAAACAACAGCCTGTGTAATCACAGTGTTCATCATCTAAAACGAATGGGCAAAGTATGCCCCGGGGCCAAATCTGGCCCACTGCCTGCTTTTGTCAATAAAGTTTTATTGGAACACAGCCAAGCCTATTCATTTACATTTGCCTGTGGCTGCTTACACAGACAATTTTTCTTGCTATCCCAGAAAAGTTGAGTAGTTGTGACAGAGGCTGTATGCCCCCTTAAATCTTAAAATATTTACTATGTGGATGTTTATAGAAAAAATTTGCTAAGCTCTGATGTAAAGCATGGTTCTCTTTTTATTGTTCTATGAGATACTAGATAGTCCCTGGAAGTCAGTTTTGGTAATTTCCTTTAGTATACCCCATTTACAATCCAAAATAAAATGCTTCTGAATACCTCTTATTTACTTCCTAAATATTTACCTTATAACAGCTTTTTGAACTTTTTTACTTCTGTCCATTTCCACTACCAGAATTCTAGTCAAACCTTCACCATCTTTAGTTATTGTGTTATTGTAGTACACTTTTCACTGATTTTCCAGCAGCCAATCTTGCCCCATGAAAATCCATTCTTCATACTGAAAGGTGATATTTTAAAAGTACAGGCTTCATTATCTTGCTCCCTTTCAAAGCGCTCTTCAGTAGCTTCCCTGTATTTGCTGGGACACAAATGGAACCCATAGACCCTGCATCTATCAGTCATATAAACTCTGTATAACCACAGCCTACTTCTCCAGCTCATCTCATTACTCTTCTTACGTCGTGATCTTTCTTTCTTTTTTTTTTTTTTGTTTTTTTTTTGTTTTTTTGAGACAGAGTCTTGCTCTGTCGCCCAGGCTGGAGTGCAGTGGCGTGATCTTGGCTCACTGCAAGCTCCGCCTCCCGGGTTCACGCCATTCTCCTGCCTCAGCCTCCCAAGTAGCTGGGACTACAGGCGCCTGCCACCATGCCCAGCTAATTTTTTTTTTTTTTTTTTTTTTGTATTTTTAGTAGAGACTGGATTTCACCATGTTAGCCAGGATGGTCTCGACCTCCTGACCTCATGATCTGCCCACCTCAGCCTCCAAAGTGCTGGGATTACAGGCATGAGCCACTGCGCCCAGCCATGATCTTTCTTTCATTTCCTCATGTTCCTCCCACCTCAGGGCCTTTGCACAAGCTATATTCTCTGTATGAAATATTTTTGTGCCCTCCATCTATACCCCATCTTCTAAAATATTAGTTTTCAAACATCTAGACATCCTTCAAATCTCAGATAAAGCTCTCTTTCCCAAGGAAGCCTTTTTTATATATATTTAAAACTTTTACAGAACCCAGTTTTTTCTTATTTATCACAATATTAAATGTTATTTGCATAAAATTTACATTAGAATGTGCACCCTTCTATAGGCTCTAAAGTTCAGGAGGGCAAGCACCAAGTTTGTTTTTCTCATTGTTTTATCTTCAGCAATCAGCAGGGAGTAGGGCCCTAATAAATATCTGCTGACTGAATTTAGGTTCTAGCAGTGCCTTCTGCAGTTGTTTTGATTCCTTGCCCCTCATGAGCAAGCATTTTGATTTGCCTGAATCCTTGCCATAGACTGTGTTTTCTATCTTGCCAAGGCTTTTAGAAACTGGCATTTAAATTTGAACTACTGTATCCGTATCTAAAGAAAGCATAGAGACGTTAATGATTACGTGAGAGGCACTTTTGTGAGGAAAATCCACAAATATTAGCAAATATATGACTTCTGTGGGAATTACCTACAGAACATTTTTATTTACAAGTTCTCTGGTGATTTCTCTATTGTTGAGTATTTTGGGTATGAGGCATCCAGTTGTCGTGTGCTGCTTTAGTATTATGCCATATATCACCTTTTGCCTACCTAACCCAAAGGGCAATGTAGAAATTTCTATGTCTTTTCATAATGTCTCTAAAAGAGAGAAGCCCACCCACAGGCTTACTTCCAAAGGCATGCATTTCTGAGAAGACACAATAATCCTGAGGGTGTTACACATGTGTTTCTACAGCAAATGAGGGAGTCCAAACATGTGTCTTCATAGTCCCTTGATAAATAGGACAAAGAACACAGGTTTTCTGTCATGCTCTCATCTCACTGTGGAAGCTGAAAAAATAGAATAATAAAGCTTAGAAGGAATCTGAAGAGGTCATTTAATCGATCTTTCTACCTTGAGGCATTTGTACTTAAACCAATAGTAAAAATATGTATGGAATTATCGGGCTGAGGCCAGAAAGAGTAAGAGAAACTGTGCTCTGGGCAAATAAAATATTTATCCAAAACTAAAGCATTCTCTTTTCATTTTGTCCACATTGATGGTATCTCCAGATATATTTGTAAGCAGAATCATCTAGAAACAATTTTTAATGCAAATATCCATTCTACCTACAAAAAATGACTGAAACTATCTGAGACAGAGAAAGGAAGGAGCCTGCTCCATTTTCAAACTTTTCACAATTCTATATTGAGGATTTTACACTGTCCTTCGATAATCCATCTTAGAGAATATCCCCCTAAAGCTACAGTGTTCTTCCTTATGTCTAACATAATCTCTCTGGTTATAATTTAATCCCATCCTTCTACTTTCAGCAGAGAGGAGAGCAGCTGGCAACATACTCTATCCTAATAATCTTTCACATAATTACAGATGGTCAGTTACCAACCCTTAGCTTTTCTTGTCTACACGAAATCAGCTCAGCATTTTTTTTAACCTTTCCCCAGAGGGCATTTGTTCTTTGATATTTTTACACGTTTGTCTGTTATAGATGTCCTTAGTATCTTTTTATTTTTCTTGGTGTTCCTTTTTGCTCAATATTCAACGTTATGGGAAACAAACCTCATGCACACTGGAAAAACTGAGCCTGAAATTTTTAAATGGCAGATACTAGGTATAAAAAGCCTATTTTAGGCATACCCGGTCTAAAGGTCAACCTAACTGCATTGATAACAAAGGCAGAACCCAAAGAGAATTTAGCCTTGCTTTGAAAAGGGACTACTGGTTTGTTTAAAACCTAATCCACTGCAATTTTTCTCAGTACTAATAGTGACAGTGAAAACATTCAGAGAGTACTTGTCACCCTTTCTTTTAAGAGCTCTGGCAAAGAGAAAAATGTGAATATTGAGGGAAGGAGAGAAATATGGAAAATAAAAGATTATTTTAAATTTGAGAGGCTTGAGCAGAGTTTATGAGAAAAAGACAGGTAGAGAATAAGAAATGAAGAGAAAGTGGGCAACTGCTGAAGTGAACTCCTAATAAGGGACAGGGGAAGAGGGGAGAGGTGCAAAGGTGGAGTTTCACTAGAGAAGGTGTCCTTTTAATAAGCAAAATTCTACTATGTCACGATGACTATATAACACTATATTATTTTGCATTTTATTCTCTGATTTTATAAGCAATTCATTTAGACTGCTAATTTCCTAGCAATCTGTTGGGGGAAAAAAAACACAGCTCTTTTTTTCATCTTGAAGCAATTATTTACTACATTTTTATGACAACGTATTTTAGATGATATCTGGACTAAGTAACCGACTCTTTTTCCTTATTGAATTCCTTGGTTAGCTTAGGCTTTAAGCTATTTTTTATTTTTGAATGTTTTTTAACTGTTCCATACTTAAATAATTGTATTATTTTAATTGTATTATCACTTTAAATATGTAAATGGTCTAATTAGCTTACAATTGTAATTTTCCCTTTCTGAGCATTTATAGTTTTCTTCATGATTTGTCTTTTTACAATTTCTATTTCTTTGCAATTCACATCTTTCTTTAAAACAATCAGGTGTCCCATGAATATAACAAAATACACCAACAATCCCAGAAACCCCCCCAATTTTTAGATCCCCCGAAATGCAACCTGCTATGTGAACAACAGCTTGTGGTGGCCTCTTCCCTCAGGGGTTCTCTTTTATGGGTGATATCAAAGCAAAGGATGTGATTTGGAGGCAACTGAAAGCAAATCCATTTTCTTAAGCTGGATTTTAATTAGTCAAATGGGACATGTTAATATTTTTCACTTGAGGTTCCAGAAGAAGGGACCAAAACACTGAGGAACTTAGCATAGAATCTCATTGGGAATCTCTAACTTCTCTAAAATGTGGGGTAGCACACCCTTTTATTTATTTATTTTTCAACAAAAGTATTAGAAAAGAAAGAAAATAATTGTGAGAGGCTAAATGTTACCCAAGAATATAGTAGCATATGTGCCACAAAGCTGCTAAAGGCTGAAGTACCAGGCTTAACAGCATTTCTCTGCAGCACAGTTGCTTATCAATGAAGCGTGTATGCAGTCTAATTAACATAATTGGAACTACTATAATTATGCTATCATTTTGTTTACTTTAGCACATTCTGTTGAGGTATATGGGTAGCAATATTTGCTATTGAAATATTGCCCCCTTGCTGCATGCTGGTTGTTTAATCATCCTGTTTATTCTACCTTCCTTGTGGTGCTGCCCTGCTACTCAAAGGTGAGTAAAGTGTTAAGTCCTTGTAGCCAGGAAAGCAGAAGAAGAAAAAAACAATTGAACTAATCAGGAGCTCACAGCCACAAAGCTCCAAGAGTGGGCAGTTTTGCAAAAGCACAATGGGGAAATAATACTTCCCAGTTCAGAGCATTCGATCTAATAAAATGATGAAGGAAATTGATTTCAAACAGAATGCATTCATCATATGTGGTTTGCCCCTGTGTTTTAAGCAATTGAAACAAGTTATATCCTATTTTGGAAAACTGAGAATAAAGTCATAAATGCTTCATAGAGCTTGTTCTAAGATATTCATTACTAAAATGGGACCAAAAGATTTGCTTTGACCTTTTAAGTGAGACTACAGTGAGGATGAGAGAGCTAGCTTCTCCTAGCTCTTGCATTTAGAGGCACTAAAGATTTTATTTTTCCTGATGTCTCAGCAGAACCAGGCAGGAGATAAGAACTTCACAGGGCATCAGGTCCTTGTATGACTGATCCTTTCCAGAATCTTCAAAGAGAGACAGAGAGCAGAAGGCTTGATTTTCAGAATCAGCTTACATGCCTATTCTATGGCACAGAAGAGGTTACACAGGTGTTTTGGGCCTTTGAAGCTTTCTTTTTTCTCATGTTGTTTCCAAAGAGAAGGTATGGGCTAAAGCATTCCCGATGGTTCCTACCAGAGGCGTCAAGCCAAGGCAAGCAGATGTCAGTGTCACATTCACAGCCAATGAGTGTAATATCTGGGTTTTCATAACTACTCTTCTAAAGAACATAAACAGAACACAGTATAAAGATCAATAAAACAGGGGGAGATATGCTCAATGCCCTCTCATCCCACTGAGTTCTCCAAATGACTCCACATCCTCCTGCCTACATTTCCTGAGCTCCCCGTTAGACACCAAAAGTCACTGAAAGAGCTGTTACTGTGTATGCTCCACCTTAAAGGTACATCACATATTCTTCATCGAGGTTCAATATATAGATCTTAATCATCTACCAGATGTTTTTATTTACTAGTTGTTATTTAAAATAGCTTGTAGGGTTCCTTTTTTATTTCATTCTGATCTCATTCCATTTGGAAGTCTTTAAATGCATGCAACACATGTATTCCTGAGGCAGAGATTCAGCAGCAATAATCAGGGTTGTAAAAATGGTTTGTGAAATCTACACAGAACCAGTCAACTGCATGAACAAGTTGAACCCTATTTCACACAAATCTTGAGGAATGAATAATGTGAGAACATTTTAATGGAGGATAAGTACAGTGGATGCTGTCAGTGTCTGGCAAGATCCCCTTTTCCTGACTAGTGTATCTACCCCACAGCTTCTGTGAATGTTGCTGGTTAATAGCCTATAGTTACCTCATTCTCTGGAGAATTTCCCTAGGCTGAATTAAGTGTTCTCCATGAAGGTTACACACACACATGCACACACATACACACACACACAAACACACCCCAGGGCAGCCCAAATTCCAGTAATGGAGCAGCATGGGAGTATAAAGGGTCAGTACCCGACAATGGCAAGTCATGCTCCCAAAGCTCCCTGTAGGATTGGCCTAAAGCTGGACACCAATTGAGATGACATTCAGGTTTAAGTAAATCTTTCCCCTGACCTATCCTCCCTCCCTCACTGTCTTTCTCTTAAGAATATTCCCT
Organism: Pan troglodytes; assembly: GCF_028858775.2. Classification (NCBI taxonomy): domain Eukaryota; kingdom Metazoa; phylum Chordata; class Mammalia; order Primates; family Hominidae; genus Pan; species Pan troglodytes. Next base: position 101,831,563 of record NC_072405.2, on the reverse strand, counting down.
GATGTATCCAAATTCTTGCTCTTCCACTTGGTAACCCAACCTAAGACAGTGGGGATATCTAAACAATTTGCACCATTAGCACTGAGGTTATAAATCAATCAAAACATGGTATTTACTCTGAAGAGGGAACAGAGGTGGCAAAGCATAATACATATACAGAGTCTGGCACTGAGCAGCAATTATATTATTTCTTTTAAAATAGAGGAATAAAGAAACAAAAATTAGTCAAAGACTGTTATGGTTATGTTGAGAGGCAATAACATCCAACATTAAGAACTCAGGCTCTGCAGCAGACATCTGAATTCAAATATAGGTGCCTCCATTGTCTGGTGGGCTGTCCTTGAATAAGTCCCTGAACTTCTTTGTTCCTTAGTTTTCTCATTCAAATATTGAGGATAATAACAGAACTTACTTCACAGAGTTGTTATGAGTATTAAATAAGTTATAAATGTAAATTTTGGCATAGTGTATAGTATAAAGTAAGTACTCAACAAATGAAGTTTTTACAATATCATACACATCCAGAAAAGTCCTTATCAACCACCATTGTAAGTGTTGCATGTGGCACATTCCAAAGGCTCCAAAATGACAAAGTACTCTTCTCTGCTCTGAATCTTCAGGAAGCTGGCTGAGATTTGATATAATGGGTCCAGAAAGCCGCTCCAGGCTTCACAGGACACAGCAAAGTTTTATGCACTTACTTGACAAACATTCTGTATCAGGAACTGTTCTGGACATTGCACATGCAATGATGACCCAACTAGGTCCCTGCATTCATGGAACTCACATTTTAATAGTGGAGAAAAGGAATAAACAAATGAAAGTGGGATTGCCTCAGATAGTGAAGAGCTATGAAATTAGACAGTAATGATCTGGAGCAATGTTGTCCAACAGAACTTTCTGCATGATGGAAACACTGTATCTGCACTGCCTTGGTGGCCACTAGCTATGTGTAGCTACTAAACACTTGAAATGTGGCTAATGTGACAGAACTAATTTCTAATTTTATTAAATTTAAAATTAAATTTAAGTAGCTTATGTACATTTGGATTTGCAGAAAGGCAAGTGGGAATGCGGAAGCAGACCTCCCTTGTGAGACCATTGGAGTTATGACAAAAGTGGCACTATTCGGAGAACACTTCTGAGTGAGGAATAGATGGATTTTTCAATAAATGGTATTGGGTCACTTGGATGTAAAAATGAAAATACAAAATTGAACTTGGCCCCTACCTCATCACACAAATAAACCAATTCTAGAGACTGTGTACATGAATGTTAAAAGCAGAACAATAAAACTTCTAGAAGATAACATAGGAGGATGTCTTTGCCACTTTGGCATTTGTAAAGATTTTATAAACAGGACTTACAGATCACTAGCTATAAAGAAAACAATTGATAAACTGAAGTTCATTAAAATTAAAAAAGACCCATTCATTAAGATTCCATTATGAAAATTTTTTTAAAACAACCCATAGAATGTGAGAAGATATCTACATTACATATAATTGATAAAGCACTTGCATCCAGGATATATAAAGAAAACCTACAATCATATCGAAAATACTTTAATAGAAAAAAATGGGGAAGACTTAAGCAAGCACTTCACCAAAGGGGATATCCAATTAAGTGAATAAACATGTGAAAAAATGCTCAATCTCATTCGTAGTCAAGGAAATGCAAACAAAAATGCAACATGGACTACCACTTACACATCCATCAGAATGGCTGAAATTAAGAAGACTGATGATTGTATTGGTGAGTATACGGAGTATTTAGACCCATCTATAAGGCTGTAGGAACTGTCAATTAGTATAATCAGTTTTAGAAACCATCTGCGGACTCTCTACCCCAATTTCACTCCCAAGAATACACCTAAGAGAAATGCTTACAAATATGCTCCAAATATGTATACAGTAACACTCACAGCAGCACTAATTACAACAGCCCCAAACAGAAAACAATGAAAATGTTCAGAAACAGAAGAATAAATCGTGGTGGATTCATCCTGTAAATTATTATACAGCAATGAAAAATGAATAAACCACTGCTATATTCAACAGCATGGCTGAAGTTCACAAACATAATGTGGAATGAAATAAACCAGTTGGAAAATAGTGCATACTGTGTGAACAATACATGTGCTGTTTACAGAGTTCAAAAAGAGACAAAACAAATCTATAGTGTTAGAATCAAGGAGTGATTACCATGGGGAAGAGGGAGGCTTCTGGGGAACAGAGGATATTTTATTTCTTCGTAGGTGTTGGTAACACTTAGCTGTGCAATTTTCTATATGTATTTTTTTAATAAAAAGATTATTTTTAAAAGCACATCATAAAACAGAGTATACAGTTTGATCCCCTATTGTGAAAATAGATGTGTGTGTGCCCATGCAGAGAACTGAATCCTCTGTGGAGGTTTGGAGAGAATTACTTAGCATTTTTTCTTTTACTTCTCTGATCATATTTTCTAATTCATCTGTAATAAATATTTATCATTTGACAATAAAAACAAATTGTTTCTATTTATAACAACAGTTACAATATTAATAGGAATAACAAAAAAATAAAGTGAATCTTCAGCTTTGACACAGCTCAAGTTGAGAAAATAAAAAAAATTGTTGCTGAAAAGAACAGGCTTTGGGTAGCCGAAGAAAAGATTGGTAGGTCAAAGGAAACGTTTGTTTTTAGAAGATATGAGGGACCTGATTGTCTTTATATACTACGTGGGAAGAGTTAACGGAGGCAAGAGCTGACAGATCTTCATTTTCTTTTTGTCACTGTGCAAAATGAAACAACCATTTTTTCCATTGATAATATGTAAAGGACAGATTCAGTCCTAGTATATGCAATTGGCCAGAATCTGCCCTGCACAGCAGCTATTCTTCTTCTTCTTCTTCTTCTTCTTTTTTTTTTTCTTTGAGATGGAGTCTCAGCCTAGGCTGTAGTGCAGTGGCACAGTCTCGGCACACTACAACCTCTGCCTCCCAGTTCAAGTGATTCTCCTGTCTCAGCCTCCCAAGTAGCTGGGACTACAGGCATGTGCCATCACGCCTGGCTAGTTTTTGTACTTCTAGTAGAGACAGGGTTTCACCATGTTGGCCAGGTTGATCTTGAACTCCTGACCTCAAGTGATTCATCATCCTCAGCCTCCCAAATTGCTGGGATTACAGGCATGAGGCACCATGCCTGGCCTTTATTTTTATTTATTTACTTTTTTTTGAGACTGCATCTCGCTCTGTTGCCGGGCTGGAGTACTATGGCGTGACCTCAGCTCACTGCAACCTCTGCCTCTGGGGTTCACACCATTCTCCTGCCTCGGCCTCCTGAGTAGCTGGGACTATAGGTGCCCGCCACCACACCCAGCTAATTTTTATATTTTTAATAGAGATGGGGTTTCACTATGTTGGCCAGGATGGTATCAATCTCTTGACCTCGTGATCCGCCTGCTTTGGCCTCCCTAAGTGCTGGGATTACAGGCATGAGCCACCGCGCCCGGCCGCCTGGCCTCTTTTTATGAGCTTTCTTCTCATTTCCAGTATAGCCAGCTACTCCTAATTACCACCTTTGAAAAGCGGTTAATTTGCTGTAAAAAATAAATAAATAATAACCAACAACACCAAAACAACAAACACAACTACACAAAACACCTGTGTTTACTTTGCTTATAGCATAATCTTCAGATATTTTAGCATGATATTCAAGGCACTTCATAACGTGGCACCAACTTTGTTTTCTTGCCTTATTTCCTGCTGCTCACATCAGCCCTGCACTGCTCTAGGCATATTGAAATATGTGTATGCCTCTTGCTGTTTCATATTTGTGTTTTGATCTAGCCCCGTTTCCTACCTGGCAAAATTGTCCTAGTGTTTTCAGGCTCAGCTCTCATGACAACTTTTTAAGGAAATTGTATAAATTCCCCTAGTTGTAACAGCTAACATCTCCCTATGTGTTTTCTGAACACTTCTTAATAGTAAGAGCTTCCATTATGCATCAGGGACTGGGTTTGATACTGTTGAAAGAAAAACTTCAGCCAAATTAAATTTAAGGGAGTTTAATTGAGCAATGAATGAATCACGAATAGGGTAGCCCCCAGAATCACAACAGATTCAGAGAGACTCCAGGGATGCCTCGTGGTCTGAACAAACTTACAGGCAAAAAAGGGGAAATGACGTGTAGAAATAGGCAGTGAGGTACAGAAACAGCTGGATTGGTTATAGCTCAGCGTTTGTCTTATTTGAACACAGTTTGAACACTCAGCAGTGTATGAGTGGTTGAAGTATGGCTGCTGGGATTGGCCAAGACTCAACTGTTATTACAGGAGCATACTCCTAAGTTAAGTTTCCAATCTTGTCTACCTATTAAGTTAGGATATGGTTTGTCCACAAGGTCTCAAATATAGAAGTATGGAGTCCTTCTCAGGTCATATTTAGTTCTCCTTAACAAGACCAGTATCACTAATCCTCAAGGCTACTCTACCAAGTAGATATGATTACACCTTTTTATCAAATACGATAACTGTCCAAGTTTACTTAGCCAGTAAGCGGATGGGCCAGGATTTTACCTCGACCTGTCATCTCTATGTCACTAGTCTAGTGTATGTGTCTGGCTCCCCAACTACATTGTGCATTTGAGGACAACAATCATACCCTATTAGTTTCGTTTTCCCTACCCTGGCACCAAAAAAAAATCACCTATATTATAGTTAAAACTGCTTGTGGAACTTCACTGAAGTAATTTCAATTAGGCTCCTTAACAGGAAGCATAACATCACGTTATGAACTGAACTTCATCCCCACAAAATTCCTTTGCTGAAGTCCTAGCCCCTAGTACCTCAGAATGTGACCGCATTTGGAGATAGGCCCTTTCCAGAGTTAAGTAAGGTAAAGTGAGGTCATATAAGTGGGCCCTAACCCAATATATCTGGTGTCCTTCTATGAAGAGGAGATTGGGAGATAGACATGCACAGAGGGACAACCATGTGAACACACGAGAGAAAGATGTTCATCTACAAGACAAGGAGAGAGGCCTCAGAAGAAATCAACCACGCCAACACCTTGATCTTGGAATTCTTGCTCTAGAATTTTGAGGAAATCAGTTTCTGTTGTGTAAGCCACTCGTTCTGGTGCTTTGCTATGACAGCCCCTAACAACTCATCCAGCTGCTCTGGCCGTGTCCCCCTAACATGTGCCCTCTCTGAGTCACTGTTCTGCTTTGAATTCCTTCTTCTGGTTCTGTAAATCGTTTCATTCCTGACTTTTTTTTTTTTAAGCCAACCATTCTCCCACTCCTCCCATCACTTTATTTTTCTTTAGAATTGGTATCTTCCTGTATTTTACCCACATATGTGATTTCTCTTTACAGCTTTGCTTTCTTATCAGTCCTGTTTTAGCCTTGCTTACCTGTTTCTGCCTGTGGCTTTTATTTTAGATTACTGTCTGACTACTATTGCCAGATTTGGTAAACAAAAATTAGTTCTTATTTGTCTGAAATTCACATTTAACAAGGTGTGCTGTATTTTATCTGGCTGCCCTCTATCTAACCCTTTGCCTGTCCCCATAGTCATCAGTGTCTTTGTTGTGGTATAATTAATTTTTAAAAAAAGAAAATATTTTACTTGCAGTTTTAAAAAATTAGTATCAGGATTTAGAGCAAGGTATTCAGTTCAAATTCTGTCATCTCTGCTGACTTTCCAAGTAGCATGGAGCAATTAATTCATTGTATCATGTAAAGTCTTTCTTCATCTGGAAACGATTAGTGAGTTCCTTATCAGACCTAGCTGAGAAAGGAAAGACTTAATCCCATTCTATTTACAATCTTCAGCTACATAACAATGTGTCAGTCAACATGAACTGCATATACAAGGATTGTTTCATAAGATTGTAGTACCATATTTTTACTGTACCATTTCTATGTTAAGATATGTTTAGAAACACAAAAATATTTACTCTTGTGTTACAATTGCCTACAGTATTTGGTACAGTAACATGCTGAACATGCTGTACAGGTTTGTAGCCTATAAGCAACAGGCTATGTATACTATATAACCTAGGTGAGTAGTAGGCTCTACCATCTAAGTTTTTGTAAGCATACTCTATGATGTTTGTTCACACAATGACAAAATTGCCTAATGACTCATTTCTCAGAATGTATCCCTGTCATTAAGGGACCCATGACTATGTCTGTCCACCCAGTTCCTCTAAATTGTTGGGCTCTTGGCTATGTTTCAAATTCTTCATCATGCTCCTTCCACCCAGAACTGAGGCAATGTCAAAATGCTAGTTTGTTTCATTTGCCATCTTTATAGCCCTCTCTCTCCCCACCCCCAATTCCAAGGAGTGTTTTTCCATTCATTCCTTTGCTATGAGCTGTTGGAAACATACCCACAAACCATTTACAAATCCCTCCTCATAACTCTGTTCCCCACCCCAGTATTGGCATCTTCTACAAACAATTCTTTTGGAAAAAGAGGCTCGATTGTTTACCAATTTCATAAAGCTATCCTGTAAATAAACCAGTTTAAGTTTTGCTTGTGATTTGCTTTTTATTCAAAGAGCTGAATCAATAGTATGTTTTGTGACTCTGCTTAAGGGAGACACAGTTAAGAAGTTTAATGGAGACAGCATGGGCCATACAGCCGTTGCCCAGCTCCATAGATGTCGATTAACTCCCCAATGTTCCCTTTTAGACAGATGTTCCCTAGGAAACTTGCCAAAACACATGCATGTTCTGTTAGCAGTGAAGAAGTTAAATAGAAAGCCACTTCCTCCCTTCCCTGAATGCATGCTTGAAAATCAGAAACTGTAATTAAATGCATATGTGGCATTTTTCACAATATGTTAGGTTGGTGGTTCTAATTATTATCATACGTACCATATTTGATCTGGTAGAACATGTGAAAATGTTTATATACTTTTACATTATGGTTTAACAACACTTATAAACATTTAGGTACAAAAGGATTATAAATTTTGTTAAAGGCATTGAATTACTGTCAAAAAGAGAGAAACTTTAGCAATTATCCCTGTATTTTTTGCAAACCTTTTGTCACAGAACAAACTGTTTCAGAAAGTAAAACTGTAGGAGAACCCAAATTGAGGAAATGAGACTGAAATGTGTCAAATAAACAGAATATATTTTGTAGGAGCAGTCTTTTAGGGCTCTGCAATGATCGGAGAATTTAGGGACCAGGCCTGATTCTGAGCTCATCTGTCTCTTGCTTTACTCACGAAAGGGGAAGAAACAGAATAGAGGGGGTGGGAATTGACCAATGTCACAGAGCAGACTTCTGTCCATGAATGATCAAGAACCTACTATGTTTCAGGCACTATCATACATGAATTCTAATCTTTACAACAAACTGGCTCTCACATTACAAATGAGGAAACCAGTTTAAAAGTTTTAAGTAGCTTTGCCATTGTTGCTTAGCTGATTAAAGGCAGAACCTGGAGTGACAGCCAAATGCAGGTCTGAGAGTAAAAGCTCCTCCTTCTGCATGAGGGTAGGCTTAGTCTGAGATTCCCCTCCAAAGTGTTTGCATAAAGGGTCTTTTTTCCCCCTCCAAAGTGTTAGCATAAAGGGTCTCAATTGTTATGTCTGTGACTTGTACTAACTTTGTATTGCTCATAGAAAGATGGCAAGTAGTATGCAAACTAGTGTTCCAGCAAATCTGCGTCATCAATCCATAAAATGTCAAAGCTAGAAAGGCCTTTGAAGGGCATCTGGTCTATTCCCTTCATTTTAAAGAGAGCTGAGGTCAATGAGCTGTGTGACTTGGGATGAGCAGCACTGTGCCAGGGTGTTTTGGAAACACTACCCTCTGGCATCATCATATCTCCACTTCTAGCAGAGAGGAGTTAACAGATATAGGGTACTGTTGTGACATCTATGGGAATGATCTGGGTAGGTAGCCCCATAACTACTGCACACATAGAGAAATACCTCCCTGGATGTTTAAGCATGTAGATAACCCAGCCAATTTGGGCAGTTTTTTCTATTTTTTTTTCTTCTTAATGTACAACATCAGTTAATCAAACACAAACTGCTCCAGCTAATGCTGGCTATTTCCTACCTAACTGACAGGCCTGGAGTGCTTACCATAAGGAGTCTCTTCAATCCCCAGTTGTGGTAGCAGATGAGTTTTGTGGTTAGAAGGAAGTTAAGATGCCCTGAAGTCTAGACACAGAGACTCATCTTTAAAGGTGAAATAAGGAGCTGTGGAGAGGGACAGTTATAAAAGCACAGTTCAGGAGTCTGCTGGACTAATAATGACTTGAAGCGACTGCCTTAGTGCTCCCTTCTGACTCAGATTATTAGAGGTAACCACTGTGATTCACAGAGAAATGGGATTAGAGACCAGCCTCCTTCCTTGCTTCCTTCCTTCCTTCTTTCCATCCATCCATCCCCCTTCCTTCCTTCCTTCTTCCTGTTCTTCTAATGCATTTTGAAGTTTGGTGAGACCATAGGAGCCACTTTCATTCGTTTCTAACTGTGAAGCAGATCACAATTACCCATTATAACTGCAAAGTAGCTTTAAAAATCACATTTTAGAGAGTGTTTTAACACCATATGGTTGAGTACCGACAGGATACAGCACAAAGGCAACAGAAAGTGTTTAGTGACAGAAGCATTTTCATGAAATCCACCTTTTCCTTCTCTGGCTTCCCATTTCCAAGGCTGTTTTGGACAGGGATTAATGTGACTTCTCAGGACAGGACAACATTGCTACTAATCTCACAAAGAATGAGGCACGTGTGCTGAAGAGGCCGTGGGGTGACATCCAGACAGCCTGCTCTTTACGTTGTGTTCATACGCGGAGTGTTCCCTAGTCCATCTCTTTAGTTTAGTCACTCCCCAGGCTTTCACTCCCCATGGTCTTATTTCTTTTATTCTTTTCCCATTAAAGTGCATCCATGGGGGAAAAAGCTAATTAAAAACAGGATATGAGAAACTACTTCAGAAGATGATTCACTACATTCCCAAAGGCACCCAAATTTGGGTCCATCATAGTAGATTTAAGTATTTATTGAGAACAAACTAAGTTTAAGTGCTTACTAAGAGCTGTGCAAAATAAAAAAGTATCACACAAAACACAAAAGTAACTGTAAGGAAGAGGATGGATGTTGATTGGAGTGGTAGGTTGTGGGAATGTGTTGACAAGGATGCTCATAGGAATCCGGCTCACTAGGAAACCATACTGTGCTACTGACTGGAGATCTTTCCATGGACTCACGTCAATGTCACAGAAGCCTCACAGCAGCCCTGCAGAGGAGAAAGTCATTTTCTCCAATTTACAGACTGGTAAACTGAGGATCGGAAAAATCAGATAATTTTCCAAAAGACGCATAGCCAGAAAAGTAGACCCAGGTTATCTGACTCCCAAGTCATATTTTATAATTTAATTTTTAAATGTGTGTACCACACTTCTGAACTTCTGGCCAAGATACTGAGTTGAGTACAGTTGTTTATCCTATAGTGCAAGAGTACTAGAAAGTAGATAGAGGAGACCCAGGAATATGTGACTGGCATCCCTTAAATCAGAGAGGAAAGGGCTAGAGGCAAGAGCAGACCAAACACCACACAATGGAAAAACATGAATTCCACAATGCAACAGGACACCTGCTGGACAAAGAGCTTCTGGGCAGGGTGCCCTTGGGCACCTTAGCAGTGGCCATAATGAACCTGCAATGCTACCTTGGATGAGAGGCAAAGTTACCTATAATGATGGCCCAGTGCTCTGAGGCAAACTTCCTTTCCACTACGCCCAGACTCAGAATACCAAAGCCAGTCAAATAAAATTATGGTAAATCTAGTGTTTTTTCCCCTTTTTCACTTGAAAATAAAAGAACTGGACAGAGACCCACATCAATCTCAACTCCAAACTTATTTTAGGTCAATCTTGAGTAAACATAGACTGCCCTATGCAAGGATGAGCAAGAAGAAACAAGCACGCTTTTGAAACTATATCACAGTTCTAAAGAAAGGGACAAGGCTGAGATGATTACAAGCATCTTCCTTTGAAATAGATTTATTGCAAGGACAAAGATTTCTTTTCTTAAATTCTAACTTGGGTTCTCATATACCCACAAGAGAATAGTAAATCAAATAAAATGCAGTATTAAATCAGAAAGAGAAAATAATCTTGGTTAAGAAAATTTGTACAATGTGAAAGACATGATTTTGTAATTAAAACTTAAAGTGTTTTCTTTCCTTGGCATACTGGATATAAGAGAAAAGGATTTTTTTTTTTAAAAAAAAGCAGAGGACAGATTTAATCTCTTAATATATTGATAAGAAAATGGTAAAGAGATATTTTGCGTTAAAGATGAGAGGGTAGGAGATGAGATCCAGTAGAATACACAGAATATGTATTTAGCATTTACATTTCTGTGTGTAGGTACCCAATATTTCAGACATCCAAGAGGATCAGAAAATATAACATTTAAGTTATTCTTGAAAGTTGTTCCTGAAAACAACTCTTTGAATATAAGCTCTAACCTTTTTATCAAGGTTAATACATAAAATCACAAATCAAAATAAAAATTTGAGAATTAGGGACTATGGGTATAAAAGATCTGAGATGAGCAGTGCGATCAATTAAAAAAAGTCTGTGTAATTTCCACTATGGCTATAAGACAATGTAAATGTGAAAATGGTCTTTGAAGACTATATTTATAATACAAATTTGTAGCAATAGCAGTGAAGTAAAATATAATTTATACATGTTACATATGCAGATATGTGTTTTTTGATGTGTATGTAGTTATATGCTAAAAATTTTCATCAGGTAGACCTGGGTTTGGATCCTGGCTTTGCCACTAAGTAAGTTTCCTATGATCTTGCCTGCATACACCCAGACACCTACACATACATTTAACACACTTACAATAGGACAATCCAACAAAATACTAAAAGTATTTATCTCTAATCAACAGGAATTATGTGAAAATTTTATTTCTTTAATATATTTTTATCACTTCAATAATCAGAAAAATGTTATTAAATACAAGAAAAGTGATATTAAAAATTTAAACTATAATTCTAACTAAGGAACTTCTTTTCTGAAAATCAAATCTGCATAATTAGGAACCTGGGTTGAATTTTAGTTGAACTTGTATTGGTAAGCTTAATAACAACAGATGCCATTCTGTGTTGAGATACGACTTGGAATTTCAACATCATATCATTAGGATTACTGGCACTGCTGAATGGGCTGTTAGTTATTGACATCGTGGTCAGCTGGCCTGGGTCTGTCTCCTGCTCCATCCTCACTCAATCATACTATGTTACCCAGAGTGAGCTATGTAACCTCTCTGGACCTCACTTTTCTAACCTGTAAACTTTGAATAATTGGGGTGCTTATATTATAGGTTGACTGTAAGAACGAAGTCAGATAATGGCTGGTGAGGAAGCTGAAGGTAAAGGAAGCAGAATCAGTCTTCAGAGGGAGAGCTCACCGACTCCAGAGCCCGGCCCTGCTGCTTTTGTTTCTCCCTAGCCCTGGAACCCAGTCATGAGGCTGAGCCCCCTGACAATTTTTTGAGAGCTTGTTTGGAGGTTCTAGCAGGGGAGTGCAGCTACTCGTATACCCTTGACAGAACACCGGTCCTCCTCTATCAGGATGGTCGTCCTCTTCAACCAAGTGTGCAGCTTCAGGAGGGAGACACATGGAGCAGTGAGGTAGGAAGCGGACACTCGCCTAGTCAGCCGGATCAGATGAATCAACCCTGGCAATCAATGGGGTGACACATGTTGCAGCCAGATCGCCCTCACATCCAGCCGCCTGCCAATTTTTAACTTCATCTTCCTACTTAGATTGAGTTGTGTGTGACTAGTGTTTTAGTACTAACACCAGTATTCTTTCATTTATTGACAAATTATTTACTTGGTGTTTTTTGAAACTATGCATTTGTTGTTACCATATTCTGACCACCCGAAGTTTCTATATGATACAATATCTATGTATTATGAATACAGTAGCAAAAAACAAATGTGATTTTCATTTTAACTCTGAAAAACCTATTACACAAACATCACAGCCAAGGGTGGTGTATACTTATGGCCTCTCAAGCTCATTTAAAATTCTTATGACAGCACTAAATACTCTCTGTGTACTTACATGGATCTGTAGAGAAATGGAAGGCAGGTCAGAACTGCTGTGCCTAGAGACTTCAGAATTTGTTTTGCAGTGGTTATATTGAGAATAATCACTTTTCTCATTCTGCACTTGGCTGCTTTGTTTTGTTTTTGTTTGTTTGTTTGTTTGTTTCTGTCCCTCTTGGCCAAGTAGAAGAAAGTCTGAATACTAATGGTTGGTCAATTCCAAGCTATCATTTTGAGGTAATTAATTTGGACAAAAAGCGTAAACCTAGCACTTGTGGGGCTAATTTAAGGTTCAGTTAATTCACCAGATGAATTATTTCATTTTTAAGTAGCTACTTTTCCAAAGACCTATTAATAAGATAGGTGTTTAACCTCTAGATCCACATTTGACTCAATCCTGGGATAGCACCAAGTTTCCTGAATATACCAATAGAATATTTTGGTGTCATTTTTTAAATTTAACGATCATGAGGTCAATTGTTTAATTAATTTTACCTTTTTTTTAGGTTAAAAAAAACCTATCAGGAACTACCAAATTAGAATAGAAGTAGAAGAGGACATTTTCAATTATTCTCACATCAAAAACTAGAAAATGTTGTGATTGTTCTTGCCTATGGAGCAATGATGAAACACATAACCTACATTCCAAAAGCATACATTTTATATCAGGGAGCTATATGACCAGTTCCCAAAAAGTACTCCCTCCGAGAAGTATGCAACCCTTAAAATGTTGCTCACAAGATGTTTGCAGCATTATATGAATACTCTTGAAAAACTGAAATTTGCAATCAGCAACTACAAATGTTTCAAGGACATCCTCACAAGGAGAACACCATATTTTCCAACCTGAAACAGCTGTGCAACTACTTGAGGCTGAGTTCCTTGAGGCCCTTTTTGTACTGTGAAGTATCACCCAGATGTTGCTACCTGGAAGGCCTTCAATGACTTGCATACTTTGTCTAACATAATAGGAGAATGACCCAGCTCCTTAGTTCAGAGCTGCAGCACAAATGTACCAGATAATGCAATCATGCAGCATGGTAGCCAGTCACTGGTCTCTGCTTTCACCTTGGTAAGAAATAGAATCATGTTGTCTGACTAAGGATTGGACTCTTGTGCTCCATTTATTTTTGTCATGCTCCACTACCATACGGTTAGTCAAATGGACAGAAGTTAACCTCAACCTCTCCATTCTCCAGAAACACTTAATTCTGTTTCATCTGATTTAATATCAGCACATATGTGCCTTAAAAATCTTTGTTAAAGACCACTAACCTTAATGTTCTGAAAAGGGCACTGCTGAATCTGATAAACTTAAAACACGGAAAGATGAAAACCAAGAATTTTCACAAGATTTCTTTCTTTAAATATGGTTTATTAGTGAAGACTGCCAAATGAAGAATGTATCAAAGGTAATGTTACTACAAAGAAGGGAAGTACTCTTCTTCTCCAAACATATGCTTTGCAGCTGAGCCCTGCTCTCAGCTTTGAATCTTGTTTCATGTGGCAGTCTGACTCTCTTCTTTGGCCCAAAGTCCAAGCATCTCTGACCATACCCTCCCTATCTTTCCGCCTATAGATTCAGATAAAGAAATATTAAACTAAACACACTAAAGTAATAAGCATGAGATTAAGTCTCCATGCAATACAGTGCTCAAATAACATGCTTATCCAAGGAAAAGGTAAAGCAAGTCATTTTTGCTATTTGGAAAAGCATTTGGGGATGTGTGCGTGTGTGTGTTTTTTCTTGTCATAAATATTCCTTCCTCATTACTTTGAAAAGTGAGTGAAGTGAGAAAGAAAATAGAAAGAATGAAAGAAGATGGAGAACTTTTGCAAATTGGCAGAATAAAATATGAAGATTCAAAAATGGCATTGACGGATACAGAAAGGAATGTCACAGTACAAGGAAGAGTGGTTAGTGTTTTTAACAGAATTCAATTGAAATAGATGTTACTGTTTCTAGAGGATGAAAAGGTTAAGGTTAGCTTCTATATGTTCTGCTAACCATAGGTCAGTGGTTTATGTCTAAAATAATTGCTGTAGTGTTTCCTCCCCTCAGAATGAGAGAAAATATAGAGAAAAAGGAGCACATTTGCAGGCTTGCTCTTTCATGAGGTTTTATGATTCCTCAGCAAGACTGGCCCTGTTTTTCATGACAACGAATCCTATTTTTGCAAGTTGCTTCTCAATGTTCAGAATACTACTCCATTTTATGGAGGAGACGGACCTTTGCATTCTGAACATTCTCTTTATGAAACCCAAGTTTTCTTAGGCTTTGTTATCCTGTGGGTGACAAATGAGATCATACAAACACTTGTGCTGAAATTCCATTAAGCCACGATCCCTATCTGCTTCAACAGAACTTCAGCCCTTCCAGCTCCTCCCTGCTCCACTGTACCTCCATTTGTTCATGGGAGGGTCTGGTGGGTTCATGGACAAGTCTACTTCTGTGGTAGTCATGATACTATACAAGTCATCAGTGCTCCAAGAAGAAACAAAGTCTCTCTATACTTCTGTGGACACCACTCTGTGTGAACATTACTGCCTTCCTGGGACCTACAGGCACTAACCTGCTCCATGAGCCTCTACATCTGCTCTCTCTACTCTTTCCCTAAGTACTTAGAGATTTTTATTGCCTGGGTCCTTTCCTGAGCTCTTTTCTATGGCAGAATTATGAAGATGGTATGTTCCTCTCTGGGTCACTGTTGCAAACATTCTGAAAATAGAGTTGTTTAGGCCACAGTGGGCTATGGCTTTCAGTGAAAGTGCTATTTTAGTTTTATTTACTGAATTCTCTAAGGATTCAGATGTCTCAGAAAATTGGAGCTAGAAATACACTTATGTGGCAGACAATGTAATCAAAATCCATACTCTCTTCCAAATATCTACTCTATATTCACAAGCTCATCCTACATGTTTTCTCCTTTCCTTTAAGAGAGTCCTCACCCCTCCTACCAATGGGCATCCCTTGAGTGATCCACCAGAGCACCAGATTTGTCAAGGAAATCCTGCACTCTGTTAGAAAATGGTCTTCTCTTCTATGCAACAGACATACTAAGTCCATATATATGTTACGATTCTCTTAAAACTGAGGCCAGTTTCACCTCTATTTTTTAATTGGGTATTTAAATGAGTTCTGAAGATTCAATAGATTTGATATTCCTCAAACAGATACCATATCAAGATACAAATTTGCAAAGAAAAGTGTATGAAAACCAGTTTCATAGCTATTTTCTCCTCACCTAGCTTGAGGTTTGGGTCAAGCATGGAGATGGAGAAAGCCATTTTAGAAAGGAATGCCTTGGAGAGAATTATGACGTGACATGGGTTCCACCATTCTGAGGCCTGGAGAGAGGCGCTTCCCAAGATCTCTCGAATAATGTAATTTGTGACTCCTACAACTGGAACATCTCCAGTGGATTCATGTTCATGCTTTCTTATTAAATATAAAAGTAGAGTGGCTGGATGGCTGCTCCAAGATTGAGAAATGGTTGCAGGGTCAGAAATGGCTTAAGTCCCTATGATTTGTCAAGGCCAAGTTTTCAAGGCCATATGAAATAGGGAGGTTCTGTCCAAGAGGGACACCTAAAGGCCCAAACTGACCTCAGAACAGAGAAGCTAAAGAAGTTTGGCCAAACTGGGAAGGATCAAGACCAGCCTAAGGTAGTACCAGTGAAACAAAAACTCTCCTACTTTCCTTATCTGTCCTCCTTCCAGATCACCTCTTCCTACTCCTTCCACCCTCCAAAGTCAGTAGCTATCAAATGGGGAAGAAGGTAAACCAAAAAGAGGGAAGAAGCTGCCCATATATGTGTCCTCTAGGGCAGATTGCTCACTCTAAGAGCTGTACCTACTTGTGGAATAGAAAATAAGGCATGCTCTTGAATGAAGGACCTGAATGCTCTATTTTCTAAATTGAAATGTATTTTATGACCTGAATAGACTATAAAGTCCCTGACTAGATGGTCATGGAACTTTCAAATTGTTTTTCAGAGTCATGGAAAACTAACTCCACTAAACAAAGATAAAAGGACAATGAGAATACAAAATAAAGTCACTTTATGAAAATACTCCATTAGTCCATGGAGTTTGCTCAATACACTAGGTATGTTGTTACAAATCCTACATGTTAAAAGGGAAAGTATCACACTCATTATCCTAATATCTGGTTGGATCCCTTTTCTTCTTCTTAATCATTTAAATCTATGTGTAATTCCACATTTCTAATTAAAGCAACTTCATAATGTTTTCAATCTTACTGATTATACCAGGGTTTTATAATTATATACATTTTAAGACTATAAATAACTTTAAGAGGATCAAATCCAATGGTTCCCAACATTTAATGTGCAAACAAGTCACCTAAGACCTTGCTAAGACATAAATTCTAATTCAGTGTGTCTGAAGAGGCCTGAGATTTTGCATTTCTAACCAGCTCCCAGTTGATGTTAATGCTGCTAGCCATGAACCATACTTTGCACAGCAAAACTCTATATACATCTGCCCCACTATTATAATATAACCAATAAACTTAAACCCTATAAATAAAGAATTGGAAATCCTCATATGAGGTAATGAAACAAGGAGCAGATTTTAGAACTGGGGCCTCTGACGTTTGCCTCCTTAGGCCATTCACTTCTTCACTGTCATTACTCTTGTCATATGTTATAACCAATCCAGGAGCTTTGTTTTCCAGGTATTACGTGTCCTGTGAAACTCCTCATCCATATAAAAACATGATATAGGGTGTACTAGCCACCTGAGTCCAAAAACAATGATGGTAGTTACTGAAAGGTAGAAAAAACTATGAATATACTCAACTAGACCCATGGAAAGAAAAATCTGACTGAAATCTGACTGCACTAAGAAATTTCACCTAGCTTTGCTGACATGCTTCTACTTGTGCCATTTTTCCCCATCAGGAATACCTTTCATTCTTACATATTCTAAAATGCTTTAATTTATGCATAATCCCTCTCAAGAAGCCTTACCTGAAAGTCCAGACTTAATCACATGACTATTCTCTGTTCTCCAAAGTATCCTGTGACTGCTTCAACTTTAACATTTACTATGTTATTTTGAATTCAGCCATATATATATATATGTATATATGTGTGTGTGTGTGTGTGTGTGTGTGTGTATATATATATATATATATATATATATGACTTATCTTGCTTTTGATGGCTGGGACTATATATTATTATTTGTGCTCCTGAGCACCTAGCAAAATTCCTGGGGCATATCAAGTGTTCAGTAGATATTTTTAGACAAAAATAGACTTTAAGACAAGAAATTTTTCAGTAGACAAGGAGAGAAGTAGTGACTTAAAAATCCAACTGTATTAGGGAGATATAATAATTATAAATGTAGATGTGCCTAGACACTTAAAATATGTGATTAAAAAACTGACAAAACTGAAAGTAGAAATAGACAATTCAACAATAATAGTTGGAGATTTCCATAACCCATTCTGAATAATTGAAAGAGCAACTAAATAGAAAGTCAGCAAGAGTAATGAAAACTTAAAATGATACTATTAACTAATTTGACTACCTAACTGAGATATAAAGAACTCTTCACACAACAACCATAGAACATACACCATTTTTAAGTGCACATGTAACATTCTTTAGGATAGATCATATGCTAGGCCACAAAGAAATCTCAATAAATTTAAAAGAATTATAAACATACAGAGATATCTCTGACCAGAGTGGAATTAAGTTAGAATCGACGACTAGAAGAAATATGGGAATCTCCAAATGTTTGAAAATTAGACAACATACTCTTAATCATTGGCCAAAGCAGAAATAACAAGAGAAATTAGAAAACATTTTGAGCTGAGTAAAAACAAACATATCAAAATTTATGTGATGCAACTAGAGAAATGTTTAGAGAAAAATACAGAGCTTTGAAATGACTTTGTCCAAATGGAGAGAATGACATAAGCAAGATAACAGAATAGGAGATGTTACCATCACCTCTCCATAGTGCACTGATTTTGACAACCACCCATTGACATTTGTGTGAGTTCGGTAGTCTAGTGTAGAAGTTCTAGCGCACTGTTGGAGCAAAATATTTGGGAATAGACACATTGAAGAGGGAAGAACAGCTTTGGTTTACCCACATTACCCCTCCTTCAAGGTGGCACAGCTCAGTACCAAGAGAGATCCCCCAAGCATGTGATTCTTCCTATGGGAGAAAGTGAGAGCATAATGAGTAAGCACCCAGGTCTCCGAGCTGTATGGGAATCTGCCCAAGAGGCTCACTACTTTTTTTGCCCCATCCAAAATTCTGAGGAGATCAACATAACTGAGTAGCTGGGAGAGGCTGGTAGTAGGAAAGAGAGGTAGGAACTCACAGCAACTAGGGTGTGAAACCCAATAAAGACTCATGAATCCTACTAACTGCCTCATGAGCTTATGTCCCTCCCATGAACTACTTGGGACACTTTGTCTCCAGACCCCCCAAAAAGAAACTGGCCCATGAGCTTCCCCAAATATCTTCTCTGTGGCTGACTCCCCATCTGCATCCCCTAGACATGGAGTGTGAGCCTTTACAGATGATTCATGAACAAGCACAGTCAGATTTAGCAGGATTGAGAGAAGGCGCACAAACTTGAGCATTTCAGAGCATCACCCTAGGAAAAACAAACAGGAGACTCTCAGCACCAGGCCTACTTTTGTGGGATCCAGACAAGGCGTACAATTTTAAGAATTCCCACCTAAGAGGGAACAAGAGGGATAGAGTGGCTGCATCCATAGAAAAAGTCTAAAAGAGCCTCAGAATCCCAAGCCCAGGTGATTGGTGAAGGTGTTTCTCTCTCAAAGCCAGTTAGTAAAATATGTCTTTACTTCTTCAAATATAAAGACAGCAATTCAAGACTTCAAGAAACATAAAAAAGGAAACATGATACTACCAAAGGACTACAGTAATTTCCCAGTTACCACTGCCCTCCAAATGGAGGGCTAAGAACTGCCTGACAAATAATTCAAATTTTTTTTTTATGGAAGCTCAGTGAGAACACAGATTGACAACTCAGTGACATCAGAAAATGATTAACAAAGTGTGAATTTCAAGAAGGAAATTGTCTTAGTCCCTGCTATGTCAAAATACCATGGACTGGGTAATAATATATATATAGAGAGAGATATATTGTTCACATTTCTGGAGGCTAGGAAGTCCAAGATCAAGGTACCAGTACATTGGGTGTCTGCTACAGGCTTTCTCTCTGCTTCCAAGATGGTGCCTTGTTGCTGAATCATCTGGGAGGGACAAATGCTGTGACTTCACATGGTGGAAGGACTAGGAGGGAAAAAGGATCAATGCTGTTGAAGGCTCTTTTACAAGGGCATTAAACTAATTCACAAGGGATAAGCCCATATGACCTATTCACATCCTAAAAGCCTCTCCCTTAATACGATTGCATTAGGGGTTATATTTCAACATAAATTTAGAGGGACACAAACATTAAAATCATAGCAGAGTTAGAAAACATTTTTAAATAACACAGAAATTCTGGAGCTGCATACAGTAAATTAAATGAAAACTGTAATAAAGAGATTTCAACAGGAGGCTTGATCAAGCAGAAGAATGAATCTGTGAACTTAAAGACAAGGTCAGTTGAAATTATCCATTGAAAGGATATTTAAAAAGAGTGAAATTGAATGAAGAAAGTTTATGGGGTTTATGTGACACCATCAAGAGAAATACTTTATGAATTATGGAATTCCAAAGAAGAGAGAGATGAGAGAGTGGGGTGGGTACCGAACGCTTATTACATACAAGGGACTCATTACATACAAGGGGATCTTCATTAGACTGAGCAGATTTCTCAGCGGAAAACTTGAAGGCTAAAAGTGTGATAATATATTCAAAGTTCTGAAAAAAAAAATCCAACCAAAAATATTTTGCCCAAAAACGCTTTCCTTCAGAAATGAAGAAAAGATAAAGGCTTTTCCAGACAAACAGAAGCTGAAGAAGCCTATCACCACCAGGCCTGTTAAAGAGAGTTCTTTACCAAGAACTAAAGTCTCTTGATCATTTAACAAAAACTCATTTAATAAGAGTTCATTTAATAAGAAATGCTAAAGGGAGTTTTTCAAGCTGAAACTAAATGACACTAATTAGCAACATGAAAACATATGAAAATATAAAACTCATTGGTAAAGGTAAATATATAGTCAAATTCAGAATATTCTAGTCTGTAATGGTGGCATATAAATCACTTTTACTCTAGTATAAAGGTTAAAATACAGAAGTATTGAGAATGACTATAGCAATACCAATTTTTTAATGGATATACAATATTAAAACTACATTAAGAAATTAAAACTTAAAATGTTGGGAGAAGGGAGAGTGAAAGGTACAGTTTTTAATACGTAATTGTGGAAGGTTGTTATCAGCTTAAAACAGACTGTTATAAATATTAGAGGTTTTATGTACACCCCATGGTAATCACAAAGCCAAAACCTATAGAAGATACACAAAAGATAGAAAGGAATCAAAGCATACCACAAAAAAAAAAAAAAAAAAAAAAAAAAAAAGGTGCCCCTCTGGGACGAAGCTCCAGAGGAAGGATCAGGCAGCAATATTTGCTGTTCTGCAATATTTGCTGTTCTGAAGCCTCCGCTGGTGATACCCAGGAAAACAGGGTCTGGAGTGAACCTCCAGCAAACTCCAACAGACCTGCAGCTGAGGGAACTGACTGTTAGAAGGAAAACTAACAAACAGAAAGGAATAGCAACATCAACAAAAAGGACATCCACACCAAAACCCCATGGGTAGGTCACCAACATCAAAGACCAAAGGTAGATAAAACCACAAAGATGGGGAGAAACCAGAGCAGAAAAGCTGAAAATTCTAAAAACAAGAGAGCCTCTTCTCCTCCAAAGGATCGCAGCTCCTCACCAGCAACGGAACAAAGCTGGATGGAGAATGACTTTGACGAGTTGACAGAAGTGGGCTTCAGAAGGTCGGTAATAACAAACTTCTCCGAGCTAAAGGAAGATGTTCAAACCCATCGCAAGGAAGCTAAAAACCTTGAAAAAAGATTACACAAATGGCTAACTAGAATAAACAGTGTAGAGAAGATTTTAAATGACCTGATGGAGCTGAAAACCATGGCACAAGAACTATGTAAGACAAGCACAAGCTTCAGTAGCCAATTTGATCAAGTGGAAGAAAGGTTATCAGTGATTGAAAATCAAATTAATGAAATAAAGTGAGAAGAGAAGCTTAGAGAATAAAAGAGTAAAAGAAATGAACAAAGCCTCCAAGAAATACGGGACTATGTGAAAAGACCAAATCTGTGTCTGATTGGTGTACCTGAAAGTGACGAGGAAAATGGAACCAAGTTAGAAAACACTCTTCAGGATATTATCCAGGAGAACTTCCTCAACCTAGCAAGGCAGGCCAACATTCAAATTCAGGAAATACAGAGAACACCACAAAGATACTCCTCGAGAAGAGCAACCCCAAGACACATAATTGTCCAACTCACCAAGGTTGAAATGAAGGAAAAAATGTTAAGGGCAGCCAGAGAGAAAGGACTACCCACAAAGGGAAGTCCATCAGACTAACAGTGGATCTATCGGCAGAAACTCTACAAGCCCAAAGAGAGTGGGGGCCAATATTCAACATTCTTAAAGAAAAGAAATTTCAACCCAGAATTTCATATCCAGTCAAACTAATCTTCATTAAGTGAAGGAGAAATAAAATCCTTTACAGACAAGCAAATGCTGAGAGATTTTGTCACCACCAGGCCTGCCTTACAAGAGCTCCTGAAGGAAGCACTAAACATGAAAAGAAACAACTGGTACCAGCCACTGCAAAAACATGCCAAATTGTAAAGACCATCGATGCTAGAAGGAAACTGCATCAACTAACAGGCAAAATAAGCAGCTAACATCATAATGGCAGGATCAAATTCACACATAACTATATTAACCTTAAATGTAAATGGGCTAACTGCCCCAATTAAAAGACACAGACTGGCAAATTGGATAGAGTCAAGATCCATCAGTGTGCTGTATTCAGGAGACCCATCTCACGTGCAGAGACACACGTAGACTCAAAATAAAGGGATGGAGGAAGATCTACCGAGCAAATGGAAAGCAAAAAAAAGCAGGGGTTGCAACCGTAGTCTCTGATAAAACAGACTTTAAACCAACAAAGACCAAAAGAGACAAAGAAGGCCATTACATAATGGTAAAGGGATCAATTCAACCAGAAGAGCTAACTATCCTAAATATATATGCACTCAATACAGAAGCATCAAGATTCATAAAGCAAGTCCTTAGAGACCTACAATGAGACTCAGACTCCCACACAATAATAATGGCAGACTTTAACACCCCACTGTCAATATTAGACCAATCAACGAGACAGAAGGCAAACAAGGATATCCAGGAATTGAACTCAGCTCTGCACCAAGCAGATATAATAGACATCTACAGAACTCTCCACCCCAAATCAACAGAATATACATTCTGCTCAGCACCACATCACATTTATTCCAAAATTGACCACATAGTTGGAAGTAAAGCACTCCTCAGCAAATGTAAAAGAACAGAAATCACAACAAACTGTGGTCTCTCAGACCACAGTGCAATCAAATTAGAACTCAGGATTAAGAAACTTACTCAAAACCACACAACTACATGGTAACTGAACAACCTGCTCCTGAATGACTACAGGGTAAATAACAAAATAAAGGCAGAAATAAAGATGTTCTTTGAAACCAACAAGAACAAAGACACAACATACCAGAATCTCTGGGACACTTTTAAAGTAGTGCGTAGAGGGAAATTTATAGCAATAAATGCCCACAAGAGAAAGCAGGAAAGATCTAAAATGGACACCCTGACATCACAATTAAAAGAACTAGAGAAGCAAGAGCAAACAAATTCAAAAGCTAACAGAAGGCAAGAAATAACTAAGATCAGAGGAGAACTGAAGGAGATAGAGACACAAAAATCCCTTCAAAAAATCAATGACTCTGGGAGTTGGTTTTTTGAAAAGATCAACAAAACTGATAGACTGCTAGCAAGACTAATAAAGAAGAAAAGAAGGAAGAATCAAATAAATGCAATAAAAAATGATAAAGGGGATATCACCACCAATCCCACAGAAATACAAACCAACATCAAAGAATACTATAAACACCTCTACGCAAATAAACTCAAAAATCTAGAAGAAATGGATAAATTCCTGGACACATATACCCTCCCAAGACTAAACCAGGAAGAAGTTGAATCTCAGAATAGACCAATAACAGGCTCTGAAATTGAGGCGATAATTAATAGCCTACAAACCAAAAAAAGTCCAGGACCAGATGGATTCACAGCCGAATTCTATCAGAGGTACAAAGAGGAGCTGGTAACATTCCGTCTAAAACTATTTCAATCAATTGAAAAAGAGGGAATCCTCCTTAACTCATTTTATGAGGCCAGCCTCATCCTGATACCAAAGCCTGGCAAAGACACAACAAAAAAAGAAAATTTTAGACAAATATCCCTGATGAACATCAATGTGAATATCCTTAATAAAATACTGGCAAACCAAATCCAGCAGCACATCAAAAAGCTTATCCACCACGATCAAGTTGGCTTCATTCCTGGGATGCAAGGCTGGTTCAACATATGCAAATCAATAAACATAATACATCACATAAACAGAACCAATGACAAAAAACACATGATTATCTCAATAGATGCAGAAAAGGCCTTCATCAAAATTCAACACTGCTTCACGCTAAAAATTCTCAATAAACTAGGTATTGATGGAATGTATCTCAAAATAATAAGAGCTATTTATGACAAACCTACAGCCAATCTCATACTGAATGGGCAAAAACTGGAAGCATTCTCTTTGAAAACTGGCACAAGACAGGGATGCCCTCTCTCACCACTGCTATTCAACATAGTGTTGGAAATTCTGGCCAGGGCAATCAGGCAAGAGAAAAAAATAAAGGGTATTCAATTAGGAAAAGAGGAAGTCAAATTGTCCCTGTTTGCAGATGACATGATTGTATATTTAGAAAACCCCATCATCTCAGCCCAAAATCTCCTTAAGCTGATAAGCAACTTCAGCAAAGTTTCAGGATACAAAATCAATGTGCAAAAATCACAAGCATTCCTATATGCCAATAAGAGTCAGAGAGCCAAATCATGAGTGAACTCCCATTCACAATTGCTCCAAAGAGAGTAAAATACCTAGGAATCCAACTTACACAGGATTTGAAGGACCTCTTCAAGGAGAACTACAAACCACTGCTTAATGAAATAAAAGAGGCCACAAACAAATGGAAGAATATTCCATGCTCACAGATAGGAAGAATTAACATCCTGAAAATGGCCATACTGCCCAAGGTAATTTATAGATTCAATGCCATCCCCATCAAGTTACCAATGACTTTCTTCACAGACTTGGAAAAAACTACTTTAAAGTTCATATGGAACTGAAAAAGAGCCTGCATTGCCAAGACAAGCCTAAGCAAAAAGAACAAAGCTGGAGGCATCACGCTACCTGACTTCAAAGTATGCTACAAGGCTACAGTAACCAAAACAGCATGGTACTGGTACCAAAACAAGGATATAGACCAATGGAACAGAACAGAGGACTCATATATAACACCACACATCTACAACCATCTGATCTTTGACAAACCTGACAAAAACAAGAAATGGGGAAAGGATTCCCTATTTAATAAATGGTGCTGGAAAACTGGCTAGCCATATGTAGAAAGCTGAAACTGGATCCGTTCCTTACAACTTATACAAAAATTAATTCAAGATGGATTAAAGACTTAAATGTTAGACCTAAAACCATAAAAACCCTAGAAGAAAACCTAGGCAATACCATTCAGGGCATAAGCACGGCAAGGACTTCATGACTAAATACCAAAAGCAATGGCAACAAAAACCAAAATAGACAAATGGGATCCAATTAAACTAAAGAGCTTCTGCACAGCAAAAGAAACTACCGTCAGAGTGAACAGGCAACCTACAGAATGGGAGAAAATTTTTGCAATCTACCCATCTGACAAAGGGCTAATATCCAGAATCTACAAAGAACTTAAACAAATTTACAAGAAAAAAAACAATGCTATCAAAAAGTGGGTGAAGGACATGAACAGACGCTTCTCAAAAGAAGACATTTATGCAGCCAACAGACACATGAAAAAATGCTCATCACTGGTCATCAGAGAAATGCAAATCAAAACCACAATGAGATACCATCTCACACCAGTTAGAATGGCGATCATTAAAAAGTCAGGAAACAACAGATGCTGGAAAGGATGTGGAGAAATAGGAATGCTTTTACACTGTTTGTGGGACTGTAAACTAGTTCACCCATTGTGGAAGACAGTGTGGCGATTCCTCAAGGATCTAGAACTAGAAATACCATTTGACCCAGTGATCCCATTAATGGGTATGTACTCAAAGGATTATAAATCATGCCACTATAAAAATACATGCACATGTATGTTTATTGCAGCACTATTCACAATAGCAAAGACTTGGAACCAACCCAAATGTCCAACAATGATAGACTGGATTATGAAAATGTGGCACATATACACCATGGAATACTATGCAGCCATAAAAAACAATGAGTTCATGTCCTTTGTAGGGACATGGATGCAGCTGGAAACCATCATTCTGAACAAACTATCACAAGGACAGAAAACCAAACACCACATGTTCTCACTCATAGGTTGGAATCGAACAATGAGAATACATGGACACAAGGAGGGGAACATCACACCCTGGGGCCTGTCATAGAGTGGGAGGCAGGGGGTGGGATAGCATTAGGAGAAATACCTAATGTAAGTGATGAGTTGATGGGTGCAGCAAACCAACATGGCACATGTATACCTATGTAACAAACCTGCATGTTGTACACATGTACCCTAGAACTTAAAGTATAATAAAAAAAAAGACATGTGGTATTGCACATAGATAAATGAAACAGAATCGAGTCTATAAACTCTTATATTTACAGTCAATTTGTTTTCAACAAAATGCTAATGCAATTTCAAAGGGGAAAGAATATCTTCAACAAATGGTGATGAAACAATTGGATGTCTACGTGCCAAAAAAAAAAGAACGTTACCTCAAACTATAGCAAAAATTAACTCAAAATTTATTACTTAAATGTAAGAGCTGAATATTAATAAATAAATCAGAGGAGGAATTTTTTAATCTTGGAATAAGCAGAGAGTTTTAGAAATAGCATCGAAAACACAACCCATAAAAGAAAAATTGATAAACGGGAGCTTGTCTAAATGATAGACATTTGTATTTTTAGCAACACAATTAAAATAAAAAGAGAAGTCACAGTATGGGAGAAAATATTCACAGATCTAATAGCTGATACAAGTCTTATACACAGAATATTTAAGGAACCCTTAGAACTCGATAAATAAGGCAAACATCTCAATTAAAAATAGGCAGAATATGTGAATAGACATTTAACTATACACCCTTTAGAATGGTTATAATGAAAAAGACAAGTCAATGGCAAATACAATATTACCCCCACAAATTGTCAATTTCACTTTTTTCCAGATTTAAGTTACCCATGGACAGCCAAGGACTGAAAATATTAAATGGAAAAATTATAGAAATAAACAATTTATAAGTTTTAAATTGTGTACCACTCTGAGTAGTGTGATGAAATCTTGCACCTTCCTTCTCCTACCTGGGACATGAATTATCCCCTTGTCTAACATAGCCATGTTTGTTGCTTGGTCGTGGCTCAGTGATCCTCTTTCTGTCCAGGGTTCAAAAGGTCAGTGGTAGAGTAATGCTATGTTACAATGCCTATGTCATTCATCTCACTTCATCTCATCACATAGACATCTTATCATCTCACATCAACACAAGAAGGGTGAGTACAATAAAATAAGAAATTTTGAGAGAGGGACCACATTCACATAACTTTTATTACAATATATTGTTATAATGGTTCTATTTTGGTATTTGTTATTGCTGTTAATCTCTTACTTGCCTAATCTATATATTAAACTTTAACACAAGTATGTGTAAATAGGGAAAAGCATAGTATATATAGGATTCAGTACTATTTACAATTTCAGGCACTGACTCAGGGTCCTGGAATGCATCCCCTGCAGGTAAGGTGGGGGACTACTGTATTGGAGATGGGTACTTTAAAATTGTACAGCCGGTTGGAAGACAGTTGGTGGTATCGTTAAAAGTTAAACATAAAGCAATCATACAACCAACCAAGCAATTCTGCTCCTAGGACTCTACCCAAGAAAAGTGAAGACTTAGGTCCACACAAAAACATTATGAATGTTCATAATGGCATTATTCCTAGTAGCCCCAAATGGAAAAAATACAAATATCTAATTAGTTAATGGATAAATAAAATGCATACAAATGGAATACTATTCAGCAACATAAAGGAATGAACTACTGACCCATGCTTCTACACTTAAGCCTTGAAAGCATTATTTTACGTGAAATAATTCAGATACACAAAAAACTAGATATTATATTCTTCCATTTACATAAAATGTCTAGATAAGAAAAATGTGTAGAGACAGAAATCATATCAGTACCCAGGGCTAGAAATGAAAGTATGGATAAATTGCAAATGGGCACAAGGGAAATTTAGGGGTTTATGAAAAGTTCTAAAATTGGATTGGGGTGATGTTTGCACAACTAAATCTAAAAAATCTCTAATAAAAAATATTATTTTAGAGTTTCAGGATAAGGATTATAAATAAATAAGATTTCTTTCTTTTATTATTTTAGCACTTCACCCTACTTTGGTTTAACACACTTGTTAATAAAGACATTAACTGTCTAATCAGTCCAGGATAGCAGTCATTGTATATCCTCTTCAAAAAAAATATGTTATTGCAACAGGCAAGCAGTTCAAACACTGTGATTGTTCTGTGGGGACCAGCTGAGCACCTGCTCTACATGAATTCCTCTCACCTAATATTTTTATGCTGTTTTAGACAAAGTCTGAAGCAGCAGCGCTTCTCATGCTCCACCTTTATCATGATTAAGTGACTTCTGGTCCTGCTCTTCCCTTCTTTTTAAAAGTGCCAAGGCTCCTTATGAGTGTTAAATTGTGCTCGGCTCCAGGAGTTTCCAGTATGTCATGGTGCTCACTGAGCCAAGAGTTTTAATCACCTCCTCTTCATCACATTGGTGAAGAAGAGACTCTCACCCTAGGTTTATGATGATGGCCAAACACATGAATGCCTGACACTGGACAGGTAAGGGCAACAACAGTTAGTCACATATACTTATAACCTAGGGGAGAAGGATATCATGTGTCACACAGAGCCCATGGATGTTGCAATTGAGAATATAGTGAACAACCAGTGGCTGTGGGGGGCAGGCTTTGTAGTATCAAGACAACAGGGTGTGCCCAGGCTCCCTGGGAGAGTGTGATTGGCTTGTTTGAATAATTCCATGGGCCAGCAGGAAACTGAAACCTGCTATTCAGGGATAAGTAGGAAGTCCACCTGGTCTGTTTGGTAAGGATGGTTGTTTGGATAAGGGACTTTATTCACGGCAGGAGAGTGGTGAGGGAACTTGCAGTTAGACTGGTTGAAGCCCTCCCTGTTTAATCAGATGTCCAGGCAGCAAACAATATTGAGCTTTAATTTTAGGTCTTGTATCACACTAAGTTAAACACATGGAACATTTTACTTTCTATAAGTGATTGTATATCCAGAAAAGTGAATCAACAGTCCTGTTCAAATTCTCTATTTAGCTTCTCCATGCCTGCATTTGTAATCACAATATCTGTGAATTATATAAGTTAGAGAAAAAAATCCCACAAGATTAATTACCAAAACATCTATAAGATGTTTTACATGCTTGCAAAGAAGAGCAATAAACATCGTTTTATATATTATAGGCCCTACAATATAGGGGAAAAGTAGGTATTTTATATGGGTCTTAAATGTCCCCACTGAGCATTTTGTGCATCTCTATGACCCTACAATACTGTATTGGTGGTTTAATTTCCCTGAGGATGGATGGAGCCATGTTTTATTTGTCATGGTGCCTCCAGCACCAAGCCTAATACCTGGCAAAATACTTCTAATGATGCCTAACAGTTAATGAGAATGCACCATGTTCCAGACAATGTCCTAAACAGTATGTACACATTGTCCCATTTAATTGTCACAACCATCTGTCAGGTAGGTACTATCATTATTTAAGCTTATTATATGGGGGCCAGGAAAATTTTTCTGTGAGGGGTCAGACAGCAAATATTTTAGGCTTTGTGTACCACAGATTGTGTGTTAAGACCACCCTACTCTACTCTTAGACTATAAAAGCAGCCAGATGATATGCAAATGAGTGGGCATGGCTGCATTCCAGGCAGTGGGATGGATTTGGTTCACAGGTCAAAATTTGCCAACCCTACCTTAGATCATGCTACTAATGCTTGGTGTGTTCAGTAATTGGCTCAAGGTCACACAGCTCATAAGAGGCAGAGCAGGATTTTGTACCCCAAATCCTGATTTGTTTCACTCCAAAATTCCTTTTACTAATTACTATTCTGTACTGTACCAGCCTACTGCATTAGTCAATAAGGCTCCATACATATGTGTTGAATAAATAAAAAAGTCTACTATATTCACTTTACTATAGAAAAAGTTGAATCTAATTTTATTAAGTCAGCACATAATCAGGACTTGTGATTCCTATCCTAAACCAAATTTAAAATATAATGAAAAGTTAATCAGTCTGGGATATTTTCACTAGGCCTCTGTCTACTTGTTTAATGGTAAAACAAGTCTATATCTAGTAGGAAAGAGCAGCTGTTAACAGAAGAGATGGCCTACAGGCTTTATTTTCCATTATTTGGATTCTTATCTGTAGTGGCATCACCGTGGTTCACTATCATTTTCTTCAGGTTCTGTCTACGGACGAGCACATTTGACTTTCCTGGGCTGTTCAACCCTAATCCTACTCACATTCTCTTAAACTGGAAATTCAAGTACCCCATAAACTAGCTCTTTTTCTCTCTTAAATTTGTTACAAAATGCTAACATCTTTTTCACACTTTGTTGAAAAACATGCTTCCCAGCTAATATACTATTTTCTAATTTTTGAACAAAAATACATAGGATGAAGAATAAAAAATTGCTGACACATCTTTAACTGACTATGCCTGAAATAATGGCATTTCTAAGATGGTTCGACTATTATTTTTTATAAACAGGAGGAATGAATAGCTACAGCATTTTTACTTATAATTCAGAGCGCGCTGTTATTAAAAAAAAAAAGACATGGTATCCAGAAAATGTAATTAATTTGATGGTATAAGCCTTCATAAATTATCAAGTATTCCCAGTAGCAGCCATGAAAAACTTAGAGAGAACATGAGCTGCCTTTAAATTGCTAGTTTTCTCACAGCCAGAATTATTTTAAGGTGGTTGTGTTGCTGTTGGCATTAAAAGATGTTTGAATTATTATCACCATTAATGGCTGACTCCACCTTTAAATAAGGTGATAGAGATTTGGAGTCACACACAAGCCAGCATCAATGTCTCAAGGCTGTCATTCTTCTCGCTAACGAACTGCTGCTTACAGAAATTAATTATGGGGGAAAGGTTGCTGTTACCCCCACCAGGAATGAAGTCTCCAGATTCCAAATCAAGTGTTGTTGAGGAGGAAGTGCAGAGCTTCCCGTGGCTCCACCTCCCAAAGCTCTGCTCACGTTGTGCTCCTTCTGCCAGGCACAAACAACATGCTTGACTGCACAGTGGGAAAAAAATGACTTTGGGAAGGAGTTTATCATATTTACAATCAGTATACAAAGCTATCCCAGAAAGAGAGGACAATCCAGTGACTAGAACAATTTATTGGGACCCCCGAAGAGTAGGTTCCAGGCTAGGAGCTCTGGGAGACCATGAATCTACTTTTGAATTTCTACATGGTATTTGCAAAATAAATAATGTTATATCTGACCTCTCCAACCTTTCTAGAAATATGCCAATTTCAATTATTAATAATGTAATGTGTTGCATAATTCTATCTTCTGAAATAATAGAAGACATTGATAGTTTGCAAAGTATTTAGGTAAGATCTGAAGACCATCTATATTACGTTTGCTATTCAGTCATGGGAGAAAAGCAAACTGCATTATTTTCTTCATTTGACAGTGGAATAGCTAGCCTTCACAGGAAGTTAATTGATGTGTCATCCTAGAGATATTAAGGCCTAAACTGTGTACCCACTTTTTGTCAATTTGTATGGAAGTTTTGAGTGTATCTATAAGTTCAAGTATTGGGTAGTCTTGAAGTCCTTTTAAATCCTGTAATTTTTTTTCATTATGTAACAAGACATATGTGAAAGGAATGAGGAGTTAGAAAATTAGGAACTTAAATTATGTGACTTAGGGCAAAATAATCAAAATCATACGACCATTTCCAATATCATCAAAAATATTTTCTAAGTGGGGATGAGAGAAGACGATCTAAGAATAAATCAGCCCACATTAGAGAAGGAATTTCGAGCCTTCAGAGTTAAACTGGCCATTTTCCCAGCAGCACAAGTGCCTACAGCTGATTTGCAAGCAATTTTATAGAGACACTCTTGTCCTCTCACTAGCTGGAAATAAGAGGGAAAAGATAAATGGGCTCCGTGGATCACTTATCTGAGATAGGGTTGCTAGGGGTGAAGAGCACTAATCTGAAGTCATTGATTATTAATATGCTTCCTATTCACGGGCAACATCAGGGTGATGAGGCTGTAAAACTGAAAATTCTAAAGAATGTTGTTATGAAAATGCTATAACCACCAGCTCTTGAACATTGGATGAAAGAATTTTCATTCTTCTCTTTACGTGTTTACTTATAATTACAGGATATGTCAAATTAAACAGTGACAACAATCACTCGAGCACACACATGCACGCACACATGCACACTGAAATGTACAAAGAATGAATGTGCCCAATTGTATAATTGTATTTTTTTCTGCAAAAATAAGATAAAACGAGGTCAGACTCTGCTTTCAGAAATCCATCTCTACTGTTGGTCAACAAAAATTTTGTGACTATGCACAGGTGCACCTTCCTGTGTCTCAGGATCTGAAAATCTGATGGCACTGGGTACAGTCATGACTTGTAGAGATATCTGCAGTAAACACAACCATTTATGTCTATCTATCTATCCATCTCTCTCTAGTTATCACAATATGTGGACCCAGCCCTGTCTGACATGGGTCACTCTCCAGTCAACTATACCTGTCTTGATAGATTTGCAGAAGTTCACTCTTAGCAGTTACAATAAAAGATCTTCCAATTTGCCACAGAAAGCTAGAGAAATGGTGAAGAAAATTTCTTAGCTCACTTCATTTTATTTAAATAAAAGCCACATGTGAAGTTTTCAGTTTTTTCTTCTTTAAAAAAAAATGTCCATTTAGAATCCAATGTACAGATTGTGAGACAAAGTAACAACAAAAGCTGTTTGCTCATTTCTGCTTGCCAACACAACTTCACTAAGTCCCTCACTCTGCAATGACGTGCAGCTCTCCAGAAAGATGCTTCAAAGACAAAACAGGAGAGAGCACATAGGCCCCACCACGTCTCTTGCCTGAGTCACTATACTCCTTAAAAGATAAATGACCTGGTTCTTGCCTTGTCCTGCACGTAAGATAACGTCAGATGGGGCTAGTGATTATGCCTCAGTAATTTATAACCAGATGTACTCTTACACCCAAACCTTGATGTGATTCTGCTTTAATGTAACTTCTGAGGAAGTTTGATGTGATTTAGCATGTACTGAACCCCCATCCTCCTCCCTCCTCCACTTGTACATGAGCTATGAACTCAAACACTGCTTTGGAGCAGTCTGAAATAACTCCTAAGCTATAGACCACAGTAAGACTTCCAAAAAAAACTAACTTTATTTCTTTAAAAGCTTGGCTTCTTACTTTAGTCAATAAGATCAAGGAAAAGTGACAAAATAACATCTAAAGAATAGAAAATGAAAGTACCCTTCTTGGGTATTATGAGAAATGTGAAAGTAAAAAGGCCATTTGTATCCTGTGTTGAAGGAAGGAAGTACCTGCTAAATTGTCCTAAATACAGCCACATTGACCTTGACAGAAGCATCTATAACTACAAAAGTACTTCTGATAAAAAGCACTCCCAATAAAAGTATAAAAAATGAATCGATCAATTTCTGCTTTTTAAATTATACTTTAAGTTCTGGGATACACAGGCAGAATGTGCAGGTTTGTTACATAGGTATACACATGCCATGGTGGTTTGCTGCACCCATCAACCCAACATCTACATTAGGTATTTCTCCTAATGCTATCCCTCCCCTAGCCCCTCACTACCCGATGGGCCCCAATGTGTCATGTTCCCTTCTCTGTGTCCATGTGTTCTCATTATTCAACTCCCACTTATGAGTGAGAACATGCAGTCTTTGGTTCCTGTGTTAGTTTGCTGAGAATGATGGTTTCCAGCTTCATCCATGTCCCTGCAAAGGACATGAACTCATTCTCTTTAATGGCTGCGTAACATTCCATGGTGTGTATGTGCCACATTTTCTTTATCTAGTCTATCATGGATGGGCATTTGGGTTGGTTCCAAGTCTTTGCTATTGTGAACAGTGCTGCAATAAACATATATTTACATGTGTCTTTATAGGAGAATGATTTATAATCCTTTGGGTATACACCTAGTAAGGGAATAGCTGGGTCAAATGGTATTTCTGGTTCTAGATCCTTGAGGAATCACCACACCGTCTTCCACAATGGTTGAGCTAATGTACACTCCCACCAACAGTGTAAAAGCGTTCCTATTTCTCCACATCCTCTCCAGCATCTGTTGTTTCCTGACTTTTTAATGATCGCCATTCTAACTGGCATGAGAAGGTATCTCATTCTGGTTTTGATTTGCATTTCTCTAATGACCAGTGATGACAAGCTTTTTTTCATATGTTCGTTGGCTACAGAAATGTCTTCTTTTGAGAAGCGTCTGTTCATATCCTTCACCCACTTTTTGATAGCATTGTTTTTTTTCTTGTAAATTTGTTTAAGGTCCTTGTAGATTCTGGATATTAGCCCTTTGTCAGACGAATAAACTGCAAAAGTTTTCTCCCATTCTGTAGGTTGCCTGTTCACTCTGATGATAGCTTCTTTTGCTGTGCAGAAGCTCTTTACTTTAATTAGATCCCATTTGTCGATTTTGTCTTTTGTTGCCTTTGCTTTTGGTGTTTTAGTCATGAAGTCTTTGCCCATGCCTATGTCCTGAATGGTATTGCCTAGGTTTTGTTCTAGGATTTTTATGGTTTAAGGTCTTATGTTTAAATCTTTAATCTATCTTGAATTAAATTTTGTATGAGGCATAAGGAAAGGGTCCAGTTTCAGTTTTCTGCCTTCCCAACAGCATTTATTAAATAAGGAACCCTTTCCCTATTGTTGTTTTTGTCAGGTTTGTCAAAGATCAGATGGTTGTAGATGTGTGATGCTATTTCTGAGTCCTCTGTTTGGTTCCATTGGTCTATATATCTGTTTTGGTATGAGTACCACACTGTTTTAGTTACTGTAGACTTGTAGTATAGTTTAAAGTCAGGTAACGTGATGCCTCCAGCTTTATTCTTTTTGCTTAGGATTGTCTTGGCAATGTAGGCTCTTTTTCAGTTCCATATGAAATTTAAAGTAGTTTTTTCTACTGTGAAGAAAGTCAATGGTAGCTCCATGGGAATAGCACTGAATCTATAAATTACTTTGGGCAGCATGGCATTTTCATGATATTGATTCTTCCTGTCCATGAGCATGGAATATTTTTCCATTTGTTTGTGTCCTCTCTTATTTCCTTGAGCAGTGGTTTGTAGTTCTCCTTGAAGATGTTCTTCCCATTCCTTGTAAGTTGTATTCCTAGGTATTTTATTCTCTTTGTAGCAATTGTGAATGGGAGTTCACACATGATTTGGTTGGCTGTTTGTCTATTATTGGTGTATAGGAAAGCTTATGATTTTTGCACATTGATTTTGTATCCTGAGACTTTGCTGAAGTAGCT
This sequence comes from Pan troglodytes, assembly GCF_028858775.2. NCBI lineage: Eukaryota > Metazoa > Chordata > Mammalia > Primates > Hominidae > Pan > Pan troglodytes. Next base: position 101,796,419 of record NC_072405.2, on the reverse strand, counting down.
TATCCACTTGAGGAGATTTTGGGCTGAGACGATGGAGTTTTCTAACTATACAATCATGTCATCTGCAAACAGAGACAATTTGACTTCCTCTCTTACTATCTGAATACCCTTTATTTCTTTCTCTTGCCTGATTACTCTGGTCAGAACTTCCAACACTATGTTGAATAGGAGTGGTGAGAGAGGGCATCCTTGTCTTGTGCCCATTTTCAAAGGGAATGTTTCCAGTTTTTGCCCATTCAGTATGATATTGGCTGTGGGTTTGTCATAAATAGCTCTTATTATTTTGAGATACATTCCATCAATACCTAGTTTATTAAGAGTTTTTAGCATAAAGCAGTGTTGAATTTTATTGAATGCATTTTCTGCATCTATTGAGATAATCATGTGGTTTTTGTCATTGGTTCTTTTTATGTGATGGATTACATTTATTGATTTGCATATGTTGAACCAGGCTTGCATCCCAGGGATGAAGCCAACTTGATTGTGGTGGATAAGCTTTTTGATGTGTTGCTGGATTCAGTTTGCCAGTATTTTATTGAGGACTTTTACATCAATATTCATCAGGGATATCGGTCTGAAATTCTCTTCTTTTGTTGTGTCTCTGCCATGTTTTGGTATCACGATGATGCTGGCCTCATAAAATGAGTTAGGGAGGATTCCTTCTTTTTCTATTGATTGGAATAGTTTCAGAAGGAATGGTACCAGCTCCTCTTTGTACCTCTGGTAGAATTCAGCTTTGAAACATCTGGTCCTGGGCTTTTTTTTGGTTGGTAGGCTATTAATTACTGACTCAATTTCAGAACTTGTTATTGGTCTACTCAGGGATTCAACTTCTTCCTGGTTTAGTCTTGGGAGGGTGTACGTGTCCAGGAATGTATCCATTTCTTCTAGATTTTCTAGTTTATTTGCATAGAGGTATTTATAGTATTCTCTGATGGTAGTTTGTATTTCTGTGGGATCAGTGGTGACATCCCCTTTATTATTTTTCACATCCAGCCAAACTAAGCTTCATAAGTGAAGGAGAAATAAAATCCTTTACAGACAAGCAAATGCTGAGAGATTTTGCCACCACCAAGCCTGCCTTACAAGAGCTCCTGAAGGGGCCAGGCATGGTGGCTCATGCCTGTAATCCCAGCACTTTGGGAGGCTAAGGTGGGCAGATCACAAGGTCAGGAGATTGAGACCATCCTGGCTAACACAGTGAAACCTTGTCTCTACTAAAAATACAAAAAAATTAGCTGGCTGTGGTGGTGTGCACCTGTAGTCCCAGCTACTCAGGAGGCTGAGGCAGGAGAATGGCATGAACCTGGGAGGTGGAGCTTTCAGTGAGCCAAGATCACGCTACTGCACTCCAGCCTGGGTGACAGAGTAAGACTCTGTCTCAAAAAAAAAAAAAGAAAAAAAAAGTCTCCTGAAGGAAGCACTAAATATGGAAAGGAAAAACTGGCACTAGCCACTGCAAAAACAAACCAAATTGTAAAGACCATTGACATTATGAAGAAACTGCATCAAATAACGAGCAAAATAATCAGCTAGCACTATAATGACAGAATCAAATTCACACATAACAATATTAACCTTAAATGTAAATGGGCCAAATGACCCAATTAAAAGACACAGACCGGCAAATTGGATAAAGAGTCAAGACCCATCAGTGTGCTGTATTCAGGAGACCCATCTCACATGCAGAGACACACATAGGCTCAAAATAAAGGGATGGAGGAATATTTACCAAGCAAATGGAAAGCAAAAAAAGAGCAGGGGTTGCAATCCTAGTCTCTGATAAAACAGACTTTAAACCGACAAGATCAAAAAAGGCAAAGAAGGGCATTAGATAATGGTAAAGGAATCAATGCAACAAGAAGAGCTAACTATCCTAAAGATAAATGCACCCAATACAGGAGCACCCAGATTCATAAAGCAAGCTCTTAGAGACCTACAAAGAGACTTAGACTCCCACACAATAATAGTGGGAGATTTTAACCCCCGCTGTTGATATTAGACAGATCAACAAGTCAGAAAATTAACAAAGATATCCAGGACTTGAACTCAGTTCTGGACCAAGCAAACCTAACAGACATCTACAGAACTCGCCACCCCAAATCAACAGAATATACATTCTTCTCAGCACCACATAGCACTTCTTCTAAAATCGACCACATAATTGGAAGTAAAACACTCCTCAGCAAATGCAAAAGAACGGAAATCATAACAGTCTCTCAGACCACAGTGCAATCAAATTACAATTCAGGATTAAGAAACTCACTCAAACGCACACAGCTACATGGAAACTGAACAACCTGCTCCTGAATAACTACTGGGTTAATAATAAAATTAAGGCAGAAATAAATAAGTTCTTTGAAACCAATGAGAATAAAGCCACACCATACAAGAGTCTCTGGAACACAGCTAAAGCAGTGTTAGAGGGAAATTTGTAGCACTAAATTGCCCACTGGAGAAAGCAGTAAAGATCTAAAATCAACACCCTAACATCACAATTAAAAGAACTAGAGAAGCAAGAGCAAACAAATTCAAAAGCTAGCAGAAGACAAGAAATAACTAAGAGCTGAGCAGAACTGAAGGATGTAGAGACATGAAAAACCCTTCAAAAAAGCAATGAATCCAGGAGCTGGTTTTTTGAAAAGATTAACAAAATAGACCACTAGCCAGACTAATACAGAAGAAAAGAGAGAAGAATCAAATAGATTATTATTTTTTAAAATCATGCAGATAGTAAGCCAGGTAAAGAGTTTTCCTGAATTTTTCAATTTAGCAAAATACAAAGGATTTGCGATTGTTTTCTATTATTCCATAGAGAATAGCTTCATTTTTCTAGTTCTTCAAAAGAAGTATTTTAACGATTGATGCAGATGGAAGAGGGAGTGAATTTATCAGGCATGGAGAGTATGACTACCAACCAAGAGTGTAGACCACATACAAGCCCCAGAATGGAGTCAAGCAATCTCAAGTCCAAGGTCCTCATTTAAAAGATTAGGACATGTATGTTCAGAGAAGCAAAAGCAATATTTCTCAGACTTTAAGGTTCACAGAAAGCATCCTGAAATCTTATTCAAATGATATCTTCAATCTTGTAGTTCTGGTTAGGACTAGGATTCTGTGCTTCCTACAAGCTTCCAGGTGCTACTGATACTGTGCTTCACGACCCACACTGGAGTAGTGTAGAAAAAGATGCTTTTCCATTTTAGGTAATGGAACAAAAGAGACTTGGCTATACCCTGCATACCTCTGATTAATTTTTTTAAGTTATACAGCTACTGCCTATATTTGGCAACTGAATTATTTATCCTAGTTATTCAGTAGTATGCTGGCTTTATTCCCATCAGCGAGAAGTAATATACACTTATTTGGTAACTGGATTCTGCAACAGGCTTTCTGAGTTCAATCCCAGTTTTTCCACTTACCATCTATGTGACCTTTATGAATTTTCTACCTTCTCTTTGTCTCAATTTCTTCTGTAAAATAATATTCTTAAGCTAGCCCTCAAAAAAATGGTAGACTTATCAAAGAAGAGTGGAGTCTGACTGATTTTGATGGATCATCTCGCTTTATAGATATGAAACTTGAGACCTAGAAGAAAAGTGGGACAGAATCAGAATTAGCATTATTTATGACTGCTTGTGACAGTAGAAGAGAGAAAAGTTCAAAACACAACTTGTTCTGGAGTGGGAGGGAAAATTGCATGTGCTGAACACTGCTTTGGCCTCACATATCAAATAAATAGTATAATCTTCAGTTTTCTTAGCGGTCTTGTGGGGTTGTCTTGTCACCACGTTATATGGGAGGAAACCAAGGCACACATGTTAAGTGACTGGCCAGTGGTAGCTTAGCCACAAACACGGCAGTTCCAAGATTGGGACTGGCTTGGCTGACTCCAAAACTTGTGTGAGTCTACTAGGTGTGAGCCTTCTGATGTGGGAAACAGGGGTCTGTGCGAAACTAAGTAGGGCAAGGTTACCAGCACCTTGCAGGGTCATCCTCCTAATCCTTTAACAGGTGATCATACATTGGTGATTGCTCAGCCAACACATCCAAAGTCATAGCAATTATCTTGCTTACCAAGAAACAAGTCATTTTCCTCTGCCTGGATGAATCTTTTTTTCTGTTCTAGGCATCAGAGAAGGAAGAAAAGGGAAGTTTTGGTGTTTCTTTCTGCCCCCAAGCACCTCCAAAATTCTCTTTCTTTCTCTCTTTCCCCATCTTTCTGTCCTCTCATACCTCTACTTTTCCATCTGCCTCTCAAAGGAATGTCACCATCATGTCCCCACATCCTCATATCAGTCTCCATTCTTGCCTAAACCAACATGGTTACAGAATTTAACCTTTCTCAGGATCACCATAAACAATAGAACCTCTCAAAAGTATTGGTGTGCAATTTACAATTTACCCATGACTTCACAGGGGCGATAAGGATTTATATTGGAAACACTTCAGCAAACTGCTTGAAATCATTCTTCTACAGGTTCCTTTTCTCCCACCTTGCAGAGATCCTTGGACTCCATTTCTTACCCCCATGGTAGCGCTCACATTTGCTGGTTTCTTTCTTTCCCCCACTGGCCTCCTCAACCTCTGCCACCTTCCTTAAACAACATCATTTAGGAGAATGCCAGCGGCTCTCTCTCAGACTTACATGTTCACTCCTACCCTGGAGTAAACTACAGCTATTCAATTACAAGGACCTGCCTTTCCTAGAAAGCAGTGAAGTGCCTGTACAAGAAGTTTTCTGGCCCGTCACAAAGTTGATAGGTAGCACCACTAGAATGGCAGGTGGAAATCATACGCAGCAAGAAGCCAGTCTTCCTGCCACCCCACAGCCTTTGCAGTCTGGTGGGAAAGAGCCATTCACTCAATGACTTCACAGTGCTGCAGGCATGGTAAAATGAAGGCCAAGCATCATCTGAAGGGAGAGCCTGTGTCAGGAAAGGCTTCCACAGGGAGGAACTACAGGCAGAAAACTAAAGGATGAGGCAGAATCATCTAGATGAAGATGAAGGAAGGAGGACTACAGAAAGTCCAAAATGTTCTCATTTCTTGATTCTCCATAGGAGGACACCCTTCTTTCCTATAACCCTTGCTCACCAGCTTGCAGGTGATATGTCCTAAGTGGTTTCAAAGCTCATTATAAGCCTTCAAAAGGCAGTTCAGCAAAATATTGATGACTTATCTTAATCCAGGAGGCGGTACCCTGGTATCTCTCTAAACATTATTATACGTCATCTTTAACCTAGAAAAATATTAGTATATATGGATGACTGCGTATGTCTAATAGTTTATTCTTGGAGGTTATGGGGAGCAATAACTATAAATGTCATCTGTTGTAAAACTATATGGAGCTATGCATGTATTTTGGTGATATGTATAATTTGCATAAATATATTTTTTTAAAGATTATTGTTCACAACAATTTTCCAACAATGCTCTATAAATGATTATAATTCTAAGTACTGATGGCATCAACAAATCTATCAGAAGTTTTACTTAAAGTTCCCTCTCCATGACTTCTGTCAGCCCTACATTCAATCAAAATTTTTAGAGGCCTGAACATTTGAGATTCTTCAAAAGAATTTTCCAGGGTCACATCACTTTTGAATTCCAGTCTCTGCCCTTTTAGTCTTGATATTTGTTTCTTTACTAGGAAATAATGAGAAAGACCAATGACTTCTATCTCACTCAAGGACAAAGTCAAATTCTTATAAGGATTTGCCAGGTTGTGCTGTGATTCTCTGCTGCCCCTCCAGATCCCTTGGACACTTTCTTGCCCTCTGCTTTGTGCCCATCTAGTATGAAAGCTTCATGAGGGCATGAGTTTTTGTCAGTTTTGGTCATTTTGGTATCCCCAGATCGTACAAAAGTGCCCGTAGATCATTACATGAAGAAAAGTTTTTTTAAAAACAACAGAGAATAGTAATTATCATACCTTGAGTCATTAGTGAATCTCAATCCATTGGCCCTTCTCCTCACCTCTTATAGTATCCTGAGACGTTATTGAATAAAAATAGCCTCAAGATTTTATTCATTTTTATATAAATATATATGCAAATAGACACACCTGTCTTGTATCATTATAACTTTATATTGCACTTATCTTCTTTCCTTTTACTGAATAGTAAACTCTTTGAGAGTAAGTGGCTATGTCTGTTCAATTCTGATTTTTCATATGACCTAGAACAGTGCCTGGAACATTACAGACAATGGATGTTTGTTGAATATGTGTGAAAGAACCAAAGTGAGAAAGCCTGAGACAGAGTTAACCTAAAATATAAACTAGGTTCACATTTTCCTGTTAGATAAGACAATCAATATCCTTCCTAAAACTGTAGTGCTGCAGGTCACTCTATGTACCTGGATCACTGCAGGGCTAGTAAAGATTTTCATTCTGATGGCTCAATAGTTGTCACTTCTATTCCCAGGTGGGAGGAGAGCGAGATGGCAGAAGTGACCGGGCTCTCTCTCCATTGATTACACTCTCCAGCAGCATGGCTGTTTTCCCCAGGATGGCAGGTGGCACAAGCGTTTTGCTACTCAGCAGGAGGTGTTGGCTTGATGCTCAGGACCTCTGTGACACCAGCGGGTGCAGCAGAAGGGGAGCTGACTTCCTGACGCAGATTTAACTGATTAAACTGTGAGTCCCCACAGCACCAGTGCCAGAGAGTCCCCTGGGACTGACTGCAGCCAACTTTCTCATTTATAGGTTTCCCTGTTTGTGATGCCTGACATTTTTAAGGCTAGGCTGGCAAACAATCCATGATGACCGTCTCCAGAGAAGAGACTCATATTAAGTAACTATAATAGCTTGGGTTTATGGAGAATATTTCTTAGCACTCAACAAGTTAACTCACTTTATCCTCTTCATGGTCCATGTCTGTGAAACACACAGCAATTCCTGCCTGTTTTTCAGCAGGTGGAGACCAAATGTGCTTTTTATTTATTTATTTATTTATTTATTATTATTTTTGATGGAGTCTCGCTCTGTCGCCCAGTGCAATGGTGTGATCTTGGCTCACTGCAACCTCCGTTTCCTGGGCTTAAGTGATTCTCCTGCCTCAGCCTCCCAAGTACCTGAGACCACAGGCATGCAAGACTACACCTGGCTAATTTGTATATTTTTAATAGAGATGGGGTTTTGCCATGTTGGCCAGGCTCATCTCGAACTCCTGACCACAGATTATCTGCCCACCTTGGCCTCCCAAAGTGCTGGGATTACAGTTGTGATCCACCATGCCTGGCTCCAAATACATTTTTGCCTAAATAAAAAGTAAAACCTAGGTGTTCTGATTTCCAGTTGAAGACGGTTTCTGTCTAAGGGTTGGAGATAAAATAAAAATTTTTTGAAAGCCAGTGAAAGCGTTTTCTGGAAAGAAGCCAATATAAATCAAAATGTAAAAAGTCAGGTACCATTGCCTCTTCTCTTTACATTTAAAATCTAAACTTCCTGTAGCTGGCGTGGCTCTTTACTGAATTCTCCTTCTTGCTTAGTAAACAATTTTGTGTGTGTGTTTTTAAAAATGTGTATATGCCAGGTTGTATAGTTTAAAGTTGGTTCTAAAACTGTTGAATTTCCTCAAAGAAGGAGGAATTATTATTGGCCATAACTATTGTGTGTTTTTTTTTTTCCTTAATTCTAAGGGTCAGAGAAAATTCAGATGACTAAAACCATTCATTTACAGTGTTTTATAATCTTTATTATAGTTTTTTTTATTTTTAAAAAGTTTCTTATGGTACAAAGACATGGAGAGGGAGAATATTTGTAATATAAAAGAAAATTGAACAATGAGTCACACCTTAAAACAAAGCAGTGAATAATGGTGGTTTCTTCTTGCATTTTTATGTTTCTTGGTTTTATGTAGTTAACGTTCCATGAATGATAGATTTTTAAAATAGTCAAAGTTATTCTAATTTTTTTTCTTACTTTCAACATAGATTGAGGGGTTGATTTTCAATTTCTATCCACTGCAGAGTACAGAAATAAGTAGAAGTGAGGCCAGGATGAAATGGAAAATCCCACTAATATATAGAATCAGCTGCCCAGCGAATGCTCCTTCTTTCAGTACCAGTTTTGCCACCTTCCAGTTTAATTATGTCTCCACATCATAAGGAAGTGTTTGTTCTTTACATAGGTAGTAAGCATAACTGCCAAATATTCATTAGAAATTTTCAAACAAAAGGAGATCCATAGCCCAAACTACGTAAGCATCAATCTTATCTCATTATATGAAAGAAAAGGTTTTTTCTCCTTTATTACTAAGAAAAAAAGTCTCTTGAACACTTTGGAGAATTTATTGTTTGAAAACTTATAGGTAACCTATTTTAACCTTCCAAATAGCCAATACTCCTTTGCTTAGTGTAGGCTTCTCTCCATGGTACTGAGAAAGCAGACTCAATGGTGAGTATTTCCAACATCTTCAACTGCCATTGATTTTTCACAGTCTCCTCAATGCTTTTGTCATTCCAGCACCTCCATCACCTATGCACCTGCAGGCATATTCTTTATTTAACACTTTCTAAAAGCAATATGACTTCTAGTTGTCATCAAGTTTGTATATGTCATAAAAAGTGAGAGGCAATATTAGCATTTTCCTTCAAAAGAAACAAAAGCAGAAAAAAAGGGAAGGATACTGTGTGAGGTCTTATTTGTTTCACAGAGCAACTTGAAGTTACCAAGTCAGAATTTTCCTTAGAAGCATAGCCTCTCCGTATATGAGTCAATTTCCTTCTGGGCACACAGTCACAAAGAACCAGAAGGTCACAACCTTTTTACAGGAGGTTTCTAGAATCTCTAAGGACTGTTAAAAACAACCGTGGAAAAAACATTTACTTAAGAGTTTTCTATTAACTTGGGCATTTGTAAATTTGTTATGGAGAGCGAAGCGTAGTAACAATGTGTGCTGAGCATACTGGAAAAGGGAATTTCACAGAACTTCTATCAAACAATTACAGAGAGCATTGACTGCCCAAGAGCTTTTAAGCAGTGGTGACATCCTCTGCAGCAGTGAATTAAGCCCCAAGAAAAGTGTTAGTGTTATTTTAAAAATAATCATCAAAAATAACAAAAATACTTATTCCTGATGACTCATACAAAGCAACAAGAAGAAAAATCACAATTCCAATTTAGACTTCCTAGGAGGCCTCAGGCAATCCTTCATAAATTTCTAAAGATCAATATTTAAGCAGCAGCATGAAAACAAATCTCTACAAATATAGAGATTTTTATTTTCTTTCCTATTTGTGAAATCGGTACAGGACTCTACAGAACAAAGTAGGAAATAAAATGAAAAATCATTTCCCAACATGAAGAGAAAATAAGGCAATGGGTAGGGGTGGAGGGAGGAAAGATATTTTTATAGATCAAACCAGTAAGCATTACTGAGATCTAAGAGCCAATTACTGTCAGCGCTATTTTCTAAGGGATTTAAAAATACATCTCCTCCTAATATGCCCTAGTACCAACTCTTGAGATGAGAGATTTGAGGCAGACACAGGTGCTATAAGCAGGAGGCCCAGAAACGAATAGAAGGAGCTCACTGGCCGTGCCAAAGAGGTGAGTCTATGCCAGGAACATTCTGGATAGAGCCCCTCCCACTCCAGTGCTTAGCAAAGCAAATTAGAATAAGAATCCACAAAATAGGAGAAATTCTCTGCCTCAAATGAAAAACTAAACCAGAGAGGTGATGTCTTCTTTTACCTTTTGGGTCTTTTAAAATTTTTTGAGACAGGGTCTTGCTCTCTTGCCCAGGCTGGAGAGAAATGGCAGGGCTATACTCACTGCAGCCTTGACTTCCTGGGCTAAAGTGACCCTCCTGGCTCAATCTCCTGAGTAGCTGGGACCACAAGTGTGCTCCACCATGCCCAGCTAATTTTTATTTCATTTTTTTAGAGATGGAGTCTTGCTATGCTGCCCAGGCTGGCCTCAAATTCCTGGGCTCAAGCGATCCTCCCACCTTGGCCTTACAAAACGCTGGGATTACCAGCATGAGCCACTGGGCCCAGCTGATTTTTTCTTCTCAGTATGCTGTACTGACTCCTTCCTCTGCCCACCGCCGTGCTGAGCTCCCCCATGCCCAGCAGCATGCCAGAATCTCCCAGTGGGGACAGCATGTGTTTTAGGGGGAAAAAAAGTCCCCTCAGTTGATTCTCATTCCTGTTCTCTCAGCCCACTCCTTTAAGAACTGTCCACTCAAATGTAGCAGTAAGCCCAGTATTCTAGTCTGTGCCTAGCCCTCTTTCCTTCCATGTACCACACCCTAACTGGATAATTCCATCCATTTCTGTGGTGGGGCATGTTAATGATTCTCTTATGATTATCTCTGACTCTGATGTGGACCTTTAACTTCAAATCAGACATTGCCTCTTTGAGAGACTCATGGGTCCATGAAACTCAGCATGTTCAAAAGGGAAATTAAGATGCTCTGCTGGAAGGGGTAGAAGCCTACTCCAGGTTATTTAAGTAAAAAGTGATTTACTAAAAGGATACAACAAAAAAATGGACAGGCAAGGACAAACATGACATCTACTCAGTCTTCTTTGCCACATTTGTTTAATCTCGGGCCACTTCCCTCATGGGAAGTCACAACATGGTGGCTGCAATTCTAGACATCCAGAGAAAGAAAGGAGATTCATTTAGTTCTTTTCAAAAGTGGGGGCAACTTCTGAAGAAGATCCAGATCAGACTTGACTTTACTACGCAGTTGACCAAACCTATTTCCCTGTCCATTTCCAAGCCATGTACTTGCCAATACTTAGCTGTGATTAGAAGACAGTAAAGGAATTAGAGTGTCTACTGTGTATATAACCAACCGAGTACATCTGTGAAAGCCAGGAACCAAATTTAGTCCCCGTTCTGAGGGACTGCCCTCCAGTTATCAACTGTATCCTCCCTATTCTTATTTTCTATTACCCGTTTCCTCCTTAACTATACATGAGTCATTCTCTTGCTCACACACATCAAACGAATTTCCATCTCAGAGCCTTCAAACACCTTTGCTCTTTAATTCACATCTCTGCCTATATCACCTCCTCAAATTTGTAACCACCCAATCTAAAAGCAGCACCCTACCATTTTCTAGCATTTTACTTTGGTTTATTTTTCTCCCCAGTACCTACCATTCTCAGACATTATTTATACATTTATCTTTTATCTAGTTTTCTACTAGAATATCATTCCATCAAGGTAAAGCTTTTTCTTCTTTGTTAAATGCTATATCAGCAGTGCTTGGGAACTTTCCTGGTACATAGTTAATGCTCAATAACTATTTTTTGACTAAACAAAGAATTTTTCAATTTATTAGTCTTAAATTCTAGGCAGAAAAGATATTGCAAAAGTCAGGGTGAGGCGTTTGCTCGCAGTCAACTGTAGACTGGCACAGGATCATGTACTTCACAGGTGGGGGGACCATGTACCCCACTTTGCTCTGGAGAATCCTAACTCATTCCTGCTGTTTTGTAGTCATTATTGACAGCTTCTTATTCTCGCTCGCTAACATGCCTCCATTTAGATAATAAATTAGATGAGCACCCCATGCACAAGCAATGCCCCTTCCAGAAGCTGTGGAAAGAGAGGCTGTTTTCTAAATAAAGGAGTGTGGGTAGGAAATGAATAGCATATTGAGTACTCTCCCCAATTCTGCTTCTTCACTGGGATTCTCTATGCCAGAAACCTCACTGTCATTCACCCAGATGGCAAACTAAAACTAGTCTCTGCTGGGATGTTCAGTTGTCTCTAAGGATATGTCATGCCCATTCAATCAGCAATTAAACTTTTTTAAAACATACCTCCTTATTATATCTCATAACTTTTTATCCCTAGTGCTAAAATTCAGGCTCAGAAAACTTCTCCTGGACTGCCTTAATATTTTTATTTCTTTTTGTTTATAAATGGTCATGTGTTTTAGGGGAAAAAATGTCCCGTCAGGTGATTCCTGAGCATAATCCCAGTATACCACCTTACTGTGTTGCAGATCCTGTTCAAAGGTGTTATGAATATTAATTCATTTAATCCTCATAGTAACTCCATGCAGTAGGCATTAATTATATTATCATTCTCCCCTTCTAAACATGGAAGAATTGAAGCACAGAGAGGTTGAACAATGCCACACAGCAGTGGCCGTGTGAGGAATCAAGCTGCAGAGTGGGACTCAGCCCTTAAACTGAGCTAACCTAACAGGGATCTCTGCCCATGATTCCACTCCATATCAAGGGAGCAAAGTATAGGTGAAACCTACAGTGCCTTAGCATGGTATACAAGGGCTTCTGTAACCTAACTTTGCCTCCTCTACAACCTTGCCTCACCATGACAACCTAGTTTCACCTTTCAGTAAACTTTTGCAGAACATGCTACCTTTCCCCACATGGGTCATGCTCATGCCTTTTCATGTCTTTTTTTTATTTTGCTGGCAGACCTCATTATACCTAGAATGTCACAATGCCTGGGATACCCAATATAGTAAATCCCAGTAAAACCTTCAAGATTCGGACTTTGTCACTTCCTCTATGAAGCTTTCCTACTCTTTTAATTTATCTCTTGTTTCTACTATGTCCTATATCAATAACATTTTTTCACTGTTCAAAGACAGGGCTCATACCTTGGTCATTTTTGAAAATATGCTTATTGCATAAAGCAAACAGATTAAAGAAGAGTAGTGAGATGTTCAAATTCCAGTCATGAAATAAAGCATCCAGAGAGGGAAAGAAAAATATTCCTCACTGGCCCACAGAGTAATAGTTACAAATATTAGGCAAAAGTAACTGTGGTTTCTTATATTAGTTTAATATATATTCACTTCTCCTTTCTACAACAGAGTTTAGCAAACTATGACCTATGGGCTAAATCCAGTCTGCCACCTTCTGTGTGAGTGTGTGCTCATGCGCATGTGCACCACCTGTTTTTTATAATAAGGCTTTAGAGAACACAGCCATGCCCATTCATTTCTGCATGGTCTATGGCTTCTCTCACGCTACAATGGCAAAATTGAGTCATTGTGACAGAGATTATATGTCCTGCAAAGATGAAAATCTGTAATATTTGGTCCTTTATAGAAAAAAGTTTGTGACTCCAGTTCTACAATATAATGTTCAGTGACTGTCATGCAAATGCTATTTGATGATGCTCTTCCATTTGTCAATCTAGACTTGCTGTCACAGGATAAGGCTAGAGATCCATTCAGGAAGAGGAGCATGAATAACAACACAACTTCAAATCATAATTTCTATTCTCATTATGGCATAACAGGATTGATCTCCTATTTTTCTGGGACACAGATGCCCCTTTTAGGTGTGTGGCCCAGACTAAAAACTAGAACACTCATGAAGAGATAGAGCTAATTAACTCCAAACACCTAAGTATGTTGAGATGATTTCTCTTAATGAGGAAAACCTTTACACTTATATGTCCTTCACTCTGATACTGGACCAGGAGGTGTGACTTTTCTTCATTCTTTCCTTATAGGTACAAGAGCTGAAATGAGCTCCTCACCCCACCCACCCAAGCTCCACTGAGGGGGTATTTGGAGGCAAATGAATGACTGAGAGCACTCATCTAAGGCCAAGAGAGAGAAGTGGAATCATAAAGGAGAGGCAGAGTGGTCCACAGTTTTAGGAAGGATGGTAGTGGTGGCGAAGAGAGGTGGGGACAGCAGGAAGGACTTCCTTATATTTTGAACTTACCTTAATAAGGATTCATAGTTTTCCTGAGGCGAGAAGCAAATTCTTGTTTTGTTCTCTGAAGCCTTGATGTGGGTTCGATTGTCTCACAGTAGGACATTTTCTGCAATGTATCATCCCTTTTCATTCTTCCCGAGGGTGTGGGCACAGCTAAGTGGCTTAACCTGCATCTTTCACTTCAGTACTGTGTTATTAAAATGGCAGTCAATTTATAGAGGGAAAATAATCTTCTGCAAATGGAATCAAAATACTAGATCCATACTACCATTCCTTTACCATTTTCCCAGGCCCCAGAACAAAACAACACTGAATTTGGCATCCCAGGAGAGTTTGTTCACTTTCAGTCCTACAGATATTTGTGTTTATCTGTGATAACATCTGGACATACGTGGGCAATGCTTGCAGGTCTTTAGAAAAGCAGATGTTGTGTGAACCATTTTGCACTACTCACCAGTAAAAGGGGCAGGCAAGCAGAACGGTGCCATTCTTTGCCTGGCATTTGGCAAAAAAGAGAAAACAAATGCATTTTTTACATCTGTTCATGTTCTTCTTTATAGCTTAGCTGTGCCAGCCAAGCAGGCCTGATCAGACATAATTGATAAATTATTAAAGGCAACTTGACAAGGAGGGCAATGAAAACTAATAATGAAAAAAAGAGAAAAATGAATTGACTCATGTTTGTCAGTTGCTTTGAAGAAAAAAACTAAACGGACAAGACAATCTCAAAAAAAAAAAAAAACAGTGTTGTTTCAGCAAAACTGCAGTGCCATGGTGACTGAAACATAAATAACTTTGTTTTTTTTCTTTTGCCTCCCACAAATTATTGGGAGCAGACTGAAAAGTTATATTCTTCATATCATGAAATAATAACAGCTACAAGTTATTGAGCACTCTGTAAGGCATTACATAATCTCAAAACCCATATCAGGAATTATCCTCATTTTAGAGATTGAGAAACTAATATCCAGAGAGTAAACAGTCATGTATGTGATCAAATGGCAGCATCAGGATACAAAAACTGCCTTAAATGTGCATTCTTAGCTGACAGACTACTCCCATGTACAGGTCTACTGAGAGAGGCATAGCCTGGTAGCAAGAGTTTGGACTTCGGGGCCGGGCACAGTGGCTCACGCCTATAATCCCAGCACTATGGGAGACTGAGGCGAGCGGATCACAAGGTCAGGAGATCAAGACCATCCTGGCTAACATGGTGAAACCCCGTTTCTACTAAAAATACAAAAAAATTAGCCAGGCATGGTGGCAGGCGCCTGTAGTCCCAGCTACTCGGGAGGCTGAGGCAGGAGAATGGCGTGAACCCGGAAGGCAGAGGTTGCAGGTTGCAGTGAGCCGCAATAGCACCACTGCACTCCAGCCTGGGCGACAGAGCGAGACTCCGTCTCAAAAAAAAAGAACTTGGATTTTGGAGCTGGAGAGTTTTGAATCTTGCCTCGGCTACATTGTAGCTAGTGGATTTGGTTTAGTTACTTCATATGAAGACTTCAGTTTTCATGGCTGTAAATGAGCAATACAATCCATCTCACTGGGTTTTTGTATGAATTAAATGAGGAAATATATATATTAAATTCCTTGGATATAGTAAACCCCCAATAACAACTGTCTGTTGTTTCTTTTTTTCCTCGTTTAATCTCACCTTGCGTACCTAGCTTAAACTAGCATTCTGAAAAGACAAACTGTGATACTTAAATGTTCATAGTATAGTTTAAAAAATTGTCTCAAGCTGCTGTCCTTGATAGAGTTTCAAATAAAGTCTTGTTTCCTCTGGTTACGTTATCACATCTTACCACTGGTTACATTACCAATCTTACCAAGCATCTTGGTGCTATTAACCTGAAGTGGGTCAGGATTTCCAAACCATCTTTCTAAACAAATGCTTTAAGGTAAAGTTCTGGGGCAATGAAATGGGGGCTTCTCAGTGTTCTGATAAAGGTATGACTAGCAAATATATGAGAATCCATCCAGCATTTTTATCTTAATTTGGTAATTGAAAAGTCTCTATCGCATGCTTTTTGTCTCTTAAAATCTGATAGGAAGTTATACTCTTGTTTTTACTACAATTCCATATATCAAATGGATGTTAAATAATTATTAGTTGACAATAAAAAGCAAAGGAAGAAGATTTGCAATAAATGACTGTAAGAAATTGCTTTCTGGCCGGACGTGTTGGCTCACGCCTGTAATCCCAGCACTTTGGGAGGCCGAGACGGTCAGATCAGGAGGTCAGGAGTTCAACACCAGCCTGGTCAACAGTGTGAAACCCCGTCTCTGCTAAAAATACAAAAAAATAGCCGGGCGCAGTGGCACGTACCTGTAGTCCCAGCTACTCAGGAGGCTGAGGCAGAAGAATCGCTTGAACCCAGGAGGTGGAGGTTGCAGTGAGCCGAGATTGTGCCACTGTACTCCAGCCTGGGTGACAGAGTGGGACTCCGCCTCAAAAAAAAAAAGAAAGAAAAAAGAAAAAGAAAAAAAGACATTGTTTTCTGAGTGTGACATCTGTGAGCAATCAGGCAGGGAGTGAGATGAAGTGTCAAGAGTGGAATTCTTGCGTTTGTAAGTTCTAAGATGACATTTACCCTTCAGTCTTTCTTTAAGTCCTGTGGGAAACACTTCAGTAGCACTTCCTGTTCACCTATGATAACACCTGAGATGATTAGACAAAGAACGAGGCATAGCTGTAAATGTTCAATAAGGTTACATTTTGTAATATTAATAGTAATAGAAAAGAATATAAATGGAATCAATGTGCATAAGGAGACTGTAAATGAGATGCTAAGTAGTTCCTTTCTATTTGTATTTGCACTGTTTCTTTTTAGCAGCACTGCAGATAATTATCAGGTATTCAGCCTTTATTTTCAACTGAGTGTTGCCATAATTTAAGCAAATATTCTGAGGAATGAGGGCAAAAGAAGATCTAAACCAGATGAACTCATGAATGATGTGAAACTAGAAAACAGAAATTGCCTTATCACCATGGTGGTCTGAAAATACTTTCTTCATTGTAAAAGCCATGGGAAACATCTTATCTATGAACTTGTAATTTCCCAATAGAGACATAAGCATTAAATATTTGTAGGTGTATCTGAGAGGAAACCAAGACCACTGAAGACAGACTTTCCATTTCACCAAATAGTTACTCAGGAACAAACTTCAAAAGAACTCTATATAGAGAAAGTGAATAGAACTTGAGCTCAGTCTCTGTAATTTAATAGTGCTGTGTTACTAGTTAAATCATATATCCACTATGAACTTCAGTTGCCCCATATACAAAATGGAGATAAGTCTTGTCCGTTAATTATTTACTGTGAAACATATCACCCAAATCATTAATTTTGTTCAGAAATCTCTAATGTAGGTGAGACCCATCAGGGAGAGCTTGAATTTGTTTTATGCAGCATTATTAGCTGTGGTGAGAGGAAAACTATGGATAACTTGACAGCCAAGGGCTGGAATCATCTGAAGACTCACCATTCATATCTGGTAGTTGCTGACTCATGGTTGGACCACACTCAGCTGGGGCCATAGAGTGTACAGTATTGGTTTCTCTCCACACAGTCCACTCCATCCGATACAGCTTCCTCATGGAAAAGAGACTGTGGTCCAAAAGCAAGCTCTTCTACAAAGCTGTGCTGAAGGTATATACTCTTTTATGACTAGCCTTGGAGGCCATACACTGTAACTTCTGCCACGGCCAGGAGTTTATCCAGTTATGAGGGAAGGGAACATAGACCCATCTCTCAATGGGAGGAATGGCACAGTTACATTATAAGTATGTGTAGGATGAAGGATGTCACTGTGTCCATTTTTGGAGCATACAATCTACCACAATAGTAAAATCTACCATATAACATACATTTCTATTCTACTTTTTTCTTCCAGAGAAGATTCTTTTTACGTGCCTTCCCACATACTTTTACAATTTTTATCAATTTCTCAAAATAAAAGACATTGAAACTTAACGCTGAAAATTGTTTCTTTTTTTATTTCTTTCCTTCCTTTTTTTTTCCCCCCAGAGTCTTGTTCTGTCACCCAGGCTGCAGTGCAGTGGCATGATCTCAGCTCACTGCAACCTCTGCCTGCCAGGTTCAAGCAATCCTCCTGCTTCAGCCTCCCAAGTAACTGAAACTACAGGTATGAGCCACCATGCTCAGCTAATTTTTATAATTTTAGTAGAAACAGGGTTTCATTATGTTGCCCAGGCTGGTCTCAAACTCCTGGACTCAGGTGATCCACCCACCTTGGCCTCCCAAAGTGCTGGAATTGCAGGTGTGAGGCACTGTGCCTGGCCTTATTTTCTATCTCATGTTTTTGCTTTTCAGGTAATGGTTTCTTGAGTAAGGATGTGCAGTGTTTTAGTGAACTAAAAGGAAGGAGAGTGACAGGTAGAGAAACTCTTTTGTTGTTGTTACCTTGAATTATGAGAACATACTTTTAGAGAGAATTTTGCTAGTGGGACAGAGTACAGCACTTTTAACAAGACTAGGTTTGCCTTATGAAAACACCCTTTGTATTTCATATCAATTTGACAAACACTTCTTATGCCCTTTCATTTTTCATGATAGAACAGCATCAAGCAAGGGCTAGAGTATCTCTCATTTTGGATAGCAATTGTTGTGGGTATTACAAATGACAATGTATATGAGGGTCTCCGAGTATTGGTTGGATGAGCAGCTTTTTTTGACAAATGAAAACCAAATATCATCAAAAGAACTAAGTTTACCAACTGTCAAGTTAGTATGCCTTATTAATTTTGAATCTCAGCATCCACAATTCTGATCAAGAAAATAACATATAAGACTACTTGGGAGAAATCAAAAGCTCTGGCAGAAGCTCTCCCTGAATGTCCCCAACTCTTCCTCAAATGTCATAGACAGCCTACAAAGAGAGTGTCTTAGATATTTGTCTTCCCATCAAAAAGCTGTTATAATACTCAATGCCAACTATTTAAACAAAATAAACCAGTAAAATTATGTATAATTCTATGACTTCCAAATTCCAAGATACATAATATCACAAAGACTCAATTAAAATCTGTTTACCTCCAAGTTTTATTTTGGCATTGATTTATTAAACAAGAAACTGAGAAAATTCATTGAGAATAGTAGCAAAATGAAGTGCATTATTGAACTGTCAACAAAACTGCCAGGTATATTTTCTAATTTGTGGGATAAGGAAAGAAAATAATGTAGAAAACAGTTTTCATTACTTCCATTAAACTGTTTCTTTTTTTTTTGTTGCCAAACCATACTATCTGAATACAGTGCATTAAAGGAGGTGCAGAGACTGAAGATCTGCATTAAGCAGCAAGTACTTCAGCCCAGGTGCCTACCTTACCCTCTTATATTCAGTTACTGTTTCTGCAGTAGTCATCTCCGAAGTGATAAAGTCAGTGATGATTTTTCTGCTGCTGTCAGCAGAAATAGCTCTAGAGGTTTCTGTTGGACCCTGGAAATCAAGTTTTACTTTGAAAAAAAAAATGCATTTTAAACAATATAGAGGGAAAAACTTGTCAGTTACATCCTATACGTATGTTGTCCAGTTAAAACAGAAGGGCACGTTTTACCAGTGTAAACATAACCTCAGTAATAATAGGTAATTAGTTAATCCTTATAAATATTTTTAATTACTAATTTCATGACACAACTTAAATAAAGTGATTCTTATCCTGAAAGAAAATGAACATAAAGGAAAGTCGTTTTGAAAAGTGCAGCATCTGGGCTTTTATGCAATTCATTTATTCTGAGACTTGAAGCTTTCAAATCTGTGGCTACACCCCTGGCACAAATTAAAGATGTAAGAAAATTTCTTCAGTTAATTCTCAGTTTTTCTTGAGGAAAGGAGAGCGTAGAAAAATGAAACCCCCAGATAATACAAAACGTCTTCTGTAGTCTTGCCTCTTGGAAAGAAGCTAGTGGACGTATTATAAGGTACCAGCTCAGCCTGAAATGGGCTATGCTAACTGGTGAGTCAGACGGCTGGGACTTCATTCACAAGCGGAACAGGAATTTTGGAAGGACTCTGTTGGGAGGTATATTATTATTTCTATTATTGTGAAACAAATTATCACAGATTTAGTGGCTTACAACAATACACCTTTATTATCTCACAGTTTTTGTAGGTTGGAAATTTGGGCAGATCTTCTCTGGATCCACTGCTTCAGAGTTTCCCAAAAGGCTTCAATCAAAGTATCAGCCAGAGCTGTGGTGTAGTCTGAAGGCTCAACAGAGGAAAGATCTTTTTCCAAGTTCAGTGGTATTGGCAGGATTCAATTTCTTACAGGCTGTTAGGCTGAGGATCTCACTTTTTTGCAGGCTGTAAGCTGAGGGTCTTGGTTTCTTGCTGGCTATTGGCCAGAGACCATCCCAGTTTCTTGCTATGTGGGTGTCTCCACATGGCAACTTGCTTTATCAGAGCATGAAAATCAAGGAAACAAAAGTCTGGAGGCAAAACAGAAGTCATAATATTTTGTAGCCTCATCATGGAAGTGACATCCATTACCTTTGCCATTTTCTATTGGTTAGACACAAGTCACCATGTCCAGCCCTCACTCAAGGAGAGGGTATTACACATGGGCATGAATGCCAAGAGGCAAGGATTACTGGATACTATCTTAGTATCTGTCTATCCCAAGGTGGTTGAGTCCAAAGGGACTGGGTTGGGAGGAGCACTGTGTTTTCACTCTGGTATTGGTCTCTGGACCTGTGCCCAAGTTCTGTGGTGAAAGCCTCAGCAGGCTAAACTAAGAGGAATTGTTTTCACTTAGAAGGATTCAGTAGCACCTCAGAAGTGTGGTGTCCTCTCCTATGTGATAGCATGCAACATTGGATTGGGACAAACCATCTACTTCTCTCTTCTGCATGCAGCACAGCATTGCTTTCTCCTCCCAACACATGTGTTCTTTACAGCAGCTTTTCTGCTTCCACAGTGAATTATGGGGAATTCTGGGAGATTGTGTTCTTGGGTGTGGGTTCATTTTTTGCTTGGCTTTTTTGTTTGTTTGTTTGTTTGTTTGTTTCTCTTCCTCCCCCACTGGGGAGAGAGAACAGAGAAAGGAAAGGTAAGAGGTTGTCCTTATGCTTTTATGCAACTATAAAAGAGAATGTTAAACATTATAGGAATGGATGACTTTGGTCTGTTTGGGCAGCTTTGTGCATACTGAATACATAGCTGAACACATAATTCTTTTAAGGAATGTATATTCTCTGCTGAGCAATTTCTCTATTTTCTCATCTTCCTTTCTTTCTTTGACTCAGTGACCAAGTTTGTTGGAGGCTTTAAGCATTCTAATTTGTATGCAAAACAATAAGGAAAGCTAAATGTAAATTAATTATCTAAGTTTCACAACAGAAGGTTGGTGGGGGATGGTGCTGCTAAACTGACCTCTACTCTATGTTCAAAGATATGTTTTAAACGATGCTCATGATATTCATATATTATTTTGGGTAAGTGGGAATCTCAGCATATTAATTCTATTCTAATTTGTGAGAAAATTTCTGGCCACTGAAGTGTGACTATTTATCCACACATGAGCATAATACACAAAGAGAATGCTAGTATTGATGTCCAGTAAGTAACAATAGGCTAAAGCAGAAGAATATAGAAAAGAAAAAGGAAGAGATGGAAGCAGAGGAAGAGAAATGTGAAGAAAGTATTTTTTCCTTTAGTAATCCTTATCAGATCTCTTTTGAAAGATATACTCAAAGACCATTACAAAATGTTCATACATTTTGCTACTTTTGAACAGTATACTTCAGACTCTTCCTGGAATGAAGGAAAGGATAACAGGAGACCAAAGTCTCAGATTTGTTTATTGAATTGGCCCTACAATTTCTTTTGTATATTGTTTTATAATGAGCTTATGATGAACCATTTTTTCCTGAAAACCTAGAGATCTTGGGATGGTATTTCAGTACCACCTTATGTCTAATATTTATCAAAACAGGAGAGACTAAAGCATTAAAATGTCTAAACTTTATCACACATTTACGTCTGCTGGCAAGACTATAAAACAGTTGTTAATATTGAAAATGAGATGAAAGATGTTCTAAATTTATCTTATCAGCACTGTCTTTCAATGTAATGAGAGTTACTTGACACTATCAAAATGCTTTTCAGCCAGTTGAAACCAGGTCTGAAAAGATGTGCATTCATTCAGAAGTCATGGCTCAGAAATACAGAATGATGCCAAATGAAACAGATAATTGTTCATTCACCTGGGAGCCATATTTTGACTGTATTATAGTGCAAGTTGAAAAAAAAATGATATTCACATCAATTTAAAAATCATACTTAAAAGACATCAGATGGAAACCATATATTTTTTTCAATATCCATATATAAATTAATATGTACCATCTGGGTTACATCTGGTGACATAAAAATGTTGTCTTATGAACGCTGAAGGTGTCAGAACCATCAAGCATATCCAAGTTGATTTTGACACATTTGTTCACAAAGGAGATAATTCTTTATGTGGTAAGATTTAATCTAGAAAGTAAATAGAAATTTAAGAACCCATCTCAACATACACAATTTGATCAAAGATATAAAACACATTAATATCGATGAGATAAACAAATTGCATTTTACATTAGAAGACTGTAAAGCAGGAAAATGAATTTTGAAAAATAGAATCTGCCTTTGGATCTTTTTAGCAAGCATATTTTCACCCATTTTAGAAATAAAATACTGCGTACAGAAATTGTGATTCTCCTATATGGGAAAATCAATATTTAATTCTCGGTCTGTTTGTTTTCAGGTCCATGTTCTACGCTCTATGCAAATTTCAAAGCTACATTTCTGGGACCCTTGGCAGGGTGCTCAGGCCAAGCGAGGATACTGGGTAGAGTCATAAATTACCCATGTACTTCCTTTACATTTGCTTCCACCAGGACTTTAATTCAGTTTAAATCAGTTCAAGGTGAATATCAAGGGAAACACTGAAGAGTAAAAGAAGTAACAAGAGAGTATGGTGGGAGTTGTGTACCAAAAGGTAACAAAGACTGCTCTACCCAATTGCCTTTGTGGAGTGATGATGCATCTGTTGTGTGTGTGTATGTGGGTTGCACTTTTTTCCTATACTATGTGTTGAAGAGGAGGGACTGGGCTGGCCATTGAGGGAGTGGCCCAATTGGCATATGCTGTGTGCACGGCCATTCAGCAGGAGAGGGAATAGCCAGTGATGGATCACCTTGACAACAGAGCCAGAAGGCTTCCAGGGTCTTCACAGGCTGGTGGCACCAAGCTAAATATACTGTAATCTAATACCTGCAACATCTGTGCAGCCTCAGAAAACTGATTTTGGCTACAGCTTGAGGAGGACTACCTTCTGAGACACATTCACATTAAATAAATTCATAAGCCTGATGAAGATAATTTGAAAGCCAATTCATTCTCTTCAATTCTCTTCAAAGGTTGACAATATTTGCTCTACTCCACATGATCTTTCTGAACTGACCTCCTGCTACCCACCTCATGCACGTTGCTTGGGCTACCCTGACCCCGTGCTCTTCCTCAAACACACCAGACATGCTCACTCTATCCAGGGTACTTTCCCTTATTTATCCTTACATCTTGCTCCCTCAGCTCCTTTTGGACTTCTCAGTGAAGCTTTATTCACATCCTTGTTTAAAATGCAACATCAGAGGAGTCACATCAGCAAGATGACTGAATCTGAGGTCCCAGGCTTCACTTTCTGCCACAGATATTTCAGCTAGCAATTATCCTCAGATGAAAAGAACTTTGTGAAAACCCAAAAACTTAGGACTAAGACTGAGTGTAAACCATAGAACTAAATAAAATTATATCATAAGATAAGAGGAATGATTTCACTTTGACTACATCATCATTTCCCTCCTTCAAGACAACACGACACATAGAGAAGATCCCCTGAATTGACGGTTTCCATAGTGAGTAAAGAGCTCTGGAGGTAGTCATCCAGCTTCTCAGTATTCAGAGACACTTCTCAGGGAGCTCACCCCCATCTCACCTCAAAGGGAACACTAGGTGTAACAACGGGACTAGACCACCTGGGATCAGATAGAAACACCAAAAGGAGGCTCAAGGATCTTGATGATAGCCCTGTGTTTCTGCCGGTGATGGCATCCCAGCCAACAGCAGAGCTCACCCACAAAGCCAAGCTGGTGGATCCCAGAAGTATAGCAGGACGTTCAAGCTGGCTAGAGCCCTAAGCAGCCAGCCTCCATACCCAGCCTTGGAGCCTACCCCAGATCCCCACCCAGGCAAGGAGACACCAGCCACAACACATTTCTGTTGAGTGTAGGGGCTAGTGCCTGGCCTGGGAGTCTAATCAGTAGCCTGGCCGAGACTCAGAGCCCACCCCAAAGCTCCACCCAAGCTAGGAGACACCTTCTACAGTGCCTTTCTGTAGAGCACAGGAATGAGTCCTGCCTAGACCAAGCAGTAGCTTGGCCCAGTTCCAAACCCTATTCCAAGGCCCCACCCAGGAAGGGAGATTCTTGTTACATGCATTTCTGCAGAGCTTAGGGGCTAGACCTGCCCAACCTCTGAGTTCAAACAGTGGCCTGACCCAGACTCAGAGACCATTTCAAAGCCCCACTTAGGTAAGGAGGAAAGCTTCAAATATGCATTGTCCAAAGCACAGCCTTTGGACCCATATTTTGAGCAGTGACTCTGCCTAGCCTCAGAGTGCTTAACCTCTGCAAGTACAGCCTGCAGCCTTGCCCAACTGAAAAACGCAAATAGCAGTAATGCTCAGCCAGGGAATATACCCTGTGACCCTGAAGATTGATACCACAGAAATACAAAGGATCATAAAAGATCACTATGAACAACTATACATCAACAAATTGGATAACCTGGAAGAAGTGGAAAGCTTTTTAGAAATAACCTATGAAGACCAAATTATAAAGAAATAGAAAATTTGAATAGTCCAACAATGAGCAGGGAGATTGAATATGTAATAAAAAGTCTTCCGTCAAAGAAAAGCCTAGGACTTAATAGCTTAACTGAATAATTCTACCAAATATTTCAGAACTAGTATCATTCCTTCTCAAATTATTTCAAAACATAAAAGAGGAAAGAATACTTCCGAACTCATTATATGAGGCCACATTCCCTTGATATCAAAGCCAAACAAGGACATGAAAAGAAAAGAAAATTACATGCCAATATCCCTGATGAATGTAGATGCAAAAATACTCAACAAAATATTAGTAAATTTAATTCAATATTACATTAAAAGGATCATTCACTATGATCAAGCAGGATTTATACTGGGGAGGCAAGGATAGCTCATCATATACAAATCAATAACTGTGATACATCACATTAACAAAATGAAGGACAAGAATGATATGATTATCTCATTTAGATACAGAAAAACCATTTGAAAAAATTCAATATTTTTTCATAATAAAAACTCTCAAAAAATTACATATAGAAGGAATGTACCTCAACACATTTAAAGCTACATATGACATCCCATAACTAACATTATACTTAACATTGATGACAAGGATGTCCACTCTTGCCACTTCTATTCAACATAGTAGTGGAAGTCCTTGCCAGAACAATCAGGCAAGAGAAAGAAATAAAACACATCCAAATAGAAAAGAAAGAAGTGAAATTGTCTCTGTTTTCTGATGACATGATTTTACATGTAGATAATCCTAAAGATTCCACCATAAAACTGCTAGAATAAATGAATACAGTAAATTTGCAGGATACAAAACTAACAGACAAGAATTAGTAGTGTTTTTATATACAACAACAAACTATTTGAAACAGAAATCAAGAAAACCATTCCACTTACAATAGCTACCGAAAAAATACTTAGAATAAGTTTAACCAATGAGGTTGTATTAGTTTGTTCTCATGCTGCCTGGGTAATTTATGAAGAAGAAAGGTTTACCTGAGACTGAGACTGGGTAATTTATGAAGAGGAAAGGTTTAATTGACTCACAGTTCTGCAGGCGGCACAGGGAGCACAGTTGGGGAGGCCTCAAGAAACTTACAACCATGGTAGAAGGCAAAGGGGAAGCAAAGCAAGTCTTCACATGACCAGCGGAAGGGGGAAAAGAGAGATGAGGGAGGTGCCACACACTTTTAAACAAACAGCACTGGGGGATGGTGCTAAACCACTAGAAACTACCTCCTGATCCAATCACCTCCCACCAGGCCCCTCCTCTAATTCTGGGGATTACAACTTGACCTGAGATTTGGGTGGGACACAAAGCCAAACCACATCAGAAGTGAAAGACTGGTCCACTGAAAACTCTAAAACATTGATGAAAGAAATGAAAGAAGACACAAGAAATGGAAAGATATTCCATGTTTATGAGTTAGAATAATTAACATTTTTAAAATCTCCATACCACCCAAAGCAATCTACAGGTTCAATGCAATCCCTATCAAAATATCAATGTCATTTTTCTCAGAAGTAGAAAAAAGAATCTTAAATTTCAGATGGAATCACACACACACACACATATACGCAAACACACACACCCCTGAATAGACAAGCCAATCTTGAACAAAAAAATACATAGGTGAAGGCACCACTCTACTTGATTTCAAACTATATTACAAAGCTATAATAATTAAAACAGCATAATATGGGCATACACATAGACACATTGAATAATGGAACAGAATAGAGAGTCCAGAAATGAACCAACACATTTACAATCAATTGATTTTTGACAAAAGTGCCAAGAACACAAGATGGAAAAAGGAGAGTCTCTTCAATAAAAGGTGCTGGGAAAATTGGATATCAACCTGTAGAAGAGTGAAATTAGACCCTTATCTTACACAATATGCAAAAATTAACTCAAAATTGATTAAAAACATAAGTATAAGACCTGAAACTGTAAAACTACTAGAAAAAATCATAGAGAAAATGTTACATGACATAGGTCTGGGCAATGATTTTTTTGGGATTTGACACCTAAAGCTCAGTCAACAATGAGAAAAAATAAACAAATGTGATTACATCAAACAGAAAAGCTTCTGCACAGCAAAGGAAAAAATTAATAGCGTAAAGAGATAATCTAGGAATGGTAGAAAATATTTGCAAGCCATACATCTGATGAATGATTAATGTCCAAAATATATAAGGCACTTAAACAACTCAATAACAAGAAAACAAATAACCCAATTAAAATTTGGGCAAAGAACCTGAATAGACATTTCTCAGAAAGAAGACATAGAAATGGCCAACAGATATACGAAAAAATGCTCACCATCACTAATAATTAGGGAAATGCAAATTATAACCACAATGAGCTATCACCTTATACTTGTCAGAGTGGCTGTTATCAAAATGACAAAAGATAACAAGTGTTGGTAAGGACATGGAGACAAGGGAATTCTTTTTTATTTCTTATTGAAAAAAATGGGATATATGTGCAGAACATGCAGGGTTTGTTATATAGGTATACGTGTGCCATGGTGGTTTGCTGCACCTATTGACCCATCTTCTAAGTTCCCTCCTCTCACGCCCCATCCCCTAACAGGTCCTGGTGTGTGTTGTTCCCCTCTCTGTGTCCATGTGTTCTCATTATTCAACTCCCACTTATGAGTGAGAACGTGCAGTATTTGGTTTTCTGCTCCTGTGTTGGTGTGCTGAGGATGATGGCTTCCAGCTTCATCTATGTGCCTGCAAAGGACATGATCTTAATCCTTTTTAATGGCTGCACGGTATTCCATGGTGTATATATACCACATTTTCTTTATCCAGTATATCACTGATGGGCATTTGGGTTGGTTCCATGTATTTGCTATTGTAAATAGTGCTGAAATAAACATACATGGGCATGTGTCTTTATAGTAGAATGATTTATATTCCTTTGGGTATATCCCCAATAATGGGATTGCTGGGTCAAGTGGTATTTCTGGTTCTAGATCCTTGAGGAATTGCCATACACAATTCCACAATGGTTGAAATAATTTACATTCCTGCCAACAGTGTAAAAGCATTCCTATTTCTCCATGGCCTCACCATCATCTATTATTTCCTGACTTTTTAATAATCACCATTCTGACTGGTTTGAGATGGTATCTCATTATGGTATTGATTTGCATTTCTCTGATGATCAGTGATGTTGAGCTTTTTAAAAATGTTTTTTGGCCACATAAATGCCTTCTTTTAAGAGGTGTCTATTCATATCCTTTGTCCACTTTTTGATGGGGTTTTTTCTTGTAAATTTAATTTCCTTGTAAATTCTGGATATTAACCTTTGTCAGGTGGGTAGATTGCAAAAATTTTCTCCCATTCTGTAGTTTGCCTGTTCACTCTGATGATAGTTTCTTTTGCTGTGCAGAAGTTCTTTAGTTTAATTAGATCCAACCAAGACAAGGGAATTCTTGAGCACTGTTGGTGGAATGTAAATTAGTACAGCCATTTATGGAAAACTGTATAGAGGATCCTCTAAAAACTAAGGATTTGAAACCTGTATGTTGAAGAGATAACTGCATTCTCAATAATCAATATGGAATAAGCCTGTGTCTATCAACAGATGCATGGTTTAAAAAATATGGTATGCATACACAATAAAATATTATTCAACTTTAAAAAAGAGGGAGGAAATTTTGTCATTTGTGACAACATGGATTAACCTGGAGGCCATTACACTAAGTGAAATAAGCCAGGCACAAGAGGACAAAATACCACACAATCTCACTTGTATGTGAAATCCAAAACAATTGAACACAAAAGTAGAGAGTAGAATGGTGGTTACCAGAGGGCAGGGGTTAGGGTTCCGAAGATGGGGTCAAAGGGGACAAAGTTTCAGTCAGATAAGAAGAATGAGTTTTTTCAGATCTATTGCACAGTATGGTGACTATAGTTAATAATAATGTATTGTATATTTAAAAATTGCTAAGAGAGTAAATTTCGAGTGTTCTCACCACAAAAAAAGTATTTGAGGTGATGAATATATATCAGTTAGTTTGATTTAATCATCCACATTTATATTCATATATCATAACATCACTTTGTACCTCGTAAATATACACAATTATAATTTGTCAATTTATAATAAAATAAAAATTACATAGATAAAAAATAAATAAAATTCAATGTCTCCCTACCCTGACCCCATTACCCCTTACCTTCTCTGCTTTTTATTTTTTCTATAGCCCTTATCACCATATGATGTAACTTTATATTTTACTTACTTTGTCAACTTTCTTATTTATTAGAATGCAAATTCTGCTCATTTAATAGAGGGTAAATTCCTTGACGGCAGAGGCTTTTGTCTGTGTAACTCATTGCTGTATCTTCAGAATCTAGAACACCGCTGGACATATGGTAGTAATTGACTTAAACATCTTTTAAAATGTGGTTATTTAGTTAACTATTTTACACAGAGAAATATAACTATACATATGCAAACATATAAATATGATAACTTGTGTTACATGAAACTTTACATGATAAATATTACTCTATGTATATCCCGACTACTGTATATATTCAGAGTAGACAATGAAGCTTGGTAAGAATATTAAAAACTAAAAATTTCTTGGGGAGTATGCAACCACACTAAGAAAATAGATTATACATGTAGTAGTGACTAAATCTCAGACTATAATCTTGAATATGTTCCTCAAAAAAGTAACTTTATTTAATTGTCCTTAATTTCTAGCTTGAGTCTCATTATGCCTGGTAGCAGAATCCATTTCTGACAATTCAGAGTAAACATACTCAGTTGAAGGTAGACTCAGAATGATCCAAAATTATTCTCCTTTTCTTTTTCCTTTTGCTTATTTCTAAACCTAAGGAAGTTGACTTATCTGGTCCTTGCTCATCATTTTCTACATTGCTGTCATCTGCTGAAATGGCCCCATTCCCACTTGTTCCCTTTGAATGGCTACTGGCAGCATTCCCTGGCTTCTTTTCATCTTTTATCCAGGACCTTGTCTCATTCTTTCCATTACATTTGTGCCTCTCTGGAGGAGGGTCGGTAGGTACACAGGAAAAATTTTGCGGGCTCTCCATGTCACTCTGAAGGCACAGAAAACTTCGGAGGAGGGTGGCGGGCAGGGGATGTCTTTGAACTGCTCTCCCTAGATAAGCTACATTGCCATTTCTTTTTGACTGCTACTACCTCATTTAGAATGGGGAATATCCCCAAATATCACCTTCCAGAGCCACAGATGGAAAATGGGGTACGTGTTGACTTTGTCTGAGGGCCCAAACCTACATGGTCATTAGTGGTAGAGATGCCAGCTGCCCACCAAAATATCATGTTTTTCTTGCTACAGTTTGGAATTATTGGTGGGATGAGGCTATATAACCGGGGGCTGAGTTTCCAAGTTCCCCTTACATCTAGTTGAGGGTATGTGACTAATTCTTCCCAATTGAATATTAATGGAAATGATGTATCTCATTTCTATGCCAGGATTTATAAGAAGCAGATAAGAATTTTTCAATTTCTGTTTTCCCTTTTAGCTACTGGATTCCAAAGCTCTAGGGAACTGAAGAGCCCCAAAATAGAAGAAGCCTGAGTACCTGAGTCACCACATAGAAAAAAGCTGCCCACCAATCAGACCCACCTCCTTGGACTATTTCATAAGAAATAAAATACTATTGCATTGTGTCTCCAAATTTGGTTGCTGCAGCAAGTATTACCTTAACAAATAGACTTCTGTGGCCCTCCCAAACTGGGTCTGGGAATGGAGAGCAAACACTTTCCTAGTATACACACTGGTGTATTGCTTCTTCTCTCATATACTCCAACCATAGCCCATGGATTATTCATCTAGTCTAAATGTATTTTAAAAAATACCCAGGTGATATTTATTCTTCTATGGGTATTGTTTAGCACAGGGCCAGCTCTGTTCTCTGAGGAAATCAGTCTTTGTCTTGTGTTTCAAAAGTATGTTTTGACATTTAAAATTGAGTATTGCCTAGAAAATTTTTCTTTGCATTCCCATTGCCATAATCCTTCTGAGGCAACTGGATGATTCAGGCCAAATGGAAGTTAGGGAGGATATCTTGTAGTTATGGTAGTTTGAGTAGAGGAGGAGATAAACTTCAATGGAGATCATATCTTCTTACCTCCTCTAATAGAGCATCAGGAGGGACTTGCTATGGAACTACACTAAAAGTCTAAGAATCAATATTTACTTTTCTTGAGAGAGTGCTTAGATGAGCTTTGCCGATATCTGCCTTGGTGACCTTCCTTTGTCCTTTTTTGTCTGATCTGCACTTCTGACCAACACATGATTTCTTTAGATTTATTCACCATTGCAATCAAATTATCTTCAATGTTTATAATGGGAATTTATTTGAATTTTTAAGGTGACTGTGTTCATCTGTGTTCTCGTCAACTGTACATTTATGTGATAAAGTATATATCCAAGGATAATCAAATGTCCCCTAATTCCATGATTTTGGGAGCAGAAACTGTCTACCCACTCCCCATGTTCTTAAACAATGGCTTTTTTAGTAGGCATGCCTTTCTTTTGTGATTTGGCAACCAACCCACAGCTTCCAGGAGCCGAACTAAATCTATATCCCTAATCTAAATTCTAGGCAAAATCTCTGGAGTTATAGAAGGTCATCCATGATAGTTGTAGACATATATGGAAAGATTACCTTTTATACATTTTTAGTAAGCAAAGGAAAAGGCTCTGATGATAGATACAGAGGGTTGAAATCATACGCAGAGATGCGGAGAACCCTGCTGTGGCAACTTGTAGGGCTAGGCTAATACAAATGTGATTACTATCACTCAGTACAAGGGTTCAGCTGAGATAGCAAAAATTCAGTTTAAATAAGAATAGTCACTTAATTTTTTAGTTTAAATTGTAAAATTTTCTATAACCAGGGGTACCTGTACTTCCAGATTATTCTTTATAAGGAAATGAGTACTGTTAAATATTTATTAGGGAGTACTGAGCATCGTATTGGATTGTTCTGCTTGTTATGTCAACTAAAGTCTTCCTTTAACTTTGGAAATAGGAAATTAATTTAATATCAGTTCTAAGGATTATTCAAATATCTGCATGTTTAACAGGAACTTAAACATCGTTGACCTTCTGAAAGTGGGATACATGTTTTTCTTCTAGAAGTGGAAGGGATTGCTTCATGCACTCTCTCTGCACTTCTCAGATAATGAAACTGAGACCCACAAAGGTAAAACACTTGCCTAAGGTTATTCTTTTTCTACAGAATGAAAAACAACCACAAAGAAATGCATATTATGAGAAAAAGAATCACTGACAATAATAGGGAATGTGTTTGTAATATAATCAAGATTGACCATATATATTTATGTATTTAGACACACATATTTATACACACATATATACATGCACACACACACATACATGAAGAATAGAGTGTGCTCTTGCTCTCTCTTTCTCTCTCTCTCTTCTCCCAAACCCATTTATGAATATTTGCTTCATTAGGCAAAAAGCATGGAATGTCAGTGTATTAAAATGCATGAAACAGCCTACTAATTTTTTCTATTTTTAGAATAGTATTTGCCACGGACACATGTTCAGAGGCCTTGACAGTGGAACCACCTAATAAAATTGAAAATAAGTAAATAAACGAGATACCCAAATATGCATACTGAAGCAGTTTGAATGTTCAGTTAAAACTCTGACACAACAATGAACTAAATTATGGCAATCATTGTTATTTTGCTAAGGACTTGGATGTTCACTGAATTCTCAAAACAACCTGATGACTAACATAAGGATTATCATTTTAAAGAGGCAGAAACTGAGACTCAGTTTGATTAATGAAACTTTTTACATAACAATGAAATGGTAGACCAAAATTTGAACACAATTTTGTCTCATTCCAAACCCTTTCCCCAGTATAACATGTTACCTTCTTCACCATCCAAAGAAAAGTAAGTTCAGCTTTTTAAACTCACTGTCCTTTTTTGTTTGTTTGTTTCAGATCCACTTTTTACTATAACAACTTTGCTGATGCACTTTTTGATGCGCTTGTCCCGATGTTTGTTAGGTCTCTTGTATTCATGTTCTCTAGTGCACATCAAAGGCATTTGGACAAATAGGCCATCCATTGCCCTAGTGACTAGAAAGTTAGCACCCAGACGAAGGGAATTTTCCATTAAAAAAACTTTCAAAATCCAATAGTCCATGAAGACAGATTCTTCCTCAATCATCTCCTTAACTGACCGCCAAAGAGCCATCAAGTAAGAAGGGGTGATCAGCAGTAAAACACAGCAGTAACTTAAAGATGAAAATTATATTTTGAAACATAAATCATCAATGATGTTATTGCACCTACCATTTCTTTCTTTTTCTTTCTTTGAGTATGACACACACAACTATGTGGATGGCCTTAGAATCTAGGGTAGAGGTCACAAGGTGAAACCTGGCTGAGCAGAACAAGTGCTTCTCACCCTTGCTTGCTTTCACACAGCCTCCTAAGGAATCTTCTCAGGCAATGCCCATAAGTCCAATCAGCATCTTGAAGAAGGTTAGTGGACATGAAGAAGAACTGAAAAAATCCCCTTTCAGACACTTAGCACTTATTTGTAAAGCACAGGCTAGGTGCTATTCCTTGTGCCAAGTCAGGGAAGAATCAGTCAAGGCTGCTGCACTCAGGGAGCCTACAGTCTAATAGTCTGTTATGCTCTTTTTCTTATCGACATTCCCATGGTTGAGGTTGGACTAGCACTTCCAACCTGGGATCAGCATTATAAACTAAGGTAGCTAATTGTATGAAATATATGGCAGCATGGCAATTCCAACTAAGACACAGAAGACTCATGAACTCATGAAAAATAAATTCCAGCCCATTGACATATTAAGCATCACACACTAGTAGCCAATAGCACATTTCACTACAAACCTTAAGCTGCCTTCTAGATGCTGGTGTATACTGGAGGATAGAATTCAAAGGTCAGACATTTATCTTTATCACACATTTGTACAAAGACTACTCCAGACAGGTAAACATTTCCAAGTTTAATTTGTTTCCTTCTGTCACCATCAGCTTTAATTATGCTCTAGACCATTTACATGGTGTTTGTCATGCAAGTACCCTTATTAGAAAATAGGATATTGCTTTAAGAACTCCTCCAGGTTTCTTCTCTGCCCATAGCCTATAGCTTTTGACTTCAGCCTGCACACTCTTTTCTCCACCCAAATGTCATAACCACCTCCCCCTAATCCATGAAATCAAATCTCTGAGTGCATGATGTCAAAACAATGTGCTAATGTGGAATCCAGCCACCCAAGTTTGCTCTAAGCACAGCTATTGCGAAATCCAATCTATTTTATCACTCTGTCTTCGCGCTGGATTTAGCAGCTTCATAATTCCACACCTCTGTCAACGAGACACTCATTATGCAGGCTTCTAAACATTTTACTTGGGGAAAGAATAAACAACATATTTAGTACTAATGAGGTGAGATATTGCTTTTACATTTGCATAACTGTTTAATGATTGTGATATCTTCAGCACTTTGGGCTCAGGAAGCTTGCTTTAATTGATGCAGTTTTTCAATGAGAAGCTCCTGCAGACAACCAGCTACTTGCAGAGTGCAGTTTGTCCCTTAATCTGGATGTGGGGCTTCAGAACTATTGCACAATAGAGCTCCATCTTCCATTCACCATGGCTGCTCTACAGGTTACAATATTATTCATGTTGTTTACATTTGAGCATAAACACTTAAAATGGAGTGTTTATCAACCAGAGAAATTTAATCATATTTTTTCTGTATTTTTCTCCCCCTTCCCTCTGCTGTACAATGACTGCAAAACACCAACAATTTTATATATTTTCTCGTGCCCTAATTCATCCCAATTCTTCCTGCCTGCATGAGTCTTTCAAAGATCATTTACTTAAACAAACATTATTTGGTATCATCTTGTAAAATAGAGTTATATATTCCAGACTAAGCATAACTGATAGCAGCAACTTTTGGTCTCTAAATGGGAATAATTTGGGATCAATAGAAGAACTGCAAAATTAATCTCAGAATAGGTCAAATGCAACGGCAACATGAAAATAATAAAGCCTTGTGGCCAAGAAGAGCTAGATTTGAATCCCAGCTGGGCTACTTAGTAACTCAGTGAACTTGGGCTACTTACTTAATTAATTTGACACTTAAGTTCTTTACCCATAAATGGGTATTTAAAAATATCAACCTCATTTGTTCTAAGGACTGATGAGATAATGCATGTAAAAATGCTATTGTGTGGGGTCTGGTGCATATTAGGCACTCCATACACCTTTGTTCTAATCATTATTATTAAAACACTCACAGTAAGGTGGGTACACAGATGACTGATAACCCTATATGGAAAAAGAGAAGCACTGATAGAGCTGACTGTTCACAAGAATACTAGAGAGAAGAGCAGCTTTTCTCTCTGTGTTTAATCCCTAAACTTTGAGAGCAAAGGCTACTCTCAATTCACACCCACACTTTTAACACACATAAAGGACCTTAAAGAGTTTCCAAATTATTCCCCTGCCAGTGGAGAAAGGACCTATTCAATTAAGTGAGACAGTCCTCAAACAAGCAAAACAGTCAGTGCCTTGCAACATGATGAAGTTTTAAACCCTAAGTCTCTATGAAAGCCATGCTAGCCTACCAGAGATCACATCCAAAGGAAGACATGAGAGAAGTCTCAAATTAGGCTGGGAGACTCTAGGGAGATAAGCAAGGTAGCCTAGCAGACTCTTCCTTCAACAGGTACTTTTTCTACCTCTACTCAGAATACCAGGTATAGAGCCTGTAGACCTACATGTAAATTCGGATTCTATCACTCACCAATCTACAAAAGAGAGCTCTGTCCTTTTTACTTCAAGTAGCTATTGTAAGAATCACATGGGATAATGTAATAAAGAGTGCTTAGTAAATTTTAAAACACTTTACATATACTTAGGCTGGGCACAGTGGCTCACGCCTGTAATCCCAGCACTTTGGGAGGCCGAGGTGAGCAGATCATGAGGTCAGGAGATCGAGACCATCCTGGCTAACACAGTGAAACCCCATCTCTACTAAAAATACAAAAAATTAGCTGGGCGTGGTGGCGGGTGCCTGTAGTCCCAGCTACTCAGGAGGCCGAGGCAGGAGAATGGCTTGAACCTGGGAGGTGGAGCTTGCAGTGAACCGAGATCGCACCACTGCACTCCAGCCTGGGTGACAGAGCGAGACTCCATCTCAAAAACAAAAACAAACAAACAAACAAAAAACACTTTACATATACTTGTTACTCTCTAGCTGAGATGAACAAAGTGAGATACTATTTAATTAGATATTCAATTTAAATTTACTTTTGATTTTTCTTAACTAGTAAATGTGGGTCTTAAGAGTAGTAAATTTATTTTTCCTTTATAAATACCTGGGGTAAAATGTCAACATTAGCATTATTAGATAATCTCAGGGCAGAAGACAGAGCCTCAAGAGCCAACCATGCTTAAATACCTGCAGATCACTTTAGTTACTTTTATCCAGAATATATCTGTGGTCCATGAAATGATAAAATAGAGTTAACTATTATTATTATACTGTAAGCTAAAAAAAATACTGACAAAAGGTGGGTTTTACAATGAATGAGCAGAGTTTCTGAAATATTTTAAATTCTACATGGATTTAAATATTTTAAATTCCACATTCTACATGGATGAGATTTAATGAGTTTGACCTCAGTAGGACATCAGAGTCCTTCCCTCAGGGGAAGAAAATAAGTATGGTCCATTAGTACCCAATAGGAAATAACATACATTTAAATTTATTACCTAGACTCATTTTACTTCTATTTGTATACGGTATATATTTTGCTAGATAATATTATAAAATCAAATATGCTAGCATAGAACTACAAAAGGCTCATTTTTTTACTTACCCTATCTTCATCATATCTTTCCTTCAAATTTATCTATGTGAATACATAAATCACAGTCAAGTGTCATGAAGCATAATCCGATTTGATTTTAAAATCTACACTGGAAATCATTATTCTGGAGCACAATAAAAATTTCTTCCAAAAAATTTCTTGAATTGAGAAATTAAACAAGTACAGTTTAGGTTCTTTATCTGGTTGAATTCCTTCTACATTTCAGGCACTGTGCTGGGGCATGGAGTAATGACATGAATCAAACATGGTGCTGCCTTTGCACACAGCTTGGCCTGCTAAGCCTGTGGCCTGGCTAGCACTGTCATAACCCTGGCATGTGGTATGAAGAGAAAGCAGCAAATGTGAGCATAAAGATTTGAGAATAAGTGGGAAAGTTGATTTAAAAAAAACAAAAAACTGGAACTGAGAAAGAAGAAAGAGGAGAGGCTCTAGGCCTCCCAAAACTCTTATTGAGAAAGAATTTCAGCTGTCACTTACTTTTCGTAAATAATGTTTATAGGTGAGTTTTTAAATTTTATAGCTCCAACGAAATGCCAGGTTTAATGTTTCATATTACAGAATACACTGTGAATTGCTACATTAAAATAAGGATTGGCTAGAGACTTCAAGCTGTAAAAGTCTGTTTTCATGTCTTTATTATGTTTTGGTATATAGTGATCATACTGCAGTGAAAATAGGGTAAAACAAACCTTTTAATAAAGGGAGAATTAAATAAAAATTTGGTGCTCAAAACTGTAATAACAAATCATTAAGTGGGTATTTGAGCTTGGACACTATGGAGAATTATTTTCATTTACACTTGGTTAAATGCATGCAATGTTGCTGCAATTTGTTGTGAGTTATCACTGAGATGGTTGGCATCCTACAAGCTAGAAATATGGGTTGAAGTACCACTTAACTTATATGTTAAATCTTTTCCAAATCAGTGGCAATGAGTTGCCAATTCTTATTTTAAAAAGGGGCATGAATTAGTTAAAAAAGATTACTCATGATTCATCTGAATGTTATTGTGTTAAAAACACATCTTGGAAATTTACTTATTTTATGGATTTCACTTTCCCCTACAATATTAATAAATAGCAGAGACAAAATCTGGGTTTCTTTAATAAAACATTATGTGCATATCTACAAAAGCATGGAAAAGGCATGGAAATCCACTTTTCTAAGAACTAATTCCTTTCAACCCCTCTAGCTTTCATGCATTGTCCTTTTATGAGCCATCTTCTGTCCCTGCCTGAGGCAGGGTCATAGGGAGTTGGTGACACTCTCATGGCAAGAATAGCACCACTGCTGTTAAGCAGAACATTTTTTATCTCATACATGAATCTTTAAAAATGTGACTACTTATTGGTCTAGTGCCTCTTGATTCTCTAACCTGCTTTCCATTTCTTTTGATGCCTACAGTTATCCAGCCTTTATCCTTTTTAGCAACAGTGTCTACTAAGGCTTACTTAAACATACCCAAATTTGGACCTAAGTGCAAGATTGCAAGTTTCCATTCATCCCACTTTCTCTGTGATTTGACAAATACATGGGCAGTTACACCAAAATGCCTGTTACATTTTGCTTTTTGCAAAAAAAATAACTAAATGGTGAAAGGCTCATACAGAAAATACAGGCTTCCACAGAAGTTAATACAAAGTCTATTTTCTATAGATGAATTAACTGCCTACCATAAATGGTAAGGAAAGTAACAGATTTGATGATAGCAGCAATCTTTTAGATATACTAAATGCACTATGCATGCGTTTCCACAAGTCAATATGATGTATTGGAAACAGCAGTACACATTTTGCCTCAATTAAAAAAAAATCAGTTTGTCCAGGAACACACAACTCATCACAAGTAAGCCATAAGAAAAGGAAAAAAGAGAGGAAAAAAAAAGAGAGAAAAAAACCATTTTGTCCTAACTACAGTTGACAGGAGTACCAGAATGTGAAACCCAGAGAAATTCCATCTTCTCCCATCTCACAACTTTCTGAGGCAGGTGTCAGTGCTATTTACATGTGTCTTCTGTTTTTAATCACAGAAGTAAATATTTACAGTGGATGTTTATTTTCTGCAGAATTTGGGGGCTTAAGAAAAGTGTCTACACAGAAAATGTTTCTAAAAGCTGAATGTAGATTTGTGTTTGGTTTGTATTTTATTAATATATATCAGTAGACTTGACTCTAGCTTGAATTTTAAGGCTTTACATTGAGCTTAGTAGGTAATAATTATTCATCATTCTATGCTGTTTTCATGATCATGATGGTCTTTATGGCTAGGTAAGTTTATGCTGTTTTTTTATTTACACTGGCCTGGTCCGTCTCTTGCATGCGGTATTCTAATCATCTCCTGGTTTATGAGGGTGGGGTGGGAAGTGGGTTACTAACCATGAGTTTGCAGTCATAATCGACTGGCATTGGAATGGAGGATTCCTACTGTAGACAACATGAGTTGCTAGAATTCAGTCATAGGCAAAAGCCACTGGGAAGTGTCAACACTGGGACCTCAACATCGCCAAGTCCAAATGCTAGCAGACACAGGGGTCAAAGTAGAAAATTCAGTTTTTTGTCACTGAACCAGCCGTTTATATTGGGAGAAATGGGGCTCATATCATGAATAAAATGGGAAGAAATAAAAAAGTTCCCAAGGCAATTGACACTAACAGGGATGTAGGTAGAGGTAAAAGGTGAGTGTGCCAGGGAGGCTAAAATTGTTAAAACAAAGTAAACACATCTTTGGGCATATACTGATACTCCTGACATTTCTTGGCAGTGTAAATTGTAGCTATTATTTCTCCCAAATCATTAAGTTGTTTTTTTATCCATCACAATATACTTAGAAAATAGAACTGTAAGAATTCTTGAACTACTCTAGCTTAGATTAATATGAAATAAGCAGCAAAAAATAAATGATGAATTTTAAGAACACCTATGAAAATTCAATTCCCTGATGCACATTAGATTTACCTAGAGAGATGGGGTTTTGTTATTATTGTTGTTGTTGTTGGTTGGTTGGTTTTCGTTTGGTTTTTAAGTATTCCAATCCCTGGGCTCCACTCAAACCAATTTAGAATATCTGGAGGTTAGTCTCAAACACTAATGTGTATTTCAAAGCTTTCTAGGTGACTTAAATGCATAGGCAAATTTAAGAACCACTGGTTGAATTCTACCAGTCTGGAAGTCAAGTTCAGCATTTTAGGGAAAATTGAGACAAGTCGTTAACTAAATGTTTAAGTATGAAATATGAAATACAGATGAGATAGTTAAGTTGCTAGTCATTGAAAATTATCCTTCATTATATTGATTAATTCATTCAATAAACATTTATTGAATGCCAACTCATACCAAGTACAGTACCAAGGATATGAGCAAAAAGCAAAATCACAAGCATCTTATCATCTTGTGTCTTTTAAGGAAACCCAAAACACACAACTCCTTTCTACCTGTGGACCATGAAAAGGGACTAGGGATAGCCCAAGGCTATTTAGGAATTTCTCTGGACCTCTTCATTTGTTTGTATCCTGGTCTTTCATGGATGTTCTCTACTTGACTTGATATCCTCCTCCCTGCAACCCTGATTCAATCTCTGGCCGTTTGAGCCTGCTATTTACATGTGACTGTCTCATCATTTTACTCTCAGATTTCCCTTATACCTTTGGTCTTTATGGTGCTCCCTGACTCTCTGTTCCAGGCTTCCTTGAATAGGTTTTTGCTCTTCAAAGAATTATCCTTTTGGTAATTCTAGTTTACTAGTTAAGAAAAGGAGAATTCCATTCATATCTATTTACTCTTATACTTCAGGAAATAAGTTTTGATGAATCTGAGCAATAAATCCATTTTCTACAAGTTATTTATGCAGGAGATCAGTTAGGTAAATCATAACTAATAGGTATACATTGAATGCTTAGAAAACTCAGGCTCGTAAGAAGTGGGTCTCAAATTGGGTTATATGTCAGAATCAACTGGTGGTAGCAGGTGCAGGGGAGGGGTTTGAAAATAGGATTCCTTGGTACCACTTAGAGCAACTGAATTAGAAACTCAGGGTTGGGGGGATGCATGGAAGGTGAACAACCAGTTTTTAAAAAGCTTGCCAGCTAAGTTTCATGCAGGATGAGGGTTTAAAAGCAGTCATAAAAGAACATATGAAGGTGGAAAGAAACCCCATCTTCAGTAACTTTTAAAATTCACTGGAAATCTTAACATGGTCTACATTTCCTTCTCTTCAGCGCATACAGGAAGCTCATAAAATTAATTCCATTGTCCTTAATAGAGAAGAGAAGGAAAAAGAAACTCAACCAAAGGACACTGATTTTTCAAGGTGACCACAGCTTGGATTAATGCCTCACAGTTTCCTTTTGCCATGTATTTTGCCCACAGGCTTTTAAAATTTAATGACATGTTTTGATTGAATTATTTTAAAGATACTTTATTCTTCAAAACTATAACCATAGCTGTTCCATCAAAAATTGTTATTCTTCACAAACTTATATGGCTTTTGGAAAGAAAAAAGAAAACAAAGTAATATCAAAAACAGATCAAGCAGCAATCAATCAATCAGCACTTTTAGTCTGAAAAGAGAAATAAGTGTCATCAACCTCTAAAGATTAACAGGTACCCTTTAATTTATTTTGAAAACCTGGTGACTAGTTGTGTAACTCTATCACATCTCCCTAAAAGTATCTGTATTCTTCGTGGACACAGTATGGGGTTTCTCAATCTTTCTAACATCCTCTTTAATTACACAGCAGGCCATTGTGTACTTCACATTCATCCACAGGCTCCCCAACTAGTAGTGCCATTGTGCTGAACACAGCATGAGGCCTCTCCATTTCTGCAAAATAGCTTTCTCATAGAAATTTCATCTGTAGACTAATGGTTTCACTTCAGATTTTCTTCCTCATGTGGAAATACCACACTTTTACTAT
This sequence comes from Pan troglodytes, assembly GCF_028858775.2. NCBI lineage: Eukaryota > Metazoa > Chordata > Mammalia > Primates > Hominidae > Pan > Pan troglodytes. Next base: position 101,754,979 of record NC_072405.2, on the reverse strand, counting down.
TAGACTTTTTCTTCTTCCCTTTACCTAAGCCACAGTCCTTTCCTCTGCAGGGAAATACATGGATAAAACAACAAACAAACCCTGCACTATTGGAGTAGTGTCCTTTCTTTGTAGGAAAAGCCTTAAGGTATGTTCATCTTTTATGTGTTGGGAATTCCACATCATTTTTTTCTATTTTGACATGAAAATTTCACATTTTATTCCTTTAAAATCTTTTTAATTAAAAAATAGGAATTCTATAGTTTTCCTAATTTATACATGGCTTTATATTTAGACTTATTCATGTTTGGAATCAAGTCTAAGTCAATATTTTTATCCTGAAATTATAGAAAGGAAATAATTTTATAAAAGCAATTAATAGGCTGGCTTGACTACAAGGTAGAATCCCATTTTCAAATTTTTATTCAAATCACTAATGCACATGGCCTCAATTTCTTAGCAGAAAGGTATTACCATATCAGAATAATTTACACCAATGATTTTGTCTGTATTTTTCATTCTTTTTTTTTCTTCAGTAATCATCAACTCTCTCAAGGCACTGTGCTATAGTTGCTTATAAACAATATAAACAGGAGTAAGACATTGTTTCTAGCCATAAAATAATTTGAAATTTAAATGGTGTGAAAGAGGTGGAAAATTGAATAAAATAATGACATCAGAATGTGATTAATATCACAAGAGACATACAAAGTGCTATGCAGGTTCTGAGAACCAGTAAAGTCATTTCACCAGAGTAGATAGACACAGGAAGTCTCTATTTATTTAAGATCATCAGCTCTACCATCCTTCATGACTATAGTGAACAAAACTCCTTCAAGATGCATAAGTACTCAGGTACACCAGGTTTGTTTTATAAGGTAAGGAAATTACCTTTCCTCCACAGAAGAATGAGGTACAAAAATCATAGCTGCCTGTATTTGTCTCCTCAGGTCCCTAAGGGTAGGACGTGAGTGGCTCTAGATAGCCTTTCCCTACTGGTCCAGTTGCACTGCCTTTTGATAGCAACACCCTTGTCAGCCCACTTAGCATACTGCCAGTTATTCCTACAGATTGAGGAGCGAGAGGCAAAATTATTATCAAAACTGAATCTTAGCTTTGTTAAGGAGTTGGTAAATTTATCTTCAGAACTTCACACTATTCTTTTGGGATCTTTACCACTCTTATTTAGCACACTCATATCTACCAACTTGCCTCAGAAATCCTGGGGCATATCCTATTGAAATATACTTTTAGATCTTCAAATTCACATAAAGATGTGAATTATTGATATTACGTAAATGTATGCTATTAGTAATAAAGAGAAATTACTGATGGTAATAAGAGAAACTCATTATCTTTGTATATATTTTATAGTTTGCTATTATTTTCTAATTTGCTCCTTGCAATAGCTTTGTAAAGTAGTTATGAAGGTGTTATTATCTATATTTTATTGATGGTGAAATAAGGGTAAAAATTATGTCACTTATCAGAGTGACACAGTAAGCAAGTGTCATTGCTAGTACTAAAACAGTATGTTTTCTGACTCTAAATTCATTGATAAACACATAAGTAATGGTGAAATTTTAGGTGCCCATTCTGTTCTAAGAAAGCTATTTGGAAGCTTTTGCAGTTCTTGAAATATTAGACATAAAGACAGTTATTTATTTTACCTTCATATTTAACCAGCACTGGTTATATTACCAGAGACATATAACCTTTCTGATAATGTTCCCTTTGTACTTTAAGTCTGCTGTTTGTCATTCAGAGAGCGTTAAACCAGGAGAAGAAAAAAAAAAACACCCCACAGGAAATCAACATTTAAAATTCAAGACTGGAGCATGATTTGGACAAATTAAGGATGCCAAGTGGTATCTGCTGATACCGTAGCTGTCACTCAATAGCTTTCTCAGGATTCTCCTCCAGCAACAAGAAACAAAGTGTCTAAGCTTAGCCAAAGTAGGACCAATGATGATATGGAGTGACAGAGCTTTCATTGCACAAGAGACAGTTTAGCTAGTTCTTTCATTGGACTCCTATAAGACGCATATGGAGCATTCAGTCTATGAATGAAGCATGTGTGAGCTTCAGGGAGAGCTGGCCAAAGCGTTAAAGTGCATGGATTTTAGATAAGTCAGTGTGAACATGTGGTGCCGTGTGAATAAAATGTGATAGTGCCTATCAGAATGAGCCTACATCATATTCTTACTTGACACATTAAGCAAAGCTTTCAGTTCTGGGCCTACTGATGATAGGATTGTGTTCACAATTGTTTGATGATAGCTTGTTCTGGAATTTTATAACCAAAGATCCCATAAGGAAAGACTTAAAGGATGCACCATACACTTGTTAGTGTACTCTGCACCTCCAGGATTGAAGACTCATTTGTTCTTACCTTCAAGCTAAAAAAATCTCAGCTTGTGAAATCCCCCCACTAATATTATAATTTCCATAGAGAACATTTCCTTTCTATCGTCCAGTCAAAAGCACTGGACCTGAGAAACACAGCAACACCACATTCTTGAATTAAAATTTCTTTTCACATGAAATAAAGAGGTGATTGTGTGTACGTGTATGTATGCTACAATGCATTTGTTCATACATACTGAGCTAGACAAATGTGGGTAGTATGTATGTTTTTGTTTATTTTTTGATTTGCATCTTATTCTAAACCTGTAATTTATACCAATATAATTCTTTAGTATATTATTCATGGATGATTTTAAAGTCAGGGTTCCTAGAATTGGATTCCCCAGAAATCAGAACCCGAAACAAAGTCTTAAGTGGATGTGCTTTCTTGGAAAATGTGATCCAGGAAACATAAAGGAGAGAGATGGGGGTGGGGGGGTGGGGCGAGGCAAGAAAGAAGGGAAAACCAATAGAAAGATACCTCCTTAAGTTGGCTGTTGCTATGGTGCAACTGCTTGGTAAATCCCATGAGACATTTTGAAGAACCTTATGAAGCACATTTCAGGACTTTATAGGGTAGGAAGGAAGGAAGCATCTATCCATGAGAGCTTTTGTGTCCAATCCATCAAAGGTCCCTTCGTTGGAGTGCTTCTAAGCTGTATTTGGGTGAGCATTCAGAAGGTTACCCTACTTCAGCAGTCACGTCAGCAGAGGCCTTCATGGAGGGCATGAGGCAAAGTGTTATCAGAATATACCTGCACGAAACTGGCTGAAGCCACAGCAGAACCGGTTACTCCTCTGGCTCTATAAGAATCTGTGATGGCACATAAAAGGTGTCTGAAATGTGGGGGCTTCATGTTTTATAAATAAGTTAGGTTCCAAATGTTCATTTGTGAGTCTGTTATATGGATGTTTTATTCCTCACGTGAACTATCTAAATCTCTATAGCCCTCTGCCTACATAGACATATGTAAAAGAATTCTCAGGGTAATCAACAGAGGCCCTTTTAACCCATGTAGATAAAAATATTTACTACAATGAAAAGTGGTGTTGGAAAATACAATTATACCTCTATAATACATTGTTTAAGCTGAAGATACTATGTGGAATCTAGTAATTCCTGGGAAACAGCTACCAACAGTCTCATCCAGACCAGGCTGTGCTCTGGAATCACTCTTGCTAGAGTATTAGTGACTGATATCAAATCAGTATGACTGGTGGAGGAAGAAGAAAAAAACTTTAGAGTGAAGGATTGAGGGAGAGGATTGGAAAAGATAAAAGTTTTCTAAATGGCTTTTAACAGTCTGTATCACAGCATCTTTTCTTCTCATATTGTTTTATAATACACATTGCTTTTATATTGTTTCCACTCTGACTATAGTCTTTAAGTTTGGATCTGCGAGTCACATTCAAAATAGCATGGCTTAAGATTTTTGTATAAGAACATTGTAAATTCACAGTGAGTTCTTTATTTTTTTATTCATTAATTTTTAAATCATTACTTGAATGAGAAGTGAAAAATGGTGGACAGTGCCTTGTTATTCTATATTTTTATTGTATTTGTAAATCGGATTGTTTAAAATGTTTAAGATGGAGTAAATCCATTTTTATTACGGCCAAATTTTACTTTTTAATTCTATATATCTTTTGTTTTTACTTGTAAAGAAAATCTGGTTCACTACTTTTAAGTTCTTCTCTAAAAATAGTTTAAGAAGAGATGATTTTCTTAAGCACAGTTATCCCAAGAGGAAAACAATTTCTTTGAAATTTTGACTTCACATTTCACTATTAGATTATGAAAAGTTATAAAAGTTATATCAGTGAAAATGATAGAGTAAGAACATCTATAAGTCCATCCCTTCATAAAAACAATGAAAAGCCTGGCAAAAAAAATGCTAGGAACAACTTTTTTAGAGCTATGAAAACTAAGTAAAAACTTTCAGCAACCAGGATGAAAGTCTCTCAGGCAAAGCCAGCTGACTCTTAGTTAGAATAGCAAGATTTGTGGCATTGTAGCTTACCATGGTCCCAGCCCCCACTCTCCAGCTCAGTGGTGGCCGTGAGAGAAACAGCCTGCATTTGTGGTACAGGTACTGGTACAAGAGGGAAGGGAATTGATCTCATTTATAAAGAATTGTGATTGTTTGACCTGTCTTGTGGCTGTAGCGACTCACCTAACTCATTTTTCAAAAAAATTATTTATGGGCAGATGTATTAGTTACTGTGGTTTTTAGTTATAGATCATAGTTGGGACAAAGAATAGACTAACTGAAACTTGAAAGGAAAGTTTGGGAAATTAGATATGTTGGAAAATAAAGATTTGAAACAGTCTGACATATTCCTGGGAATCTAGAAGTCCATGTGCATGCCTAGGGTTGTGTGCATGCTCAGAAAAAAAAAAGAAAGAAAGAAAAGAAAAGAAAAGAAAGCCCTCAGCTCTCACCTCTGGCTGACCGCTAAGCTCTGTTCATGTAGAAAGTGAAGTCTAGGGCAGAATTGTCAACTACCTAGCTGAATGTGTCACCACACACACACACACACACACACACTCCATCTGTAAAGACTGGAGAATATGAAAAATGTTTTTTCCAGATGTTTAAGGTAATCTCTGTTCAACTACTAGCTAACCACTAAACTAACAAATAGAGATTTCAGTCACGCCTCACAGCACGTAATAGAGACCTCACCAAGTTATTTCAGAAAATTCAGTAAACATTCAATAACAACTACGACAAGCAGCAAAAACAAATCCAAAAGGGTCAGAAATCTGTTTTCCAAAGCTGCCCCTAATAATATTCAAAATGTCCAGTTTCCAAAAAAAAAAGTATGAGACATGCAAAGAAATTTAAAAGTATGGCTCATACACAGAAAAAGATAGGGCGGAAGGAAACTGTCACACACAAAAAAAGAAAGGAAGAAACTGTCTCTGAAGGAGCCCATACCTGGACTTACTAGATAATGACTTTAAATCACATATTTTAAATATGTTCAAGGAACTAAAGAAAATCATGCCAAAATAACTAAAGGAACCACAAGGAAAATATATCTTTAAAAAGAGATAGTCAATAAATGACAGAAATTATAAAAAGGAATCATTAAAATTCTGGAGTTGAAAATCATGACAACTAAAATTGAAAATTCACTAGAGAGACTCTACAGCAAATTCGAGCAGAAAGAATTACCAGTGGACAATAACTTGGGTCAACTGAGATTATTCAATCTGAGAAACAGAAAAATAATTTTAAAAATTAAAAGAACCTACAAGACCCTGTGTGATATTACCAAGTGTGTTAACATATGCGTAATGGGATTCCTAGGAGAGGAAAGATAGAAAGGGATGGAAAAATATTTGAAAAAATAATGGTCAAAAAGTTCCTGAATTTGAAAAACAGCAATAATCTAAACATTCATAGACCTTAATAAACTAAAAGAGATCTAAACCAAGACACATTATAATCAAATTGTAGAAAAAAATAGACAAAGACAATACTTTGAAAGTAGTAAGAGAAAAGCAACTTATCACTTAAAAGAGATATTCTATATGATGATAGCTGATTTCTCATCAGAAACCATGGAGGCCAGAAAGCAGCAAAATGATGTACTCAAAGTGCTGAAAGGAAAAAAAAAATCAATAGAAAATTCCATATCTGACAAAACTATCCTTCAAAAATAAAGGAGAAATTAAGCCCTTCCCAGAGAAGCAAACACTGTGTTGTTTCTTGTTACCAGATCTTTCCTGCAAGAAATGGTAAATGGAGCTCTTCAGATGAAATGAAAGTATACTAGATGATAACTCAAATCCATATGAAAAAAAGAACACTAGTAAAAGTAACTATATAGGTAAATATGAAATTCAGTATTTATTTTTTTCTTGTAATCTAAAAAAAACTCATTTAAAAATAAAACTTTATAAAACAATAATTATAAAGCTAAGTTGATGGGCACACAATGACTAGAGGCATGATTTGTGAAAAATATAAAGGGGAGGATGGAACTATATGGGAGCAAAGATTTTGTATATTATTAAAACTTAGTTGGCATTCATTCACACTAGAATGTTATAAATTAAGATGTTAAGCATCCTCTCCAGGGCAATTATTAAGAAAATAACTAAAAAATACATAGCAAAAGAAGAACAAGAGAATTAAAATTGTACAGTAAAAAAGATCTCTTTAACACAAAAGAAGGCAGTAATAGATGAATTTCAGGACACAAAAGATAAGACATATAGAAAAGAATAGCAAAATGGCAAAAGTAGGTGATTCTTTATAATTATATTAAATATAAATAGATTAAACTGTCCAAATTAGAGGCAGAGATTGGCAGAATAGATATTAAAAATATGATCCAACTATGTGATGTCTACAAGAGACCCACTGTAGATTCAAAGACACACATAGGTTGAAAGTAAAAGGTTGGGAAAAAATATTTTATGCAAATAGTCAAGAGAGCCAGATAGTGAAACTAATATCAGAAAAAAGATATCTTAAGACAATTATTATTCTGAGACATAAAGAAAGCTTTATTTAATGACAAAAGGGTCAATCCACCAAGATATAACAATTATAAATGTACATGACGTAAAAGTCAAGGCCCAAAATACATGAAGCAAATACTAATAGAGAGACTACTAAAGGAAGAAAAGAAGATTCAACAATAATTGTCAGAGGTTTCAGTACCTCATTTTTGAAAATAGACAACTAGAAAGAATATCAGAAATACTGGACTTGAATAATACTATAAGCCAACTAGACCAAACAAATATATATATAGCACACTCCACCTCCAGATAGCAAAATATACTTTCTTCTCAAGTTCACATGGAACATTTTCTAAGACAGACCATCTGTTATACAACAACAAGACTCAATTTATTTAAAAGATTAAAATTATACAAAATATGTTCTCTGACAACAATGGAATGAAATTAGAAATCAATAACAAATGGAAATTTGGAAAGTTTCCAACTATGTGGGAATTAAACAATACATTTCTAAATAAAAGTAGGCCAAGGAAATCATAAGAAAAATTAGAAAATACTTTGAAGTGAATGAAAACAAAAATTAAAAAAAAAAAACAAAATTATGGGACATCAAAAAAAAAAAAACAGTTCTTTGAAGAAATTTTACAGCCATAGAAAGATGTCAAATTAATAGCCTAACCTAAATACCTTTTTAAAAAATGAAGGAAAAGAGCAAGCGAAACCCAAAACAGGGAGAAGAGGAAAATATAATTGTCCCTCAGGATACACAAAGGATTCATTTCAAGACTTCCACATATACAAAAGTCTGCGCATACTCAAGTTTGCAGTTGGCCCTGTGTAACCCACGTATGCAAAAAGTTAGCCCTTGGAAATGTGTTTTTAATCCTGCACATGCTGTACTTTCAATCTATGTTAGTTGACAAAAATCCACATATAAGTGGGCCTACCTAGTTCAACCCAATGGTTTCCAAGGTTCAACTGTAGAAATGATTAAAGATAAACAAAATAGATAATAGAAAAACAATGGAGAACATCAAGGAAACCAAAAGTATGTTCTTTGAAAAGATCAACAAAATTGACAAATTTTTGGGCAGACTGGCCAAAAATAAATAAATAAATAAATAAGAGGAATTGAATTACTAAAACCAAGAATAAAGTGGTGACATTACCGCAGATCTTACTAATATAAAAAAGGTTTCTAAGAGAATACTATGGATAATGGTATGTCAACAATTATATAACCTCAAAGAAATGGACAAATTCCTAGAAATGCACAGTCTACCAAAACTGACTAATGAAGCAATTGAAAATATCAATAGACCTATAACAGGTAAGCAGATTAAACTGGTAAAAAAGAAACCTCCCAACAAAAATCTGAGAATCAGACAGTCTCATTAGTGAATTCTACAAAACAAATAAAGAAGGATTAACACAAATCCTTCTCAAACTCTTTCGAAAGATGGAGGAGGGGATACCCCTAACTTACTCTATAACTATTAGTATTACACTGGTTATAAAGCCAGACCAAAACCAAAGCAAAAGCAGGAAAGAAAAAAATCACAAAAAAGATAAGAGGAGGAAGAAGGCAAAAAGAGACAGGGAGAGAAAGAAGAGAAGAAGGAGAAAGAGGAGGAAGATGAGGAGAAAAACAGAGAAGAAAACTCTAGACCAATATTCTTTATGAATACAGATTCAAATATCCTCAATAAAATAGTAGCAAACTGAATCCAGCAGCATATTAAAATAACTATACACTATATGTGGAATTTATCTCATGAATGAAGTGTGGTTCAACATATGAAAATCAATCAATGCAATACATTATATTAATAAAGGTATTTATTATTAATAAATAATAAATTATATTATTAATAAAGGTATTTATTAATAATAAATAATAAATTATATTATTAATAAAGGTATTTATTATTAATAAATAATAAATTATATTAATAATAAATAAAGGTAAAGAAGATATGATCATCTCAATAGATGCAGAAAATGCATTTGAAAAAATATCCAACATTCTCTCATGATAAGAAGCCCTCAGCAAACTAGGAATAGAAGGATATTTTCTCAACCTGATAAAGGGCCCCTATGAAAAATCCACCATTAATAACACACTTAACTAGTGAAAGACTAAAAATCTTACCTCCCTAAGATCAAGAAAAAGTCTGCTCTTGCCACTTCCTTTCAACATTGTACTGAAAATTCAAGCCAGAGCAATTAGGCAGAAGATATAAACAAAATGCATTTGGATTGGGAATAAAGAAGAAAACTATACTCACAGATAACATGAACTTATACAGAGAAAACCCTAAAGAAATCACAAAAAAGCATGAGAGCTAATAAATGAGTTCAGCAAATTTGCAGAATACAACATCAATATACAAAAATCAATTGTATCTCCATTCACTCGCAATAACAATCTAAAAAAATGAAGTTAAGAATCCATTTGCAATAGCATCCTAAAGAATGAAATACCTAGAAATAACCTAACAAAAGAGGTAAAAGACTTATACACTGAAAACTACAAAACATTGCTAAAAGAAATTGAAGAAGACACAAATAAGTGTAAAGACATCCTATGTTTGTATACTGCATTACTGAATATTAGGATATTAACACCTTCCAAAGCAATCTATAGATTTAATGTGATTCCTATCAAAATTCCAGATCCTTTGTTGCTTTAAGAAATGGACACCCTATTCTAAAATTTGTTTGGAATGCAAGAAACCCCATGTAACCAAAACAACCTTGAAAGAGAAAAAGCAGGACTCACTCTTTGAAATTTCAAAACTTAGTACAAAGCTATAGTAATCCAAACAATGTGATACTGGCAAAAGGATAGATCAGTGGAATAGGATTCAGGGTCTCGAAATAAACCCATACATATATCTATGGTAAATTGATTTTTGACAATATTTCCAAGACCATTCAATGAGGAAAAGGATAGACTCTTCAACAAATGGTGCTGTGACAACAACAAACCCACATTCAAAAGAATAAATTTGGATCCCTCATTCATACAACGTATAAAAATTAATTTAATATGGATCAGAGACCTACACTTAAGAGCTTACACCATAAAACTCTTAGAAGAAAACATAGTATACATATTTTTGAGGTTGGATTAAGTAGTGGTTTCATAAACATGATTATAAAGAATAAGAAACCAAAAATAGACAAACTTGAACTTCATCAAAGTAAACACTTTTGTGCATCAAAGTTCATTACTAAGAAAGGGAAAATATGGCTGCTTTGTCTATGGAGTAGCCACTCTTTGATTTCTTTACTTTCTTAATAAACTTGCTTTCACTTTACTGTATGGATTCACCTCAGATTCTTTCTTGTGTGAGAGCCAAGAAAACTCTCTTGGGGGCTGGACTGAGACCCCTTTCTGGTAACATCCTTCCGCTGAACCACCAAGGAACTATACTAACGTCCTTCTGGTGACCACAGAAGGAACAATACTGAGGAAAACCCCAACCCAAAGCCTAATTTTGGGTATGTGGTGGGGTCCAGTAACATCTTTCTGGCACACCACTGAAGGGATGATGCTAAAGAGACCCCCAACCCAAAGGAAAATTATCTGACTGGGCTGACTGGGTAAGAGGGGTGCATATACCTGGGTAAAGGATGGGATTGGGCTACAGGCCCAACTTAGGGGAGTTAGAGTCTCTCCTAAGACAGAGTTGGTTAAAGGTCCCCTGAGGCCCAACTTAGGAAGGTTAGAGTTCTTCCTAAGATTTAGGGGGTTAGAGGTCCCTTTCAGTAAAGTCCCTCTTGGCTAAGAATGGATTTGGCACTGTGGGATGTTAACTGCTATTCTCTTTGGATTAATTTGTCTTGCACTCTTTGCTGATGGGTATGGATGACAGAATTAGGCATGTAGAGGACCATGGGACGTGAGGAGATTTTTCCTCCCCAAAAGAGAACACTTAGGAGCTAATGAAACTGCTGGAAAAGATCCTTTCCCAACTGGCAAGCAGCCACCTGAACTTTTGATTCAGTGTCACTGTGATGGGCAGGCCTTTCTCTGGCCTCCCTGAGGCTCCTTGCCTTCTCCACCCTGCCACAGGCAATACTTTTCTCCCTTTCTTTTTTCTAACTTTTCTGTTATTCAGGGTAAGCATCTTGCCCAGAAACCACAAGGTGAAATTCCTGGTCAGAGTTTGGATTAACAACGATGAAGCCCAACTGGGGGCAAGTTTGAGCCTTGCCAATTTGATATTGGGTGCTAAGCAGAGTGGCTAATGTCTAGGTTTTGTCACACGTTTTGCTCTGGCCTGAATAGAAAATGATAATTTTCCTTTGTGTTGTGGCTTGGCCCCCAGGGCTGTAGTGCAGCCAGCTGGGTCAGGGAAAGGGAACCCAGAAGCCTGGCATGCCCGCAAAAGGCTAAGAATTTCTTACCAGTCAGACTTCTGGCCCCTCTCGCTCTCTCCCTTTCTGTGCAAATCGGTTGAATAAATGGCAGAAATCACTGTTTATCTCCTCTATAAAGTTTTGATTAATTGGAAAAAGGGTTTGTGAGGCTAACCTTAAATTGTAGTGAATCTGTTGTGTTTTGTGTCTTTCTGTAATGTTCTCTTATAAAGAGGGGTATCTTAGGATTGAACATGGACCTAGGACCCCATAAGCCCATTGTTCAGGATAGCCCAGCAAACTGGTCATTCATGTCCTTCGGAGCTTGACCTTGTAACCACATGGCAGTACTTTCTCTTGGCCTCTGCCATCACAATGGTGATCCACATTCAGGGTTCAATTCCTGGCTTAGGGAATAAGTCCTTTATCATCTGTCTTTCTGTGTACTTACGTGTTGTGTGTATAATATAAAAGTGCTGTAATTAATTGGCTTAAAAAATAAGAGTTTAAATCAAATATTTTGTCAGAAAAGTAAAAAGTGTAATGCCCTTTAGTTCATGTGACTTTAGTAAACTTTGGGAAATAAAAATAGTTTTGAAAATTATTGGTAAAATAAAAATATCTTCAAAAATATAAACATTTCATCTAAATTATGCAGGTCAGCTAATAGGTTTGCTTAATACTTTAAGATCATAAACTGCTTCTTTGGCTTTTAAAAATTGTTAGCATTAGATTCTAGATAAGGCCTGGGGACATGTGGAATTAGCCATGCCCCCAGCTATGCAAAGAAGGTTATAAAGAAAAGAGATTTTATATAAGAAAGGATCCTGTATGGTAAATTCTTGTCCTAAAGTAAAACAACTGGTTATTTAAAAACAGGGATGTTTAGGACAAGTCAGAAAGTCCAAGTGTGTCATAGATGGTCTGTGTAAGTCATAAAAGAATTCATGAAAGGGAATTTATGCAGGAAATGTTGCACAATGTAAAAGTTAATAGGCCTCCTAAATGTTTCATAAAATGCCACTATAAATTAACTGTACAACTTGCCTCGCTTTACAGCTAGGTAAGGCCTATGACACCTGGAGTTAGCTATAACCCCTAGCTACACTGGAAAGAATCAGACTATATTGGAACTTCTGTCTGGGTCCTAGGAGCCACACCTAGTACATAATTAAAATCTCTTACTTACCAAGGTTTTAACCAAAAGTAAAAGTCACTAAAAGTTAACAGTGTAACATATAATTGAGACTACTGAAGAAATCATTTTACATGCAAGGTATATAAAGATAGTGAAATGTGTTTTTGGTGAAAGATTATAAGAAGGCATGTAAATGTGTTGTTTCTTTTGTTTGTTTGTTTGTTTGCCTAGATCAAAAGGTTAAAAGACTGTTTTAAGTCAGAAAAAAGCTGAAGGTTTAAGCAAGTTGTGGAAGGTTTCTGAAAAATTAATTGTAAAAGAAATTCTGTCTGTGAACATATTGGCTAAAGTAAAAGGGGCATTATTCAGTTTTCTGTAAGTTGAACACTGGAATAAAAAATTGGAATGAAACTCTTTAACAAAAACTGTAAAGGGTTTTAAAAGATTTCTCCAGAGTTTGGAAACTGTTTGTGAGTCTTAACTTGTGGCAATATAGTTATTTGCATAAGTGAAATTAGAATCTGTTTTCTGGCAGATATGGTGGCTCATACCTGTAATCCTAGCACTTTGGCAGGCCAAGGAAGGTGGATCACCAGGTCAGCAGTTTGATACCAGGCCAACCAACATGGTGAAACCACATCTCCACGAAAAATACAAAAATTAGCTGGGTGTGGTGGTACACGCCTGTAATCCCAGCTATTCAGGAGGCTGAGGCAGGAGAATCACTTGAAACCAGGTGGTGGAGGTTGCAGTGAGCCGAGATCATGCCACTGCACTCCGGCCTGGGTGACAGAGTAAGACTCTGTTCCTACCCACCTCCCCCATGCCCCTCTGCCGAAAAAAAAAGAGTCTGTTTTCTTTTGCAACAGGACACAATTGGAGAAACTGGTTATTTTACCAAGGCTTTGACTAGAATGATGTGCCTTCCCCTAAGGAATCAAATTTGACTTACAAAGCCAATAAAAGCCCTTTGGGAAAACTGGCCTCATACCTTGTGTACACGGTTCTTGTACAGGGTTCTTGATCTGTGGTAAATAGAGAATGTTACATTCTGACAGGCCCAGGAGCCCCAAGCTATCTTGGGATCTCAAGATGAGAGGAATTATCCAACTGATAGGTATTTGAGGGTACAAACTGATGGCTGGGCTTTGCTTTCTTAAAAAAAAAGTCTTATCTGAGATTCTTTCTATGGAACAGAGTTCCATCAAAGCCAATTTAAAAAGAGCTTATGTGAAAAATAATGATTATTACTGCACTTTAGACAAATAATGAGGCCAGATATAATAAAGCAAATTGGTCCTACCATGATTTGTTTTTAGTAAAAATGAGAAACTGGAGAGAGAAAAATTATGTTTCAAGAACTATGGTACACTTGTTGTTAGATGCTAGTCTCATCAGCTGTTTTTAAGTTTTTTTCTGCATTTAGGCCAACCTTTTTTATTCCTGTGAACCAACGACCGATCTCTGACTGCTGCTCAGAAGAAACAAGAGTAATGGGTAATGTAAAAATTGGGGTCAATATCCTAATTCTGGGCACATGCTGGAACCAACTAGCAACCCCATATTGGCTTGGTTCCAGCAGTTACCCAGTTCATGGAAAGCCTTCTTATTTAGTTTACTTGGGATAATTTTACTTATTTTGCTTTACTCTTGTGGAATATATTGCTGTTGTACTTTGTGTAGGAATGCAGAATAAGCTTACTAAATGTTTTCTTAAATTGAACACTTATTAATCTTCCAGGTATCACCTTTTGTGGAACTTGGAGTTATGAATGGCTCTCAGTGTACTGACGTTTTGTGACTGAGCTCCTCTCTCCCCTGAATACAAGAAACCCTAATAGTTAGGCAGGAATATCATCTCATTTATCCAACATGAATAAGTTACAGAAGATGAATCTTCATTCCTCTATAACCTGTAAGGTTAAGGATTCCTTATAAAATGGAGGGGGGGATATGTCAGAAGCATCTGAACCAGAGCAGCTCCACCTCGAATAGAGGTTGGGTAAAATAAGGCTGAGACCTACTCAGCTGCATTCCCAGATGGTTAGGCATTCTAAGTCACAGGAAGAAAGAGAAGGTAGGCACAAAATAAAGGTCATAAAGACCTTGCTGATAATACAGGTTGCAGTATAGAAGCCAGCTAAAACCCACCAAAACCAAGATGGCAATGAGAGTAACCTCTGGTGGTCCTCACTACTACACTTCCACCAGTGCCATGACAGTTTACAAATGCCATGACAATGTCAGGAAGTTACCCTATGTGGGCTAAAAAGGGAGACATGAATAATCCACCCCTTGTTTAGTGTATAATCAAGAAATAATCACAAAAAGGGACAGCCAGCAGCCCTTGGGGTTGCTCTGTCTATGGAGTAGGCATTTTTTTATTCATTTACTTTCTAAATAAGCTTGCATTCACTTTACTTAAAAAAAAAAGTGTGAAAATACAGTTACCAAAATGGGAAAAAATATTTGCAAATCATATATCTCAAATTATCCAACTGATAATTTTATCAGTCATGTATCTGATAAAAATATTTCTATAATAAAACAAATAATATAACAAAATTCTTTTCAATTTTACAACACCTGTTCAGAAAAAATAACTTTAACAACTCAACAAGAGCAGCAAAAAAGAATACATTTCAAAATGGACAAGAATTGAATAGCCATTTCTTCAAAGAAGCTACACAAATGGTGAGTAAGCACATGAAAAGATGCTCAACGGATCTGGCAAGATGGTCATATAGGAACAGATCTAGTCTGCAGCTCCAAATGAGATCAACACAGAAGGTGGGTGATTTCTGCATTTTCAACTGAGGTAACCTGTTCATCTCATCGGGACTGGTTAGAGTGAGTGCAGCCCATGGAAGGCAAGCAGAAGCAGGGCAGGGTTTTGCCTCACCCAGGAAGTGCAAGGGGCCAGAGACCTCCCTCCCCTAGCCAAGGGAAGCTGTGAGGAACTGTGCTATCTGGCCCAGATAATTATGCTTTTCCCACAGTTTTTGCACCTGGGACAGAGCACCTGGGGACAAGGATGGCAGTGGGCACAACATAAATAGACTTAAATGTCCCAGCCTGCCAGCTCTGAAGATACCAGCAGATCTCCCAGCACAGTGCTCAAGCTCTGCTAAGAGACAGACTGCCTCCTAAGTGAGTCCCTGACCCCCATGCCTCTTGACTGGGAGACACCTCCCAACATGGGTCGACAGACACCTCATACAGGAGAGCTCCGGCAGGCATCAGGTGGGTGCCCCTCTGGGACAAAGCTTCCAGAGGAAAGAGCAGGCAGGAATCTTTGCTGTTCTGCAGCCTCCACTAGTGACACCCAGGCAAACAGGGTGTGGAGTGGACCTCTAGCAAACCCTAGCAGACCTGCAGAAGAGGGGCCTGACTGTTAGAAGGAAAACTAGCAAACAGAAAGCAATAACACCAACATGAACAAAAAGGATGCCCACACAAAAACCCCATCCAAAGGTCATCAGCATCAAATATCAAAGGTAGATAAATCCATGAAGATGAGGAAAAACCAGCACAAAAATGCTGAAAATTCTAAAAACCAGAATGCCTCTCCTCATCCAAATGATCACCGCTCCCCTCCAGCAAGGGCAAAAAACTGGATGGAGAATAACTTTGATGAATTGACAGAAGTAGGCTTCAGAAAGTGGGTAATAACAAACTCCTCTGAGCTAAAGGAGCATGTTGCAACCCAATGCAAAGAAGCTAAAAACCTTGATAAAAGGTTACAGGATCTGCTTACTAGAATAACCAGTTTAGAGAAGAACAAAAATGACCTGATGGAGCTGAAAAACAAAGCAAGAGAACTTCACGAAGCATACACAGGTATCAATAGCAGAATTGATCAAGTGGAAGAAAGGATATCAGAGATAGAAGATCAACTTAATTAAATAAAGTGTGAAGACAAGATTAGGAAAAAAAAGAATGAAAAGGAACAAACAAAGCCTCCAAGAAATATGGGGCTATGTGAAAAGATCAAGCCTATGATTTATTGGTGTACCTGAAAGTGATGGGGAGAATGGAAGCAAGTTGGAAAACACATTTTGAGATATTATCCAGGAGAACTTGCCCAACCTAGCAAGACAGGCCAACATTCAAACTCAGGAAATACAGAGACCACCACTCAGATACTCCATGAGAAGAGCAACTCAAAGACACATAATCATCAGATTCTCCAAGGTTGAAATGAAGGAAAAAATGTTAAGGGCAGCCAGAGAGAAAGGTCAGGTCACCTACAAAGGAAAGTTCATCAGACTAACAGTGGATCTCTCTGCAGAAACCCTACAACCCAGAAGAGTGTGGGGGCCAATATCCAACATTTTTAAAGAAAATAATTTTCAACCCACAACTTCATATCCAGCCAAAGTTAGCTTCATAAGTGAAGGAGAAATAAAATCCTTTCCAGACAAGCAAATGCTGAGGGATTTTGTCACCACCAGGCCTGTCTTACAAGAACTCCTGAAGATGCACTAATTATGGAAAAGAAAAACTGGTACCAGCCACTGCAAAAACATATCAAAATATAAAGACCAACTACACTATGAAGAAACTACATTAACTAATGTGCAAAATAGCCACCTAGCATCATGATGACGGGATCAAATTCACACATAACAATATAAATGTAAATAGGCTAAATGCCCCAATTAAAAGACACAGACTGGCAAATTGGATAAAGAGTCAAGACCCAACAGTGTGCTGTATTCAGGAGACCCATCTCATGTGCAAAGACACACATAGGCTCAAAATAAAGGGATGGAGGAATATTTACCAAGCAAATGGACAGCAAAGAAAAGCAGGAGTTGCAATTCTAGTCTCTGATAAAACAGACTTTAAACCAACAAGGATCAAAAAAGACAAAGAAGGGCATTACATAATGGTAAAGGGGCAATGCAACAAAAGAGCTAACTATCCTAAATATATATGCACCCAATACAGGAACACCTAGATTCATAAAGCAAGTTCTTAAAGACCTACAAAGAGACTTAGACTCCCACACAATAATAGTGGGAGACTTTAACACCCCACTGTCAATATTAGAAAGATCAACAAGACAGAAAATTAACAAGGATATTCAGGACTTGAATTCAGCTCTAGACCAAGAGGACCTAATACACATGTACAGAACTCCCCACCCAAAATCAACAGAATATACATTCTTCTCAGCACCACATAACACTTATTCTAAAATCGACCACATAATTGGAAGTAAAACACTCCTCAGCAAATGCAAAAGAAAGATAATCACAAAAACAGTCTCTCAGACCACAGTTCAATCAAATTAGATCTCAGGATTAAGAAACTCACTCAAAACCACACACCTACATGGAAATTGAACAACCTGCTCCGGAATGACTACTGGGTAAATACGAAATTAAGGCAGAAATAAATAAGTTCTTTGAAACCAACAAGAACAAAGAGACGACATACCAGAAACTCTGAAACACAGCTAAAGCAGTGTTTAGAGGGAAATTTATAGTACTAAATGCCCACTTCATAAAGTGGGAAAGATCTAAAATCTACACCTTAACATCACAATTAAAAGAACTAGAGAAGCAAGAGCAAACAAAATCAAAAGCTAGCAGAAGACAGGAAATAACTAAGATCAGAGCAGAACTAAAGGAGGTAGACACACAAAAAAACCTTCAAAAAATCAATGAATCCAGGAGCTGGTTTTTTGAAAAGAGTAACAAAATAGGTAGACTGCTAGCCAGACTAATAAAGAAGAAAAGACAGAAGAATCAAATAGACACAATAAAAAATGATAAAGAGGATATCACCACTGATCCCACAGAAATACAAACTACTATCAGATAACACTATAAACACCTCTAAGCAAATAAACTAGAAAGTCTAGAAGAAATGGATAAATTCCTGGACACATACACCCTCCCAGGACTAAACCAGGAAGAAGTCAAATCCCTGAATAGACCAATAACAAGTTCTGAAATTGAGGCAGTAATTAATAGCCTACCAAACAAACAAACAAACAAAAAGCCCAGGACCAGATGGATTCACAGCCAAATTCCATCAGAGGTACAAAGAGGAGCTGGTACCATTCCTACTGAAACTAATCCAAACAATAGAAAAAGAGGGACTCCTCCCTAACTCATTTTATGAGGTGAGCATCATCCTGATACCAAAACCTGGCAGAGACACAACAAAAAAATTTCAGGCCAACATCCCTGATGAACACCAGTGCAAAAATCCTTAATAAAATACTGGCAAACTGAATCCAGCAGCACATCAAAAAGCTTATCCACCACGATCAAGTAGGCTTCATCCCTGGGATGCAAGGCTGGGTCAACATACAAAAGTCAATAAAGGTAATCTATCACAAAAACAGAACGAATAAAAAAACAAATGATTATCTCAATAGATGCAGAAAAGGCATTTGATAAAATTTGACACCCCTTTATGCTAAAAGCACTCAAAAACTAGGTATTGATGGAATATATCTCAAAATAATAAGAGCTATTTATGACAAACTCATATAGCCAATGTCATACTGAATGGGCAAAAGCTGGAAAACCAGCACAAGACAAGGATGCCCTCTCTCACCACTCGTATTCAACATAGTATTGCAAGTACTGGCCAGTGAAATCATGCAAGAGAATGAAATAAAGGGTTTTCAAATAGGAACAGAGGAAGTCAGATTGTCCCTGTTTGCAGATGACATGATTGTATATTTAGAAAACCCCATCGTCTCAGCTCCGAAATTCCTTAAGCTGTTAAGCAACTTCAGCAAAGTCTCAGGATACAAAATCAATGTGCAAAAATCACAAACATTCTTATACACCAAAAACAGACTAACAGCGAGCCAAATAATGAGTGAACTCCTATTCACAATTGCTACAAAGGAATAAAATACCTAGGAATGCAACTTACAAGGGAAGTGAAGGACCTCTTCAAGGAGAACTACAAACCACTGCTCAACAAAATACAAGAGGACACCAACAAATGGAAAGACATTCCATGTTTGTGGATAGGAAGAATCAATATCATGAAAATGGCCATACTGCCAAGGTAATTTACAGATTCAATGCTATTGCCATCAAGCTACCACTGACTTTCTTCACAGAATTAGAAAAAGCTACTTTAAATTTCATATGGAACCAAAAAAGAGCCCGTATAGCCAAGACAATCCTAAGCAAACAGAACAAAGCTGGAGGCATCATGCTACCTGACTTCAAACTATAGTACAAGGCTACGGTAACCAAAACAGCATGGTACTGGTACCGAAACAGATATATAGACCAACGGAACAGAACAGAAGCCTCAGAAATAACACCACACATCCACAGCCATCTGATCTTTGACAAACCTGACAAAAACAATCAATGGGGAAAGGATTCCCTATTTAATAAATGGTGCTGGTAAAACTGGATTCCCATATGCAGAAAACTGAAACTGGACCCCTTCCTTACACCTTATACAAAAATTAACTCAAGATGGATTAAAGACTTGAATGTAAAACATAAAATTATTAAAAACCCTAGGAGAAAACCTAGGTAATACCATTCAGGACATAGGCATGGGCAAAGACTTCATGACTAAAACACCAAAAGCAATTTTGCCAAAATTGACAAATGGGATCTAATTAAACTAAAGAGCTTCTGCACAGCAAAAGAAACTATCATCAGAGTGAACAGGCAACCTACAGAATGGGAGAAAATTTTTGCAATCTATCTATCTGACAAAGGTCTAATATCCAGAATCTACAAGGTACTTAAACAAATTTACAAGATAAAACCAAACAACCCCATCAAAATGTGGGTGAATGATATGACAGACACTTCACAAAAGAAGACATTTATGTGGCCAACAAAAGTATGAAAAAAAGCTCATCATCTCTGATCAGTAGAGAAATGCAAATCAAAACTACAATGAGATACCATCTCAGCCAGGCACGGTGGCTCATGCCTGTAATCCCAGCACTTTGGGAGGCCGAGGTGGATGGATCACAAGGTCAGGAGATCGAGATCATCCTGGCTAACACAGTGAAACATCATCTCTACTAAAAATACAAAAAATTAGCCAGGCCTGGTGGCGGGTGCCTGTAGTCCCAGCTACTCGGGAGGCTGAGGCAGGAGAATGGCGTGAACCCGGGAGACGGAGCTGGCAGTGAGCCAAGATGGTGCCACTGCACTCCAGCCTGGGTGACAAAGCAAGACTCCGTCTCAAAGAAAAAAAAAAATTTAGATACCATCTCATGCCAATTAGAATGGCGATCATTAAAAAGTCAGGAAATGGCCAGGCGCAGAGGCTCATGGCTGTAATCCCAACACTTTGGGAGGCCAAGGTGGGTAGATCACGAGGTCGGGAGATCGAGACCATCCTGGCTAACACAGTGAAACCCCGTCTCTACTAAAAATACAAAAAATTAGCCTGGCATGGTGGCAGGTGCCTGTAGTCCCAGCTACTTGGGAGGCTGAGGCAGGAGAATGGCATGAACCCAGGAGGCAGAACTTGCAGTGAGCTGAGATCACATCACTGCACTCCAGCCTGGGTGACAGAGTGAGACTCATCTCAAAAAAAAAAAAAAAAAGTCAGGAAACAACAGATGCCTGAGAGGATGTGGAGAAATAGGAATTATTTTACACTGTTGGTGGGAGTATATATTCGTTCAACCATTGTGGAAGACAGTGTGGTTATTCCTCAAGGACCTAGAACCAGAAATACCATTTGACTCAGCAATCCCATTACTGGGGACATACCCAAAGGATTATAAATCATTCTACTATAAAGACACATGCACACATATGTCTATTGCAGCACTATTTACAATAGCAAAGACTTAGAACCAACCCAAATGCCTATCGAAGATAGACTGGATAAAGAAAACGTGGCACATATACACCATGGAATACTACACAGCCATAAAAAGAATGAGTTAATGTCCTTTGCAGGGACATGGATGAAGCTGGAAACCATCATACTCAGCAAACTAACACAGGAAAAGAAAACCAAACACCACATGTTCTCACTCATAAGTGGGAGTTGAACAATGAGAACACATGGACACAGGAAGGGGAACATCACACACTGTGGCCCATCGGGTTTTGGAAGCAAAGGGAGGGAGATCATTAGGACAAATACCTAATGCATGTGGGGCTAAAAACCTATATGATGGGTTGATGGGTGCAGCAAACCACCATGGCACATGTATACCTATGTAACCTGCACATTCTACACATGTATCCCAGAACTTAAATTATAATAATAAAAAAAGATGCTCAACAACACTAGTCAAGAACATTAGTCAGCAAAACAGAAATTATAAACATAATGGGATACCACTTCTTACCCACTAGGATGGCTATAATTTTTTTAAAATCAGAAAATATCAGGTGTTGGCAAGGATATCAAGAAACTGGAAGCCTCGTACATTGCTGGTAGGAATGTAAAATGTTGAAGCCACTGTAGAAAAACATTTGGTAGTTACTTAAAAGTTAAACATTGAGTTCCTATGTGAGTTTTCTTCTAGGTATATATCAAGGAGAAATAAAAGGTATGGCCATATAAAATCGTGTAGATGAATGGTCTTATCACAATTATTCATAATAGCCAATTACACTAAGTGAAAGAAGCCA
Organism: Pan troglodytes; assembly: GCF_028858775.2. Lineage (NCBI taxonomy): Eukaryota > Metazoa > Chordata > Mammalia > Primates > Hominidae > Pan > Pan troglodytes. The sequence continues at coordinate 101,732,997 of NC_072405.2, read as the reverse complement.
GTCACTGAGTGAAAAAGTCACAAATTATATGATACCTTTTATATAAAATGCCATAATACTCAAATTCATTGAGACAAATAGTAGCTTGTTGCCAGGGCCTTGAAAGAAAGGATGGAGTATAACTGCTCAATGAATATGAGGTGCCTTCTGGGGTGATGAAAATGTTCTGAAATTAGATAGTGGTGTTGATTGCACAACATTGCAAATATACAAAAAAAATCACTGAATTGTACATTTAAAATGATTAAAATGGTAAATTCATATGAATTTTTTCTCAACAAAAATTTAAACTAATAAACTATCTCAATATTTACAAGTTCTTATTTGTCAGAATTAAAATAAATTATAATAAATAATGAATGTATACAAATTTCTGTAAGTAAAACAAATAATATAAATATAATTCTTCCCGATTTTACAACACCTAGGATATTTTACTCATTAAAAGTGAAGAAATGGATTGGAAGGTTGTATGAAAATCCCTCTGAGACAGCTGCCTGAAGAGAAAGAAAAAGTGGGTTTGCTGTTTAGCATGAGAACTAGGCTATTCCTTTGAATTGAACAAATGTAAACATTTTTATCTCAAATCATTGAATTCTCAGGAATAATGGACTTTAACTATAGCTTCCAGTTATATTCATTTAAATTCAAATTTGTGGCTAAAATCAAAATTCTTTCAAGTAAATTAAATAGAAACACAAATTTATGTCTATATCTCTAGCACTGGAGGTAGAGCTCCTCATGTAATTAAATCCTTCATCATTTGGAGCCATTCTAAGAGTGCACTAATTGTACTCACATTGGAAATTTTCAGGCAATAAATCACGAGCTAGGACTCTTCCTTTGTTATAATTACAACTCTGCTTCAAATATGCTTTCTCTCCGGGCACGCTAATACCTTCAGTTGTTATAGTACACCAAACTCCTTCCAAACTAAATCATAATGGAATGCATGGTACATCCTTCAAGATGTATTTGTTTTAAGGTGTTTGGGAGAGGCTGGATGAAAAAAAAAGAAAGAGCATTAAACCTATTAGAACTGGTAGGGTCTAATACTAACCATTGGTTCATTCATTCATTCACCTGACAAACATTTATTTTGTGATTGCTCACTTTTTAGCTAGCCATTGCTCTTGACAAAGAATTAATGGTTAACATTTCCTGCTTTTAAGGAGACCACAGTATTTTGGGGGACAGAGAAAAAATAGAATTAGTGATAATTTAATGTAGCAAGTACACTAACAGATATATGCCATTGTGAGAACACAGGAGACACACATTGCATAACCTGGATGATGGCAGGAAGGCTTCCTAGAGGAGTAAAGGCTGTTTCTATAGGTAAGACAGGCAACTGGAGGAAGAGCAAAAGGGAAAGTAATTCTAGGCACAGCATACAGAATTAACAAAAACACACAGGCAAGAAATAACACAGAGATCAGTTAAACTGCAAGACGTTTCACATAGAAAGGCCAGATGAAGAAAGGACTTCTCTGCCATACGAAAGGGTTTGGATCCTACTATGTTGATAAAGGAAAGCTACTAAAGATTTTTAAGGCACAGCAAAGTACAGACTGATTTGTACTTTACATAGTACACTTTTGAAGGGATATGGAATTTCAGGAGATATACTAAAAAATAGTGGTTTGCATTCTTTTTTATCTCATTGCAAACATCATAAAGACCACAATGCATTGTAAAGACTACAGTGTACCACCATTTGGCAAAGCCATCAATTACTCTGCAATAAATCGTAATATAGATATGGCCAGAGGACAAAGCAGAAAAGAGTCGAGACAAATCTTGGATAAAGCATAAAAGCATAGACTCTTCTTTTTTTCTCTCTTTGAAAACTTTCATCTCACAAATTGAAACAGTGTCTTATTGTCCTGAACAAAATCCCTCCTTTCTCAGAGGAAAACACCATGAAAATTAATGTCCACTAACATCAGTGTTTGTTTGAAGTAAAGAGTCTATTATAACTCCATTAGAACAGAATTGCTTGTGGCATCAAATTACTGTGGGAAACCAGTTCATGCTCCGCCTTCCCATACACACATTGCTAAGACCCCATAGAGAATCCATTAGTGGGACCCAGAGTCACACTAGCCTGTAATTTTTCTTTGCCTTAGGAAAACAGTAGCCTGTAATTTTTCTTTGCCTGAGGTTTTAAAAGGGCTGTCCCTGGCTGGGTCTCATGTATGCTATTGTATCCCCAAATCCAACTCATATACCAGTTACCGTCTGTATACTTTCTGAAGAAAAGAAGACTCAATGGAAACAGCCTTTCTTGCTTTGTAGTTTGTCTGTGAGCAAAGACATTCTTTTTATCTGAGCTCTCTTTCTTGATTTTTCATTGTAAGTTTTATTTTAAGCTTATAAAGAATCTCAATTACAGTCAACCCTCACTATCCATAGGGATTGGTTCCAGGACTCTCCAAGTATACCAAAATCCACAGATATCAAGTCTCTGAGCTAAAGTGGCATAGTATTTGCATATAATTGACACACATCTTTCTGCATACTTTAAATCATCTCTAAATTACTTATAATCAGTAATACAATGTAAATGCTATGTAAATAGTTATACTGTATTGTTTAGGGAATAATGTCAAGAAAAAAGTTGCACATGTTCAGTACAGATGCAATTTTTTGTCTAAATATTTTTATCTGAGGTTGATTGAATCTACAGATGTGGCACCCAAAGATACAGAGAGCTGAAAGCACTTGGGTTTAGTTTAATATTAGATATTTTCTGTCATCAAAACTTTTTATGTTATTTTGTAAGCTTTATACCAATGATATAGAAATTTAACTACAGTGTGTTAAAACAGGTTCTATGTCATTATAGAAAGCCATGTTTTAGTGATCGTGTTATAATGTTCAAATACATTATATTGAAGTACATAAGTCTGATGTTACTTTAAAAGACAGCATTTATCTATTATATTTATGAACACAAAAGGTTAAAATGATGACTAGACTAGGTCAAACATGGATTATGTTTACTCAGATACACAATAATTTTTTGATTATTAGCGTAAAAAATACATACACATCGTAGACAAGGAGAGTCTATATATTTAAAGGCACACTTTTAATTCAATAACACTTACTTCCCTAAAATCTAAGTTCAAGTTCATGAGTAGAATATCTGAATGTCATGTTCAAGTTCATGAGTAGAGTAACTGAACTCTCCTCTGGGTTAATTTTTGAAGAGCATTGGACTAATGATAAAGCAGCAAAGTCTTCCCAAGTGGAATTTTTAACATATTTTTGGATACTTTAATTTTCCACAATGTTCCTTTTTTTCTTCTCTAATGACTCATTCTTTGAGAGGATAGGAGTTTGTTATAAAAAAGGAGGAAGTATCACAAAATACACTGTTTTGTGTATAGAAGTAGAACTTGTTATGTAAATCAGATTTCACCTCCTGGGACCTTTGAATGTTGGATAACTGACTCTTTTGACCAATTGGTATTGCCACCCAGGAGGGAAGTCCTGATATATAGCAAGAGGCTGTCATGACGAATCAGCAAAGAAAAGAGGCAATGAATAGCGACTGTATCTGATTAGCCATCTGCCAATGAATAGTTAATAATCGGTAGCATTTGGCATAGCTTATCACTCCATTCTGCTTCAACTACACCTTTCTCTTGATTCTAACTCTAGGTTCTCATCCTTTGCTCACTTATACACAGCATGCTTTCCTATCTCCATCTCAGATTTCCAATCTGTAAACAACAGGACATTTTAGAACTCAGTTATGGGATCATTTCTTTTCTCTATATACCAACAAAGTCTTCCCATGGTTTTAAATGTCATCTTTATGCTAATAACTTTCAGGTTCAAAATCCACTGTTACTTCTCCTTGAAATATATCCACTGTCTACTCATATCCAATTCTGTTTTTGACACCAATTCCTGAATGCCTAAAAGACATCTCAGAATTAACTTTGAAAAACTAAACTCTTGATTCTTCTCCCCTTATTCTTGTTTTTCCCTTATTTGCCCTGTATCAATAAATAGAATTCCATTCTTCCAACAGTTTAGGCCAAAAGTCTTTAAGTCTTCCTTGTTACCTCCCCTTCTTTCACACCCCAGATTTGATCTATTAACAAATCACAGTGGTTTTTACTTCAAAATACTTTGAGAATCTAACCATTTTTCACCAATATCAGCCCCTAGTCCAAGCTGAAATTGGTTTTTGCCTGGATATTGAAGTTATCTGCAATTATCCTTCTTGCTTACCTTACTACTGTCTATTTCCCACAACAAAGCTCAGATTATCACTTTTCAGCTCAAATATTTCCCAGATCATTCCATCTTACTCAGAATAAATTCCAAAGTTTTTATTATTGCTTACAGCTGCCTACATGTTCTGGCCCCTTTTCCTTTCTCTGGACCTATCTCCTACCACCCGATTACACCCTGCCCTGGGGCATTGCTGTGTTGTCTTTCTTGCTGTTTTTTGAATGCACCAGGTACTCTTCCACTCTAAGGCCTTTGCAATTGCTATATCTTCTACCTGGAGAATTATCTATACCTAAATCTATGTATCTATGCATCTATAAGATAAATATCATTGGATCTCTGCATCGCTTCATTCAAGTTTATGTTCAAATATAACCTTAAAAGAGAGACCTTCCTTGACCACTCTAACTAAATAGCTCACCCCATCCATTCTCTGTCCATATCTCTTTACTTTGATTATTTAACCTATTAGTACTTCAGAGCACTAACATGACAGAGCCTTTTTTGTTTATTGTCTCTCTCCAGCCACCATCATGTATTCCCCTTGGCAACAGAGACTTGTATTACCTGAGAATCTTCAATGACTAGGGCAGTAAATACTAGGTCCTTTAACAACATTTAAGAGTCAATGAATTTGTTATACTTCAACTAGGGAATCTGTTCTACTGGCTTCATGTTAAAAAGTAATTTTAAAAGTTTGTCTGTTTTGAACAAAAAAGCACCAGCTTTCCAAGCTGTCTTTCAATTTCTCAGAAACCTGCTTAAAATATAAATGGTTATATAAGCTTAAAAACAAGCCTGCTACTTTGGCAAAGAGACAACCATGGAGTCTCTTGCCATTTATTTGCTGGTGCTGAATTTCATTTCTTCAAACTATTAACTCCTTTACTGGTAAAATTATTCTCACAGAATGCCTCTCAGAAAATATGTTTAATTTTCTGGTCTACGAATATAGCCATATATACATATTACTACTTGCTTTTGAATAATATTATAATAACTCTTAAATCTTGATTAACTAGCCAGATTATTTAGTAGCACTATTTAAGCTTCAGGCTTCTATATATTAAATAAATATCTTGCTCCTGTAATTTTTAAGAAATATCTTATTTGTGTGAGCATTAATTAAGACTGAACAGACATTGATTCTCATTCAATGTTATGGTTCTTGAATTAAAAGTTTCAACAACCACTTGTGCACTTCACTTAAGGCAAATTGTATCACTTATTACAAGTGAATAAGGCAAATACACAGACATGTCCTCGCGGAATACGCATTCTCTGAAACCCCACTTTGACTTGCTTGCAAGAATTTCCCAAATCCATCCAGAAGGTCAAAGGGATAAAAGTATGTGAAGAATCCTACATTATTACACACACGGAAAAAAAGATTCCATAACATATTTGGGATTTTCTGGTGCAGAAATTCAAGGAAACTCTCCTAGAAGTCTCCTGCCCCTGGATATTCTTTGTTACAGATACTCTTCTCACTTGTTGATGACACCTTCCTGGCATTCATCCCCTTGATAAAATTTTATTCTGTTTTCTTTTGTTATGTGTGGGAAAAAGCAAACTTTGACTTCCTTTTCAGGATTCAAATATTATATTACTGTTTGTCAAGTATCCATATTTAGCACCAATTATTCCCCAGGTATGTTTTAATCAAACACAATATACCTGCTTAGTGTTATCCATCACAAGAATAATAATACACTTGGGTTTTTCCCCCATATATATATTTCAGAATCAAACTTAATTCATCTTTGGCAAATAGTGAGAGGTATATGATCCAGATTTTTTTACAGTACCTACTTCTGACAGTAGAGGAACTAAGAAAATCTTCATATAGAATACTTCCAAATAATAATATCCTTTAGACATTTTTATTTAGATACCCTTTTCTGGAGTCATTTCTTTGGCATGCCACAGATTTACATACAATGTACAAACATTAAAACATTATACTTCAATTTCTGCCTTCCTGTCCTTTGTGCTATTCTTGTCAATAATTTTACGTCTACATACATGCAGCCAACAAATATATGAAAAATGCTCATCATCAGTAATCATTAGAGAAATGCAAATCAAAACCACAATGAAATATAATCTAACTCCAGTCAGAATGACTATTATTAAAAAGTAAAGAAAACAACAGATGCTGACAAGGTTGCAGTGAAAAGGGAAGACTTATGCACTGCTGGTGGGAATTTATATTAGTTCAGCTGCTGTGAAGGACAATGTGGAAATTTCTCAAAGAACTTAAAAACAGAACTACCATTTGATTCTGCAATCTCACTATTGGGTATACACCCAAAGGAAAACAAATCTTTTCATCAACAAGGCACATGCACTTGTATGTTCACTGTAGCACTATTCACAATAGCAAATACATGGAATCAACCTCAATGCCCATCGATGGAGGACTGGATAAAGAAAATGTGGTACATATACACCATGGAACACTACACAGCCATTAAAAATGAAATTATGTCTTTTGCAGCAACATGGATGCAGCTGGGGTGCCATTATCCTAAGTGAAGTAACAGAGGAATAGAAAACCAAATACTGCCTGTTCTCACTTATACATGGGAACTAAACACTGAATACACATGGACACAAAGATGCGAACCATAGACACTGGAGACTGCTTGAAAGGGGGTGTAGGTCGGAAGATACCTATTAGGTATCATGCTCATTACCTGGGTGACGGGATCATTGTACACCAACCCTCAGCGACACACAATGTATCCCATGTAAGAAACCTGCACATGTATCCCTGGAACCTAAAATAAAAGAAGAAGAAGAAGAAAGCGTATATTATCTTTAAAACCTAGATTACTTAATTCCACTGAAAAAATAGTAATTTTACTTCCACATATTATATACCCCATTATACATTGTTACTCTTTTTTCTTTAATCAAATATAGTTCAATACAATTTTAATGAGAAATAAGTTTTTATATTTATTCACATATTTACTATTAAAGAAACTCTTCTTTCCCTTGTGCAAATATTTCTATCCAATATCCTTTTCCTTAAGCCTGAAGAACTTTCTTGAACATATCTTTCAGTGCAAGTTCCCAGTGACAAATTCTCTCAGCTTTTGTTATTCTAAAAAGGTCTCATTTAACTTCCATTTTTGAAGGATACTTTTGCTAGATATAGATTCTAGATTAACTTTTTTCTCAACTCTAAGAATATCATCCCATCGGCTTTTGGTTTGCATTATATATAATGAGAAGTCAATTAAATTTGTTACCTTGTATGTAATATATCATTTTCCTCTGAAGACTTTCACTTCATTACTGGATTTTACTAGTTAGACTATGATAAGTCTAGATGTGGTTTCATTTATTTATATTCAGTTTAGGTTTCACTGAGCTTTTTGAACCTGTAGATGTATGTATATGACCAAATTTAAGAAATTTTCAACCTTATTTATTCAATATTATGTTATGCCCTACCTTCCTCACCATTAAGGACTTCAATTATATGTGTGCTAGAGAGTTTATTAATGTCCAACAAGTCACTAAATCTCTGTTCATTTTTTAAGTCACTTTTATTTTAGGTTCTAGTGCTCTGATTCATTGTCAATAAACATTTTCTTCTATGGTATCTATCACGCACTTAAAACTCATTTAGTGACTTTTTTGTTTCAGATATTCTATTTTTCATCTCAAGAAGTTCCATTTGCTTCTTTTATAAATAGATTTTATTTTTTTCTTCTAATTATGTTCATATTGTCTTTTAAATTCTTAAACATATTTATACTAATTTAAATTCCTTTTCATTCTATCAGTATGTAACAGCTCAGAAACTATCGTCCATGGAACTTTTTTGGTACAATCCATGAGTTAAGAATGGTTTGCATATTTTAAAGTAGTGTTAAATACACACACACATACAAATACACAGCAAAACAAAACAGAAAAACGTATGATAAAGACCACAGGCAACCTTCAAAGCCTAAAATATTTACATTATGGCCTTTTATATAACAAACTATTGTTGTCCCTTAATTTATACCATTTCTGAGTTCAATTCTGCTGACCAATGTATCTACTGACTATGAGTTTATTGCCCTAATTTTTTTTTCTTCTTTTTGAGACAGAGTCTTGCTCTGTTGCCCAGGCTGCAGTGCAGTGGCACAAGCTTAGCTCACTGCAACCTCCACCTCCCGGGTTCAAGAGATTCTCCTGCCTCAGCCTCCCGAGTAGCTGGGACTACAGGTACATGCCACCACGCCTGGCTAATTTTTTATATTTTTAGTAGAGATGGGGTTTCACCGTGTTAGCCAGGATGGTCTCGATCCCCTGACCTCCTGATCCACCCACCTCGGCCTCCCAAAGTGCTTGAATTACAGGCGTGAACCACCACGCCTGCCTGCCCTACTTCTTTACATGTAATTTTTGAATGGATGATGAGAATTGTAATATGGCATTGTTGGTTGTATAAATTTTGTTGTCTTTTATAAAAGAATGTTTTATTCTAGAAGACAGTTTTTTAAATGATAATTCTGAGGATTGCTAGGGCAGGTTTACAGTAACTTTTATTCTAGATTTAGTTCTGTTCTACTCCTAAGGTGTGGCTTTCTGAGGTCTCTCCTGCATGTCCCAGTTACTCAAGGAGGTCTCTCTATTTCAGATCATCAAATTGTGAATGTCTCCCAACCCACTGTAATATCTGATTGTTTTTAAATTTACACTCTACGTAGTTCTTCTTTTACTACTAGTTGTTTTTTGCCCAACCTCATTGACACCAGTGTAGAATTCAACCACAGACTTTGCCCAACATATGCATACCAATTTTGTATGTAGCTCATTGTTAATATAGCTTTTATTCACCCATACTCTACAGTAATAAACCACTCGCTTGTCAGTTTGAATAATGCATTTTCTTGAAAAACAGCTGTGTTGGCCAGGCGCGGCATATATCAGTCATTCATTTCTTTTGATGACTCATATTCCATTGTATGGCTATGCCACATTTTATTTACCTATTCATCATTTGAAGAACATCTGCACTGTTTCCACATTTTCTTTCCATAAATAATGTTAATATAAACATTCTTACAAAAGTTTTGTGTGGACATATGTTTTTCTCTTGGGCATATACCTAAGAGTGGCATTTCTGGGTCATATAACTACTTTAGAAATTACCACACTATTTTCCACAGCAGTGACACCATTTTACATTCCAACGAGCAGTGTATGAAAGTACTGACTTCTCCACAACTTTGACAACACTTGTTATTATTGCTTTTTTTTAATCATAGCCATCCTAGTAAATGTGAAATTACAACTCATTGTGATTTTGACTTGTATTTTCCTGATGTTTAATGATGAACATCTTTTTATGTACTTACTGGTTATTTGTGTATATTTGGAGAACTATCTATTCAGATCCTTTGCCCATTTGTTAAATGGGTTATTTGTAATTTTATTATTGAGTTTTATTAGTTCTTTATACAGTTGACCCCTGAAGAACAGAGGTTGTGGTGCTGACTCCCTGCACAGTCAAAAATTCTCATATAGCTTTTAACTCTTCAAAAACTTAACTACTAATAGCCTATTATTGACTGGAGGCCTTACTGATTACATAAACAGTTAACACACATTTTGTATGTTATATGTATTACATATTGTATATATACAGCTTAATATAAACTAGAGAAGCAAAAATATTTAAAAATAAGAAAAAGAAAATACTATTCATTAGGTGAAAGTGGATTATCATAAAGGTCTTCATCCTTGTCATCTTCACATTGAGTAGGCTGAGGAGGGGGAAGAGGATGGGTTGGTCTGGCTGTTTCAGGAGTGGCAGAGGTGAAAGAAGTGGAGGAGACAGAAGGGGAGGCAGAAGAAGCAGGCACACTCAGTGTAACATTTATTGAAAGAATCCACACATAAGTAGACCCGCACAGTTTAAATCTGTGTTGTTCAAGGGTCAACTGTATATTCTAGATACAAGTCCCTTTTCAGATATAAGATTTGTAAAAAATTTTCTCCCATACCGTGGATTATCTTTTCACTTTCTTTATGATGTCTTTTGAAGCCCAGAAGGTTTTAACTATGATGATGTCAAACTTACCTATTTATCTTTTGTCACTTTAGTGTCATATCTAAAAAACCATTACCTAATTACAGGTTATAAAAATTTATACCTGGCTTTATCTAAGAAGTATAGAGTTTTAGCTTTCAGCTAAAATAAATAAATTTAGGTATTTAATCCATTTTGCATTAACTTTGTATATAGCATGAGGTAGAGGTATACTTTCCTTATTTAGCATGTGAATATCCAGTTATCCCAGCACCATTTGTTAAAAAAAAAAAAAAAATTTCCCCATTGGAATTCTCTTGGCATTCCAATATTATTATTTTTACTTTGGACTTAAAGAAATAATTTCAGGGACCCTCTCTGTCTCCGGACAACACTTAGAGAATTGCTATAGAGAATGGACAGACATATATATTTGTATTTGATATAGAAAGCTCTCAGAAGCCATTTAAAAAGCAAATTTCCAATGTGCCCTAAATCTTCATCCTCCTGAGAGAAACAGGTTATGTAGATAGAATAGCATGACTGTAATTGAACAAAATGTGCTCTCTGTCCCAATGAATGACCTCTGATTTCTCTAAAACATTTAAGCATGTCTTCATCACCTATTGGCCACTTATAGACTAGGATAATATAATATGACTCTGTAGGATCTAAGCACTGTTTTATATTTGGAGTTTTTACTTACCTAAATAAAGATAAACTGAAAGATACATTATGAAATCCTCGAAGTTATGAGTTTAGATTCTTAGGATAGATAAGACCTCTGGATTTAAATTTTGGTCTCAAAACTTGCTGTGTGGCCTCAGCATAATTTCCAAAATTTTCTAAGCCTCTGATTCCTCATTCATAAAATAAAGACAATAATATTATTTTATTATGACTATTAATAATATTAAAAACTCTCTAAGTCTGTTTCCACATTCATAAAATACAATATTATTTTATTATAAATATTAATAATATCAATATTCATAATAAAACCTTATATTATCAATGTAAGGTATAAAGCAGAGACTGTATAAAGCACTTGGCACAGATTTGGGCATATACTAAGAACTCAATACATATCAGCTGTAATTAATCAACAAACATTCTTTAATTATCTATGCAAAGCACTGTGTTAAATACTGGAAATAATAAGATAAATAAGAATCAGTTCTTGACTCTAAAGCAAGGATTAACATATGCCATCTTCAGCAGCTTCCTATACATTTGCTTAAAGACTCCCTTTTACGGTATGTTTTTATGCTTAGATTCATCCTCTTTGATCTTCAGATACTCCAATGGCTTGTTTTTTATCTACCCTCCCAAACTACAACTTTCAAGAAATAACACAAAGTGATCAAGAGTCATTTATACTTTGATATGAACTTATTTACACCAAAGTATATGTTGAGGTTCATTCAGTCATTCATTTCTCCATTTATTCATAAACCCAGTAATCAGACTTTATTGAGCACTTACTAGTCCTAGACACTAAGCAAGTTGGGAATATAAATAAGATCATTTCCAAACTGTAAAAAAGAATATCGGTTAATTCATGAACATGAACCAGGAGAATACAAAACAATTTTATAATTAATAATAATTATAAACAAATACCTTAAATGTCCAAAGGAAAATAAGGGAAAATTTGTTTGAATGTATCATATCTGCCCTAGATTATGATCTTTAAGAATTAAAAAAAAATCAATAAGAATGAGTGAAGAATTTCTAACTGGAGGAAACTACAATCGTAGAGTAGGATTTCTATTAGATGAGAAGAAAGAAAAGGTACAGGTATTTCTCCCTGCTCCAGAAAAATATTATATCCTAAGAATACCATTAAGGAAAATCATTTTTATTACATTTAAGATATCTCAGGACTGCTCTTAAATGCCTGTCTTTCCCTTCCCTTCTCTATTCTCTTCCTTTTACCTAACCTTTGCTTGCTCTCAAGTCTACTTTAAAGCATTGAGATAACAGGATTTAAGATCTTCTTTTTTTTCTTAATGTTGTATCTTCACTTTAACACAACTGGTGAAATTGGATTTATTGATATGATAAAGATGACCATGAAGTCATTATCTTAGACACATAATGCACAGCTTTAGGATCAGTTTCTGCTGTCTTAAGTGTTCTAGCACCTACTACACATAGCCTATGAGAAACATGAAAGTGTTCAAGGAATTTGCAGTCTTAGTGAAAGGAACCATATGAGGAGACCAAAAGAAATCTCAGGATCAGATATGTCTTCAAGGTAGAGTAAGATTCAAAGTCCTGACAACCTGAATACTTGACCAGTCACACAAATTAGGTCCTGAACAGATGGGTACAAAGGAAAAGTCCAAGAAAATGTCATATATTTATCACTACTATTAATACATTTTATTGTAAATTTATATATGGAATACTTGGCCATTAGAAAGTAGGCAGGACTTTATATGATATATAAGGACATATTTTTTCCAAACAAGAAAAATGTACCTTGCCCAGGACAATTTCTCCTTCCCCTTGGTTTTTTTTTTTTTGTTTTTTACTAAAGCCCATTATGCCACATCAGATATATTAAAGATAAAATACTCAAAATATAAAAATAAAATCAAGGAGTTAAGAATACCAAAATTCCATTTCATATGGAGACAAAGGCTTCTTGTTCTTAGCATGTAAAGACGCAACTCCAGAACTAGGTCTGGGTCTAGATCCTAGGTCTCCTTAGCCATGACCCAGTCAGCACATTGCTTCAAGGAATGAAAAAGCTTGAGCTTCTTCTAAGGTTTAGATTGTGCATCCAACACTCAGCACAAAGTGGCAGACACAGTGTTTGTGTTATAGAATCCTAACCATTGACAAGGCTCTGGGATTCAATGAAAGTGTATGGTATTATGCACTGCATATATTCTTGAATTGTCAAGGATGATGGTAATATAATAGTGAGGATAAATAAATGCTAAAACAGAAAAAATATAGCCACTTATGTATCCATTCATGAAATGCAAGCCATCCATTAAATGCAAGTCACTGGAGAACTAGAAAACTGAAAGGGAAAATTTTAGGTTTTACATGAGCTGTGTATAAATAAAAATAATTGAAACAAGTAATTGAATTGCTATATTTCTATTTACTACTGAATAATGTTATAGATATTAAATATATCATATTTTCTTTTTATACATGTTTCTTGATTAAAGAGTCCATCTATGTCTATGTATAGTTATCACAGTTTGTGTCTCATTTAGAAAGTAAGTTGCTTCTAGGCCAGGAGCAGTGGCTCATGCCTGTAATCCCATCACTCTGGGAGGCTGAGGAGGGCAGATCACCTGAGGTCAGGAGTTCGAGACCAGCCTGTCCAACATGGCGAAACCCTGTCTCTACTAAGAATACAAAAATTAGCCAGGCATGGTAGTGGGAGCCTGTAATCCCAGCTACTCGGGAGGCTGAGGCAGGAGACTCGCTTAACCCGGGAGGTGGAGGTTGCAGTAAGTTGAGATCATGCCACTGCACTCCAGCCTGGGCAACAGAGTGAGAATCTTTCTCAAAAAAAAAGGAAAAAAAAAAAAGTAAGTTGCTTCTAATATTTTTTATTTAAAAAAGTACCTCTCACGTTAAAATGTAACTATAAAATATTTGAATAACTATAATTTATAGTTGAGACTGTATGCCAACTTTGAACTATTTTGCTTAATTATGTGATTATGTGATTACTGCCTGACATGTCATGTCTTGAATCATTATAACCATTTGAAAACAAGTATTTCATGTCATATAGAAGAAGCCTATGAATTAGTTTCTGTTGATCACCCATAGGTTAACGATCACTCCAAGCCTATTAATAAGATTCCTACAACTTTGCCAGATAACCTGCAATTTTATGCATTAATTTTTTATAATAAGCACATGTGTTAATTATGATATCATCTTCAGCAAGGCTTTTATATCAGTTTTTCATTCTTTTAAGTTGAGTTATGCCAAGTTGCTTCCTGAAACCAGAACTGATTCTACTTTGTCCAACAAGAATAAAAAAATCTCAGAATATAAATAGTTTAAAGATACTTTTTTTCCTACTGTAAATGGCACACAGATGGTGCTTAACTGTTCTCTGAATCAATTCCAAAAATGTGCAACATCCTCAATAGGGAGAACTAAAGATGGCTGAGGTTCTATGAAAATCTTTAGAACTTGCGAAGTCTTTTCTAGATTTTAGATTGAAAATTTATTACCTACAAAGTTGTTTGGAGGAAACAACATTTTCCTAGAAAATGACTTTCAATGACATTTAACAATGTCTAATAAAATATTTTAGTTTACTTTGTACATTATTTCATGGATAGGAAGACTTTAAAAACCCAAATACTTCCAACTTCAACCCCACCCTCTGGCTAGCTTGTATGTTCACAGATGGAGCTTTTAACAATTTTATTTGGATTTCGCTCTTCCTTGAAAGATTTTTCATTCTGTTTCCAGAATTCTATGTATCTACATGTTTTATTCTCTTGCATTTAATTATTCTCTTCTCTTTCATTTCCCTTCTCATATTTCACACCTTGTCTTTCTTCTTATCCTTATAAAATAGGAAGGTGATCAAAACAAGGTAGAAGCAAGTAAGTGAATGGGAGAATAAAAGAAAGAAAAAGGAGCAAGAGCAGGATCTGTAAATCGCATGATTCCCACAGAAGGCCTGGAACCCACCTAATGACTCTCATACACAAGTCCATGTCCACATCCAAAACACGACCTAGGTGATATGCCAGTATTTTCCATCGTGAAGTCAAGGATGACTTAGAAAAACATTCTTGGAAATTTGGAGAGCTCAAGAAACCATAGAAATACATGTCATTCAAATAGAGTAATATTTTGTTAGAGAGTGTCCCAATTGTCAAATGAATATAGAAATTCTGAATTTCCAGAATCAAATTAGGGGCCTGTGCTTCCAACATGCAAAAGTTTATGAAGGTTCTAGGCAAGAGGCCAGCATAATTGAGGGTTCATACTACTCGAATCAGCTTTCAAAACTTTCTGAAAATGTGTTTATATACTGAGTATGTTTCTCTTCAATATTACTATGTATCAGTCACTCTACAGGGTTCTATCCTACAAAGATGTGACAAATGGTCCTTGATACCAAGAAATCATTGGCTAACAGAGTCACAAAGAGCTTCTCTTGTCTTCCCCTAAAAGTTTTACAGCTTTCGTTCTTATGTTTAGGTCTATCATTCATAATGTTAATTTTTTTAATTGTCGAAGTTTATATTTTATATAGATATCAAATTATGCCAACACTGTTTGTTGAATAGACTATTCTTTTCCCATTGAATTATTTTATCAAGTTAATTTGAACATAATTAACACATGTGAGTCTATTTCTGTAGTCTATTCTGTTCCATTGATCTATATGATTGTTCTTATGTCAATACCACATTGTCTTTATTAACGTAGATTTGTACTAAGTAAAGCTAACTGCTAACTCACTGATAATTCAAGCAGTGTAAGTGCCCAGATATTTTTTCTCTTTTTTAAATTGTATAGGCTATTCTAAATTCTTGATGTTTTCATACAAATTTAAGAATAAACTTGTCAGTTCCCCAAAGTAGTCCTGATTTGAATTTGAATGAAAATGCATTAGATCTGCAGATCAATTTGGGAAGTAATATTTTAACAATATTGAGTCAATCAATAAATGCATTATATAGTTCTGTTACTTTAGATATTCTTTAATTTCAGAAATGTTTAATAATTTTCAAAGCACATGTCTTGCATATATTTCATTGAAGTGATGAGAAGAATTTCATACTTTTTGATGCTGTTGGATAAAGTATTCTTTCTAAATTTTCATTTTAAATTATTTATCACTAGTATATAAATAAATCAATTGAGTATTAAAATATTAACTTTAAATTTTATGGCCTTGGTAGCTGACACTTTTTAGTGTTAGGTTTTCATAAATTTACATTTGGGATTTTTTTATATTAACAATCATATCTTCAGTGAGTGAAGAGCTCACAGTATTTCCTTACAATCAGTATGCATTCTCTTGACTTACTGAAGTGACTGTGACCTCTAACAATGTTGACTAGATATGGTCGTATAGGTTTTTACTATTAAGTAAAAGTACAATATTAACTGTAGGTTTAAATATTTTTTGCCTATTTATTCTATCTATTATTGAGAGGAGAGTGTTGAAAATCTCAAACTATAATTGTGCATTTGTCCATTTGTCCTTGCAGTTCTATCATTTTTCTGCTTTATGTATTTTGAAGTACCATTATTAGGTGATTCAAATCTTACCTTTAGGATTGTTAGGATTGTTATGCTTTCCCGATTAATGGACCTTTTTTCACCATGCAATTTCTTTCTTTATCTCTGTTAATATCCATTTTTCTTTGGATTAGTGTTTCATGGTATACATTTTCCATCCTTTTACTTTTGACCTATTTCATTATATTAAAATAATTTTCTTATAAATAGTATATATTTGAGCCTTTTTTAAATCCAATTTGGCCAGTTCTACATGTAAATTGTAGTATTTAGACCATTTGTATCAAATATACTTTTTGATAGGGTTGGGCTTAAATCTATAATATGGTTGGGATTACATCTTGCCATTTCTTATCTAGTATTCCATCTGTTCTTTGTTTCATTCTTGCTCTTTTTCTGCCATATTTTGAATTGAGCACTTTAATAATTTTATTTTATCTCCACTATCAGCTTATTAGCTATATATCTTTGTTTTATTTTTTCAATTGTTGCTCTGCATTTTACAATATGCTTTGTTAACTTATCATAGCTTACCTTCACATAATAGCATACCACTTTTTGCACAACACATGACCCTTACAACAGTATACTTCTATTTCTTCCTTCCTATCATTTGTACTACTGTCATATATTTTGCTTTTACATAGGTTATTAACCTCACAATATTTTACTATTCTTTTTGTTATAAAGTGTCATTTATCTTTTAAAAAGGTCAAATATAAGGGAAAATAATCTTTAATATATTTATCTACATTTTTACCATTTCTGGGGCATATCCATTCCTTTCCGACGACACAGATTTCCAACTGACCTCATATTATTCTGTCTATAAGATTTATTTTAAATAACATAGCTTGTGGTGCAGTTAAGCTGGTGATAAATTCTCTATTTTTGTTTTTAATGTGAAAAAATACATATTTTTAATTTATTTTTAAAAGGGACTTAGTTGGATATAGAATTATTGGTTGACAAGTTGTTTTATTTCTTTACCCAGTTGACATGTCACTTCATTGTTTTTCTCTTTTCTTCTTTTTGTTTTTCTTACTAGCTTTCTGATGAAAAGTCTACTGCCATTATTAACTTTGTTCTTCTCTATATTTTTCTTTTTTCTTTGGGTATTTTCAAGATTTTTTGTTTATTTTTGTTTCTAAGCAGTTTGATTATGATGTGCCTAGGTATATTCAGCCTGCTAGGGGTTCTTTGAGATTTTTGGAACTGTTGCTTGTTGACTTCAGTAAATTTTGGTGAATTCCTGGCCTGTAACTCTACATGAATTGTTGGGTTCTCACTATTCCCTGTTCTCATTCTGGGATGCCAAGTCTAGGTATTTTGTAGAGTTTGATAGTGCCCCACATTCCTGGATGTTTAATTCTGTTTTCTTCTCCTTTTTCCTATTTGTGTTTCGAGTTGAATTATTTCAAATGACTTATCTTCAAGTTCATTGATTCTTTCCTCTTCTCTGTCTAGTTTACAGATAAGTGCATCAAAGGAATTATTTGTTTGTTAAGCATTTTCAATTTACTACTTTTTTTATACTTCCCAGCCTTCTACTGAAATTCTGTTAATATTTTGTCTACATTTTTGCTGGATATTTAAAATATTAATCATAGTTATTTCAAAGACTGCTGAAAATTTTCAAAGTCTGGGATATCTCTATTTCCATTTCTACTGACTATTTTGTTTTCTTGCCAATGGGTCATTTTTTTTTTTTTGTCTGACACACACACCAGGAAAAAACAAAAACAGGAATGAAAGTAGATACGAATAAACATCAAACATTGTGTGTCAAGAAACAGGAGAGACTGAGATACTATTATTTGTACCCTGAAATTGATATATCTTTTCTTATCTAAGACTGTTAGTGTCAGTAGTTGAGTCAGTCTCACCAGTAATTGAAATGGATGAGAGTTTTGTAGCTGCTGTAGTTATCTCAGTGCACTACCAACCTCAAATTTCTCCAATGATGGACCACAGTTTCCTTGTGGTTAGTGTGACATGTGGAGTACTGAAGGTTTTATTTGGTGATTTGATGTTCCTGCTCCATCTTCAGCTTCTCTCAAGCCCTACTCATGACATAAAGTCTCTTTCTGAACTCTCGCCTCTTCCCAAGTGAAGGATTGCTGATGCTTGCTACTCTCTTCTGATATTTCTAGTATGTATATTATTTATTTCTTATTGCATGTAGTAGAATACTTGAATAATAAAGATCCAACAAAAGTGGATTTTATAGCCACTGAATAATATGATTAGCTACTGGAATTTAAAGTAGATGCTGAATATTTAAAATATATAATTAAACCCAGAACCAGTATAAAGTAGAGACAAAGCCTAAACTAAGATTCTTTTTCTAATGCCTGATATTTATTTCTTTAGAGTTAATATGCTCTATGTCCAGAAATTACCTCATTAAAGATTATGATTTATTAAATTTACCAATAGGCATTTGCATGATAAAATCAATTCAGGTATTAGATTATTAAATCTAAGTCTAGAAAAAAACCCAGAATTTCACATTTGCTTCACATTGGAGGCTGAAATAACCTATCTTGGGCATTCTCTGTGAAAGAGAATATAATCCCCTGAAGTTTACACAAATTCCTTTATTATAGATAGTGGCACAAGAAAAATTCAAACTGGATTACTGCCAAATAGAAAGAAAATTAAGGATGGGTTTTTTTTTTTTCTTACCCAAATGACTCTAACTTGCTTTTAGACATTTGGTGTTTTAACAAACAAAATGTCCATTAAGTCAGGCCATCTGGGAAGTGATTCTGTGCTTGGGACATAAAGTCAAGGATTTTTCTGCCCTGCTCTCTTTAACTGGACTATTTGTAATAATGAGGTTCAGATATTCAACATTAGACAAGCTAGTCCCAACAAATGACTTACTGAATATTTTGATAAAGGATCTTCCACATGCTTCTTACTGATACATGTTAGTTGACATTAAACCCCATTTCCTTCCTTCTTTCATTATTTTTCCTCATTTTCTTATTTGTTCTTCACTGTAATTACTGCCAAGCCACAGTTTTTACAATACTACAAAGGAGAGCACTATTTTTAACTTCAGTAACTCAAATACTACTTTCATTATATTTATCTTTTTAAACTACGACTTATATACCAAAATTTATTTTTAAATTAAATTTAAATAGATTTTTAATTTATCCTTACCCTAAGCAATTATATATTCATCAGATTAGTGGTTCTCAAACTTTAGTACACATTAGAATCACCTGGAGGGATTGCTGGGCTTCACCTGCAAAGTTTCTGATTCAGTCTATCTGCAGTGGTGCTTGACGATTTGCATTTCTAAGCTCCCAGGTGATACTGTTACTGTTTGGGAACCACACTGTAAAAACTACACACTATTTTGTGGTTTTCTTGTGCTTATTACACACACACACACACACACCACTCACTTTGTAGTATACTAATGTATATTCAACATATAACTATTAAAAGTGAAAGGTTGCTTTGTGAACTACCAAAAAATATTCTCACCTATTGCCTTGTTTTTGAAGGAATTTTCCAGCAGATCTCACTCTATTCTCCTGATAAATCATTCTCTATTAGTTATTTCTACTTCTTCCCTACTTTTTTCCTTTGATTATAAAGCTCTGAATTCCTGTAATGTTACGTATTAGTTTGTTTTCACACTGCTATAAAGAACTGCCCGAGGCTGGGTAATTTATAAAGGAAAGGGGTACAATTGACTCACAGTTCCACATAGCTGGGGAGGCTTCACGAAACTTACAGTCATGGCGGAAAGGGAAGCAGGTACGTATTAACACGGCAGCAGGCAAGAGAGAAGTGAAAGCAGGGGGAATGCCAGATGCTTATAAAACCATCAGATCTCGTGAGAACTCACTATCATGAGAACAGTAAGAGGAAAACTGCCTCCATGATCCTATCATTTCCCACCAGGTTGCTCCCTCAACACCTGGGGATTACAATTCAAGATGAGATTCAGGTGGGGGCTACAAAGCCTAACCATATCATTTTATCTGCATGCAGATAAAATGTCTCTTGTCATACCCACATATACAGCATTAATATATAGGGGTTTGGGGTTGCTCATTAGTTGTTTCATAAATATACAGGGGTTTGGAGTTGCCCATTAGTTGTTAAAAAAAAAAAAAAAGGCTTTGTCTCAAGAAACTTAGAGAAAAGCTTAAAAGTACCCAATAGGAAGACCAGAGTTCATCATGCTATTTTGCACAGCCCTTCTTTCTCCACCTCTGCCTCAAAATCTAGCTGAATTACATCATTATTTTGAATCTCAAGACCATAGTCTCTTCAACATATTACTTGTAAAGCACTATTTAAGTAATGGATTTGGAGAACAGCATTTAAGGCTGGTTGTTTATTAATATATGTTGGCAGTGAGGACTATAAGTGCAGATTACACAAATAATATGACAGGGGGATTACTGAGATATCATTCTTCTTTTCATTATTGTCTAATAAACATTATTACTAGTACTGTTCCAACACTTCAATAAAGCCAAGGTCTGCAAAATCAGAAAGGAGATGGAAAATTCAAGATATTTTCTAGAACCATGTCTAAAATAAAGGCACTCAGTATTATATTTTCACATACAATGTGGAAATGCTCACCCTGCTTACTTTCACCCTTAGGATTTTCCTCACGTTGCCTCACGTTGCCCTTCTCATCTAGAATGTCTTCTTTTCTCACCTCTATCAATTCAAACTTGACCTTTGCTTTCAGGCTCAGCTGGAACACCACTTCTTTAACACAGCCTTCATCAATCTTTTATTCCTTGGTACCCCTAAAGCAATTATAGAATGTATTTTAGCACTTGAATTCTGTTGTATATTTTCAACATTGTTTAATAAATATTACGTTTTCCTCAACCAAAGCAGGGTGTCCCTCACAGCCCCTATAACTGCACTAAGTATATGCTAAGTGATTCATCTTTGTGTTTATATATTCTAGTGACTCCTAAAGAAATATCAAATTATATTGTTTTCCCTATTATTTAACTATATTTCTTATTTTATTCATGAATAAAAATAGTCTGAGCCAAAATTCTACTATTCATTCTATGATCATAGATATGTTTTATATATGTATATTTTACTTATTGTCTTAATTTTTATTTAATTTATTATGGCCAGCATAATTTTATAGAAAATTTGTATTTTAAGTCAGTCTTTAAGATGAAGTCAATTTTTAGATTAGCTACCTAAATGAGTAAATAGGCTCTTAATAATTCTGACTCCTTCTAAAATCAAGAAAAATATCCCAAATTTTATATCCATAAGAAATTATAAAACGTCATATAATTATACTGCTTTAGAAAAAAATACATAACATCAGGAAAAATACAGTTGTACCTATAAAACATTATATAACTAGTTTTTTTGCATTTTTCTTTTGTCAACACGTCATTTTGGCATCATGTGGACAATGTTTATACAGTGCCAAAATATTTACCATAACAGCCAACTGACATGTGGGGAAAAAAATCAACATAATTTCTTTTGTACACTTGATGCTAAACAACTGATTCAATTTATTTTTTAACATAGAAACAACCATATTAATCAATATTTTGGAAAACATCTATATTCTAGTCCCTCAAATTTAGCCTAACAAAAGATGGGGAGGAAGATGACATACACTTTGTCTCTGCACAAAGGCACCTTGCCTCTTCATAGAAGCTACAGAGGACTCTCTGGCATAGGGAGACAGTTTTTACCACTGTCAGGTCCAGTGGTAGTCTGTTGAGGAGGAGGGGAAAATGCTTTATCGACCATAGAAATCGTCTCAGGAAGCTTCTACCTTTACAAATAAAAGCTCAACTGAAAACTGTTGTGATACTGAAAGCATGGTAAATTGATTCAGAGAAGGAAACAGAAAACTTTTTTTTTAATCAGAAAAGGACACCATTAAGCATTTTTCCTTTATTTAAAGCTACACAAATAATATAAAACTAAGCAATCATACATTATATTCTGCTATATTCTAGTTATACCATAACTGTTTTCCTTGCATTTGATAATTCTGATTCGAACCGTTTCCAATGAGGTGTAAAAACATTAAGGCATAGGCTGGGCGCAGTGGCTCACGCCTGTAATCCCAGCACTTTGGGAGGCCGAGGTGGGCGGATCACGAGGTCAGGAGATAGAGACCATCCTGGTCAACATGGTGAAACCCCGTCTCTACTAAAAATACAAAAATTAGCTGGACGTTGTGGCACATGCCTGTAATCCCAGCTACTTGGGAGGCTGAGGCAGGAGAATCGCTTGAACCAGGGGGTCAGAGGGTGCAGTGAGCCGAGATCGTGCCACTGAACTCCAGCTTGCCAACAGAGACTCCATCTCAAGATAAAATAAAATAAAATAAAATAATTAAGGTATAAACTCTAAAACCTATTTTCCAGAAAAGTAAAACCAGTATCTGATGCTAAAGGAAAATAAATTCTGAAGTCAGAAGACTTGAATTCAAGTCTCTGCTTCCTCATTAACCAGTTCTCCTTCATCATTAACTACTTAGGTCACCTTGGGCTAGCTGCTTTAATCACCTAAGCCTCAATTCTCCTGTCTATAAAATGAGATTATTGATACCAATTTTATCCTTCTATGATGAAGTCAAACGAAATAAAAGAAATATTTTTGTAAGCCATAGAAACTAAAAACTAAACAAGAAATTGGCAGCCCAGATCACTGACTTCTTTGTTGTTGTTATTCATATCCTCAAAGATTAAATGAATCACAGGGCTGCCATGTGCTTTCACATATTTGATATAGCTACAACTCAGTGTCCCCTAAAATATGAATGTTTGGAATCCCACCTTTTTGCAAATGTTTAGTGTCATGTTGGATAAAGCACCTGCATGATTAAGTATGTATTTTCTTTTGATTGTTACTGATGTGTAGGCAGAATCTAAGCACATGTATTTGCATTTGGTCAAGTAAAAGAAAGGTTTAAAAATGCACAAGGAATGAAGGGTGCTAAGCAAAGATGGCAGTCACATTAATAACTAAACAAACAAACCTACTCCAGTGTAATTCAGCAAGTAATGGTGGACAAGAGTGTCAAATTCATAGAATCTTAAGTGCTGAAAGGAAGCTTAGAAATGAAATCCTTCACCTCCCATCTCATGAGAGAATCCCTCCTGCAATTTCTATGACCAGCAAGATCATTTTCATTACATCCCTACATTCAAGCATTTTCTTCTCCACTCTTTGTTTTGGCTGGCCTCACAGCCATTCCTTAAACTGCATGACAAGTTTTTCTAGGTTCCTTCTGATTTTTTTCTTGGAGGAGATATCAAAGAATCTTTTAGGGAAGGAAGAAAGGAATGGATGGTATGAAATAAACCTCTTCTGCCTGCTATTTAGATTACTTTTCTCATATTGAATATTTTCAAAAGTTATCTCAATCTAAGGTAGATGTACACAATCCCAAATCAAATAAATTTATGCTTGTGAACATATGTGTATCTTCATAATAATTTTTAATTAAATAGAGATTTTTAGTTGATATTGTGATAGTTTTACTATATTAGGTATTTTCAAACTGTTTAGGATTCTGATAGGTATTCGTAAGTACAGCTGGATTTGTTTTATACATAAAATTAACACACGTATATGTTGAGAAATTAATTTATAAAAATAAGTATTTCCAGTTTTAAGTTATTATTATTCTTTGGATGCTGTAACATCACTGTTCTTCCTCTTGTTCTATTGCCTTTTACTCAAGTGTAATCAAGGCCTTCACTGGAAAGATAAAACTGTAAATGTTTCTATCTACAGGTAGGAAATTTAACACATTTGCTTTGTCAGGAACTGGATAAAGAACAAGAAAAGCTGAACAAAGGAAAACTGTTTTAATGCATATGCTCCGGCCTCAGAAGACTTTGAAATAAAGTAGCACTTCCTTTTTACTTTTTTGTACAGGCACTCTTTTATGAGGTTTCCTTCTCCCAGTACCTCTGGGAATCCTGATACCATTTGTTACATGCTCTCAAATTATATTTTGGAACTCACCGGTCACTTGGAATACCCCACATCTATTGCTGGACCATGCCCCCCAATTCTGAGTTGAGCTTCATTTCATGTATGTCTCAGGGTGTGGGTGGTTCTCCCCTATAGAAGCTTTACTGCAAGTGTAATGGTAAGCTCATCCCTCAATTCTCTAAAGCACAACTGCGCTGTGTAATGCTTAATAAGACTTCACTAAAAGAAACCAGGGACAGGAACTGTATCACACAGAAAACTTGAAATTGGTTGTGGTTGCGTTTAGAATCCAAAGTCCCAAGCCACATGTCAGTCATCTCCTGACACCTTTTCCTGTTTAGATCTTGACCTGCCTCACTGTGGTGAAAATCAACCTTCCTGCCATTCCTTGTCTCCTCCATTTTATAGAGCCCAGCTTACCTTCTGGCAAAGAGGCAAGGAGAGCTTCCTAAGTACAGTATACATCTTCTCCTGCAGTCTAGACACCAACTCCCTGAGGTCAGAAAGAAAAGAAACAGCTTTTCCTTCCTTCTGACTCCCCCAGGAGTCCCCAATCTCTTGACTGATTTCCAATCAAGTTTCTGCCCTTGATTGACCTCTTCCCAGCTTGCTTCATGGGGATCATGCATTCTTCTTAGGGAGAAATCCACCCCCTACCCACAGGCATTGGTCTCACCCTAGGCTCCTTTCAGGACAATCCCAAAATACAAAATTACCTGTGTTTTTCCCATAGTGTAGTATGTTAAGCATTGGAAAGCTTCCATGTTGTCAAGGAACCAAGATAGGCAACAAAGCTTCGTTTCTGTTTTCAGAATTTTATGAGTAAATGCTTGCATAGAAAAACTCACAAACATAGACATTCCCTAAGCACAAATGAAGAAAGAGTAATGCTAACAAAGGCAATCTTAATCAAAACAAAATGACCAAGGACAGCATTATTATCTCCATCTCAAGTGTCTGCACGTGGGTTACTTTCTGGAGTTTAACACTTTCTCAAGAAGAAAATGTAGGTGCTTTTCTCTAAGTCTGAATAAAAGCCCACAAACGCAGACATTCCCAGAGTACAGTGGGGGATCACCACAAAGAGGAGAAGAGAAAATTCCACCCTAGAAATCAGAAATGAAGTTCCAGTAAATATTTAAATGGCAGATTCTCCAGTTTTAACAGCAACACGGCAAATATAATAATTACTATATCTGCTATATTAACATCAAACATCAATAGAATACTTTGTTTCTATTATTCTTTTTATTACTACTACTACTACTATTAGAAATACTTGGGATACTAGTATCTATAGAAGACTATCTCTGAGCATGAATTTTTAATTATAATTTAGTAAAAATGTATCTTACTAGAATATTCTTACAGTAGTATGAATATGTTTCTATGTAAATATATTATAATGTTTACTCTGGGTTCATAAAAATGTAAGACAGTTGAGTATTTATCATTTGTTCATAATTTTACTAATTTCTTAAAATCATTTGCTAAATTTAAACCTTTAAAAATACTGGATTTTTATTATACCAAGCTTACAAGTAGTCATCATCTCTATTTTATAATAATGTTCTAGGCTGGGTGCAGTGGCTCACGCCTGTAATCTCAGCACTTTCGGAGGCTACAGCAAGTGAATCAACTTGAGGTCAGGAGTTCAAGACCAGCCTGGCCAATATGGTGAAACTCCATCTCTACTAAAAATACAAGAAATTAGCTGTGGTGTTGCATCCCTGTAATCCCAGCTACTCGGGAGGCTGAGGCAGGAGAATCCCTTGAACCCAGGAGGCAGAGTTTGCAGTGAGCCGGGATAATGCCACTGCACTCCAGCCTGGGTAACAGAGCAAGATTCTGTCTCAAAAATAAATAAATAAAATAAAATAATGTTCTATATCCATATTTTAAAGTATAAGCATATTTTCAAAATATTTTGTCCTTTGAGGTAGGCAGAATTCTAAAATAACTCACAATGAGTAAAACCCTTGTATAATAACCTCCTTTAAATATGGACAGAACCTAGAACTTGCTTCTAAGTTCCATATTCTAAAAACATGGAAAAGGTATTAGAATAGTCACTACTTTGATTAGCTTACATTTTATGACAAGAATACAATGGCTTTTCAGATGTAATTAAGGTCTATAATCAGTTTTCTGTAAGTTAATTAAAGAGATGTTTACTTGGTGAGCCTAACCTAAACCAGCTCATCTAGTAAAAATCCCATCGAAAAGAGGGTCTAGAGGTAAGGAACTCTCTTTCCCACAGGCTTTGAAGAAGTAAGCTACCACAGATTCTACTGCTCTGAGAAAATTAATACTGCCCACATGAGTTTGGAAGAGGTCATTGAGCTTCAGATGAGAGACACTAGCTGCAGCTGATACCTTGATTACAGCTTTGTGAGATCCTGAGCAAAGGACCAAGCTATAGCAGCCATTCTCAGACTCCTGACCCATGGAAACTGTGAAATAGTTAATGTGTGTTGCTTAAGCCACAATGATTGTAGTAATTTGTCATGCAGCAATTAAAAAACACTACTACATCAATAATCAACAAATATTTACTGAGCACCTACTATGTGCCAGTAGCTGTTCTAATATTTGGGATACAACGTTGAAAAGAACAGGGAAAGTCTCTGCCTTCAGGAAGTTTCTATTATGTGTTGAGGAAGAAGATCATTGCTATTGTCAATTTAATACAATCACTTTTTTCTTTTCTCTGAGTGATATCCGTTATGTGGATTTTTCCAGTTTCATTAGGTTAACACTAGCTGCTGTCAGCAGATGAATACCCAAACACTGGTGACTTAATAATAAAGCATAATTTTTTCTTTACACAACAATTCAGTGAGAATGTTTGCCACATAACATTCCACATGATGACTCAGGGTGTAGCGCTGCCAGCACCTAAAGGTTCCATGACTTTTGCTTCCAACCGAGGGAAAGGAAAAGCAAAAATAGAGAAGGCACATCTGCTTCTTAATCAACTTGGCTTGGGAGTGGAACACCCCTATTCATATTCCATTTACAGGAGCTAATCTCATGGTGGGAATTGCAGTGGCTGAGCAGCAGCATCTTAGCAGATACTGTGCTTTATGAAAGGTGGGTGGGGGTGTAGATATTTACTAGACATCCACCTGTGTCTGCTGCAATCCTGAATAGCTGGACATTTGCCTCAGGTAGACAGGACCATATTATAGTCATTGAATCAATGAATGAGTATATTTATGTAAATGTTCACATACTGGGGGGACATATTATGTCAACTGAACCTATAGAGACTAGTGAATATCAATTGTTTTGGTTAGTGCAACAGCCCTTCCCACCTCTGGTAACACACTGTTTTCACTTTGGTTATAGCCACAAAACCCACTGCCTACCACCAACTGGAAAACACATTGACCAGGCCTAGTCATTCAGAATGGACTGGACCATTCTTCCAATAGCAGCAAGAGTCTCATGAACCAATCGGAGTCAATTAGGGTTCTCCATGGGGTTTAACACCTTGAAGGATGTAAACAGAGGGCTGCCAGCAGTCATGATGCCTTTCATAAGAACAAGAAGGCCTCGTTCGTTAGAAAGGAAGCCTCAGAGACCATAGGAAAAGACCTAGCTCAATGTTACTTTATTTTATTTTCTCATCTTCATCTATCACACATTGACCTAGCCCAATATTACCTTATTTTATTTTCTCATCTTCATCTATCACACTCATTCTTACTTAAATTTCCCCTGTCAGATTCCTAAAGAAGGGGCAGCAAGAAGAGAAAGGAGCTAATTAACAATGAGGAAAGTGTATGAACAATGGAGCGAGCATGTGACAGAAGACATTGGCATGGCTGGGTGACAGGGAGGACCAAGGGAGGGAAGGCACAATTGCTCAAAAAATGTAGCTAAATTAGGAAACGTCTTTAAAGCTTGACTTTAAGATTTTTGGCAAAAGTAGTAATGTGGACTCCTAAAACAAACAAGAATCATGAAACTTTTGAGTTAAAATGTCACATAGAGATCATTTTATCACCCAAATGTCCATCAATCAATGAGTGGATAAAGAAACTGTGGTATATATGTAGCTATATAGCTATGGTGTGTATATATATATATATATGTGTGTGTGTGTATATATATACACACGTATGTATATATAATTTTATATATATATAATTTTATATATATATAATTATATATATATAATTTTATATATATATAATTTTATATATATATAATTTTATATATATATAATTATATATATATAATATTATATATATATAATTTTATATATATATAATTTTATATATATATAATGCAATACTACTCAGCCATAAAAAGGAATGAATTCACAGCATTCACAGCAACCTGGATGGGATTAGAGACTATTATTCTAAGTGAAGTAACTCAGGAATGGACAACCAAATATCATATGTTCTCACTCATAGGTGGGAGCTAAGCTAAAAGGATACAAAAGCATAAGAATGATACAATGGACTTTGAAGACTTGGAGGGCGGAAATGGTGGGAAGGGGATGAGGGATAAAAGGCTACAAATCGGGTTCACTGTATACTGCTTGGGTGATGGGTGCACCAAGATGTTACAAATCACCACTCAAAAACCTACTCATGTAACCAACTAACACCTATTCCCCCAAAACCTATGGAAATTAAAACTTTTTTAAAATGAAATTTAAAAAGAGTTCATTTTGTTAAACACCTTTATTCTCTGGAAAATTAATTCCAAGTTCAGAGGTCAACACTGGGTAGCTGGAGAGTAACCTGGCACCCTTGTGGGAAAATGAAAAAGCAAAAAATGGAGTAGTGATCTTTTTTCTAGTTAATAAGTGTGATGAATGGGTTGTCACGCACATGTATGAGTTGTGCCTTCCTCAAACCTTGTTACGACATCGGTATATTACCTATCTGGCATGAAAAAAAACAAAAAGGAATAGTTCAGGTGATGTCAGAGTGTGCTTGGAAAGCAGCCCTGAAGAAAAGGAGGTGGCTATGAAAAGCATTCCATATGGAGTACTGACGTGAGGGAAAGCCACATGCACTGAGATTTCAGGTGAGGAAATGGAAGGAGGTGATACCACTAACTAAAACAGAGACTTGAGTGAGGGTGCCAGTTCTAGGGAAATATCATACATTCTATTTTAGATGTATACATTTAGAGTATGTTGAGTTTCTGAATATAGCATATCACACAGGATAACTTTCATATCGTATATCACCCAGGAGAACAAGTTATAGAGGATATATTCTGGGCTAAGAATTATAATAAGTGATTTACAGATATCATCAAATTTAATCCTCACAACAGCCCTTGGAGGGCTTAACAGGCTGGTTTGGCAGCTTTGCCTTAAGACACAACTACCAAGGGCCAGGTCTGGGAGTAAAGCCAAGGTTCAGGTAACTACCAAGCTCATTCTCTCAACAATGATGTCTCCCATCATTCTGCCTTCCTGAAGATATTTTGGAGGCGTAACAAACATGATTCAGCGGGTAACTTCATATGAGGCCTAAAGAAAGCAGAAGAGTCAAATACTTCCAAAGTAGGGGTAGACATATGAATTTTTAAATCACTCATACAGAAGTGATCATGGATGGTTTGAAAAAGACATTGATCATTTCTCATGTTGCAACAATGTGGTGGAAAAGAGTATGAGGCAAAAACAAGGTCCTGAGCACCCATATCCATAATTAGATTCTACACAGACAAAAGGGGCTAATCAGGCAGAACAAGGAAACTCAGAAATAGAGGATTCAGACATAGCAGGTATTAAAATATACTCTATCTTAGAAACACAAATTTAAAGAAGATGGATTTGATGACTCAGGTCAAATGCAACAGAAAGATCAAGCTAAAATGGTGAAAAAAATAATTTGGTCATTACTATGCCATGGTGACTATGGAGGAGGCAGTTCTACTAGTAACATGGAGCCAGTTTGTGATGGCTAAATAGAAAGAGAAATGGAAACAAGGACACTGGGTCTAACCCTGCATTTCACGTGGATTTTTTCTACCTACTTCTGTATCATCTAATAACTGCATACAATATGTATGTCTACATTTGACACTCTCATCAAAATATTCACTTCATTTAGCGTTTGATTTCTTGCGAGGTTCCGCTTGCTATTCTTAGGTCATGTTAGTCCGCAGGCATCTGCATGCTCTAAAAAGGCCAGACATTGCTGTCTATGTTCTAAATCACAGCGACTTAGGCAGAAATCCATTACGAGGGAAAACAGTGGGAAAGAGCTGTGTAGCGATAAAGGAAAGAGGACAGAGTCAATAGTTTCTTAAAGGAATTCCTTCCTTTCCTCCCTGTTACCTGTCTGGCCACAAATCACTCACAGTCAGACTGAACTGAGCTTACATGATCTGGCTTTCTGGCAGAGTCCAGATTTGTGCCCCTTCTCAAAGGGGGAATAACTGGGCCAGCTGCAGAAGCAGCTCTCCTTTCGAATTTCAACATGGAATTTTTATGCAGTTCTGCTCGCTCCTCTTTGGTGTTATAAAACAGTCAAGCAAGATGAATATGGCTGGTAATTTATACTAGGAACTTGCATTGAATTATACTTGGATGACTTATTAAATGAAGGATATTATCAATATTACATCTGTCATAAATGAAAAACTCCACGTTTGAATAGATCTGATCCATTCATTGTTTTATGGGCACACTGGCCTCCAGAGAGAGTCACAAATCCAAATGATGTCCCTGAGTGATGGATTTTATGTTCTCTTCCTCAGGCATTGCTAAAAGACGTGTGAAATCCTTATGTGAAGTGAGGGTTCCCCTTTGGCCAAGGATCAAAAGAGACTTTCATAGAAAAGTTTCATGAGACTACCTGGAAATGTTCCTATCCAGCTGCAAAGAGCATGAAAGACAAGGTGGTAAATGGCAGCTAGATAAATGTGACTTCATATAAACAAAAGTACATGAAGCCTCTTTTTTCCTTACTAGTCCATATAAAATTGTTTGCTAAAGGAGCCTGGATTTGGAAGTCTAGGCTTCCTCCACTCAGTGAATATTGGTTAACTCATCCATTGTGCTTTGAAACAAAGCCCAGGAAATTAAAAACTGCAACAGTTTCTTCATTTCCTTAGCCAAATTCCCTATTATATATTATATTTCTCTTTGATTTGTCATGCTTAATCTCTCTTTGGTGAACTATAATATCTTCCATACAAAACACAATCCACTATGTTCAAACTCAAGTCTAAAATAAAAAATGGATGACTATCATTATTCTAAGGGCTTTACACATCCTCTTTTATTTAATCCAGAGAACCTCTATGAAGTAGGTTATATTATTATACTAATTTTTAGATAAGAAGTTGAGTAGCAGAAAAAGATTTTTAAACTACCTAATGTAAATGCTTCAGAACTCTAGAACCCTCACTCTTAAATATTATATGTAATTCACCATAAAAGCACTCATACAAGAACATTTCCCAGAGTGCATGTGCATTATGCTACTGATTGAAATGGCTCATCAAGTGCCCAGTGCAACCCATGGAAAGGGAATCTCGCCAAGGCATATTTTTTTGTGAAATTTCACAAAAGGGGTAAGGAGGAGTAACTAAAATTTCAGAGAAAATAAACATCACCTTACAAAGGAATGGAGAGGCATATGACATATCGCATTTTAACAGCAAGTTTCAATGCTAGAAGCTCATAAAGAATATTCTCAAATTTTGGAGAGGAAGTAAATTTTAACCTAGAATTATATGCCTAGCCAGACCATTGATCAGCAGACAGCAGGATTAAAAGCATTTACAGACAGGGCGCAGTGGCTCATGCCTGTAATTCTAGCACTTTGGGAGGCCGAGGCAGATCACCTGAGGTCAGGAATTCGAGACCAGCCTGGCCAACATGGAGAAACCCTGTCTCTACTAAAACTACACAAATATATATATATATTAGCTGGCTGTGGTGGTGCATGCCTGTAATTCCAGCTACTTGGGAGGCTGAGGCAGGATAATTGCTTGAACCCGGGAGCCAGAGGTAGCAGTGAGCCGAGACTGTGGCACTGCACTCCAGCCTGGGCGACAGAATGAGACTCTCTCACACACACACACACACACAGACGAAAAGCATTTACAGACAAGCGCTGTCTCTGATATTTTACCTATGTATTCTTTCTTAGGAAGCTACTTGAGGGTAAACTGCAACAACGTTTTGTTGTTAATGATTAAACCCAGAGAGAGGAAGGCACAGGATTAAGGAAATAATAACTGCAACAACTGAGAGCACCAACAGGGCATTCTTGGATGATATTGCAGGGATGTCCTTGCCACAGGCCTGGGGAACACTCAGCCAGGACTTGGAGCAAGGATAACAAAGAGCTTCGGGAGGAAGTTCACTAAGGAGAACAGCAACTCATTAGAATATTTTAAAATGAAGCGATATTTGTAAAGAAACAAATTAGCTGTGGTGTTGCATGCCTGTAATCCCAGCTACTCGGGAGGCTAAGGCAGGAGAATGGCGTGAACCCAGGAGGCGGAGCTTGCAGTGAGCCGAGATAGCGCCACTGCACTCCAGCCTGGGCGACAGAGCGAGACTCCGTCTCAAAAAAAAAAAAAAGAAAGAAATACAACAAGAACGTCTCTTAACTGGCAATTACAGCTGTTTCAAAATTACTTTTGGATTCCTTCCCCAGTGCACTCACCATCAAATCATTCATTCCTCTTTCTGAAACTCCCCTTCTTTTCTGTTCTCCGAGCCATTGGCTTAAAATATCTCCTTTTACTTTTGTTTCTTTACAAATATGCCTTCATTTTACTCTGATTTTCTGACTAGGCCACCTTCAAAGTATCTTTCTTGTAATCACCTTTTTTTCTGGCTGAGAAGGGTCCTCCTTGTGGGTACTGCACGGAGGAGGAGGAAAGACCTCCTTCCTGCACCCATCTCCACCTTTGGGAGGTCACCTCCAGCCCCACCAGCCAGAGGAGAAAGAGTCTAGATTCCTAAAAAGGATCAGCCAAACTGGCCCAGATATGGAGAAACTCTTTCTGGAAGTTTCTAAGTCTATGTTGTGTATTTTTGGAGGGACTTGGAGAGAGAGCGGAATGGGGAGAGACAGCTTTAACAAAGGAACCAACATTAAAACTTAAGAGTAGGAGTTAGGCCAAGTGAGAAGTAGGGAAAAATTTTCAGGCTGAGGGAACAGGTTGGCAAGAAATGAGGAGACCATATCACATTCCAGAAACTGATAAAAAGTTCTGTGTGATTAGATTGGGAAAGATCTCAATTCATGTGTGAAAAACACACCGAAAAGGAGAAGAGCAATTCAGAAAATCTTTGCTGGAGGAACGGACGTTCCAAACCTGAAGTATTCATTCCATGTGAAATAGTTCTGAATCCATGCCCAAATATTTAGATGTTCCAATATAAAACAAAATAAGAAAACAGAACAAAAACACGTGAACAGAGAAACAAGAATGTATGTAGAAATCCACAAAGCAAAAAAAATGGTGGAAAGCAAATGTGATCACACTGAGTAAGGACAATTTCCATTGTGTTCAAACATGATAAAAATTAGCTGTAGATTTGGAAGACTGAAATCACATTTAGAGCTTTTATAAATTCATTTCGTATTATAAAAGTTATGACTGTTGTATATTCATATTTAAAACCAATCATGGTAGAATTGGTGACCCACAGGGTACCCAGGGCTGTGGCTTCAGGTAATATTCAGTGGAGAGAGTGTATACTGGAGTCATGTCAGAAAATGGATGGCCCCTTCACAATCACGGTCCATAAAACAATGGCTGGGCCGATACATAGAGACCCAAAGTGAGGTTCACTATACTAGGGCAGATAATTTGAGTTACAGTCAAAATAATAAAATCTTAAAAATCGTTCAAAGAAAATTATAACTGCCTTCTGAAATTTGAAGAATGAGAGCCAGGAAACAAAATATGGATTAATTTGGGACATTGTCCTATCTTCACCAGTATTGCATCAAATGAACTGTGTTTCTTAGTTGAGTGGTGTGTGAGCATGTTAGTTTTTCACATGGAAGTTGCATTGCTGGTAATATGTTTCTTATTAATCATGTACCGTATATTTTGGCTGCCTTTGTACTCTGCTACTCTTCTATAATCATGAGATGTGAGATTAAACTTATCAGAGAAGTGCGACAGCCACCACTGTTGACAAGGTAGGCTCAAACACTTTACAGGAGGTCCTATACCCTCCAGAAGGAGACACAAGGGACTTCAATTAATATCAAAGTCACAGTCATAGAGAGTGTAGCTTTTAGTAAGAATAAGTGACAGAGACCTAGAGAAAAGAAGGCCAGGAGGAGGCAGTTTAGAGTTTAAGTAGCATTAGAAGCTTTTGAGAAGCACCTACAGGGAATGGATTTTACTGTGCTGGAGGTTTTGGGACAAACATTAGTATGAAAAATAAAACGTGCGTCCAATCTCGGCATTTATCCCTCGAAAATGTAAGTAGTTGATAATTCAGTGACTTGAGGCCTCAGGCATTTTTCCCTCCCTTAGGAACATAATTAACAATTGTTATCACTGAAATAAAATGACTACTAAATGCTTTTACGGTACTCACGAGATAACTATATACAAAGGCTCTAGGATAGAGTGTCTCCCTTTGAAATAATGACAGAACGAAAAATAAAGCAGACTAAAGAGCAGTTATATCTTAAAAAGAAAAAAGAGAAGACACACAAACACCAGTTCTACTACTTTTTTCTTATTTCAAGTATATGATAAATTACTTCCACAAAATTAAAGAAGTACAGATTAGCAAAACAGTACATAGGGTTTCTAAAACACAAATTTGAATCATATAATAATTAGCTTTATAATGTGATTTTTCATTTAAAGCATACCATAAATATACTTATTTTATTAACTAATCTTACACAAAATAATTTTTTACAATAGCATACTACTCCGTTCTATGTACATCCCATAATTAATATTACCAGTATCTAGAGTAGAAAATGGCTTCCTCTTGCTTCCTGCTCCTCTTTATTTATTCGTTTTATAACTAAGCCAGAAGACTTCTGATATTTTCTATCAGTTTTTGAAACTACCAAAGATTTAAAGGAGAACTCTAATCTGTGTATATCAACTATGCCAAACTTTAAAATAAAAACCATCCTCTCTAGCCGGGCGCCTGTAATCCCAGCACTTTGGGAGGCCGTGGCGGGTGGATCACGAGGTCAGCAGTTCCAGACCAGCCTGACCAATGTGGTGAAACCCCGTCTCTACTAAAAATACAAAAACTAGCTGGGCATGGTGGCGCGTGCCTGTGGCCCCAGCTACTTGGGAAGCTGAAGCAAGAGAATCATTTGAACCTGGGAGGCAGAGGTTGCAGTGAGCTGAGCTCACTCCACTGTACTCCAGCCTGAGGGACAGAGAGAGACTCTGTCTCAAAAACAACAACAACAACAACAACAACAAAGTCCTCTCCTTAGCCAAAAATTAAAACACTTTTTACTTTCTGAAGACAAGAATTGTCATTTCTTTTGATTAAAATGCTAATCAATCTATGCAATTATCCAGAAGAGATGCAAGTTCAGTGAGATGACCAATAATTCTATTTTATAAAACACTCTATATTAAGACCTATTAGGCATCTACAAAGGACAAGAAGTCTCAACATACTGTCTTTGCTCACAGTTTGTTTCTCTAATGAAACATTCATATTTATGTTATTGAAATAAATAGATTACTTAGGGTAGAGAACATAAAGTCATGTGTTTCCAATCTCAATCTGAGATGGAAGGTTTAAGCCTAAGAATTTATTAGAAAAACCTCTAAAAAGAATGATGTCCTCATTTCTGCTTGAATAAAACATTATTTTGAAATAAATATCTTAGATGTGCAAACGTATATGTATGTGCCTTGTAATCTATCTATTTAAAGTATGTCCTTCATTGAGTGGTTTATTCTAATGTTAGGTGAACTGTCATGAGTAAAACTACTAACTCAATGAGCAACTAGGGCTTCTTGAACATGAGCTGCAGACCCTCACCTTCACTGTGACCCTATTGCACTTATAGCCTATGAATACATCTGCCATTGCCCTGAGAGTATATTACACTTCCTTGTTTGTCTTTCTTCCACATTAGACTGGAAGCTCCTTGAGGACTGGTACCTTATCTTTCGTGTGTTCACGTCTTCACTCCCTATCAAAACAATGGAATTGTAACAAAGCTCAACAAGTTTTTGCTGGATGAATTAATCTATGTCATCCTTTCACATCAGGCTACCAAATTGCATTTTTATTGAGTTAACAGAAGTCTTCAAACATGTCTAGTAGAAAGAATATGGGCTTCTGAAAAATGTAAAGTTATTCTAAATGTTCTATTTTGAGTTTTATTATACCATTCCGTTTATTTTCTCTCAAGGATTTATGGCTAAGGTAGTCTAGACAGCGCTGTGGACTGAATATTTGCGCCCCTCCAAACTTTATATGTTGAAGCCTGATTCCTAATATGATAGTGTTTGGAGATGGGGCCTTTGAGAGATCTCGAAGGTGGAGCCTCTGAATAGGATCTCCCTCTCTCTCTGTCTGCTCCCTGCCATACACTGAGAACACGGCCACCTGCAAGCCAAAAGAGGGCTCCCACCAGATGTCAAATCTGCCAGCACCCTGATCTTGGACTTCCCAGCCTCCAGAACTGTGAGAAATAAATTTCTGTTGTTTAAGCCACCCAGTCTGTGGGACCTTGTACACAGCCTGAATAGATTAAGACAGGAAAATAGAACACGACATGAGAATGAAAGTGGTTTGAGGTAAAACTAGCCCTCATACTTATTCTATGCAAAATCAAATTGATCCTTCCATATTTGATCTAGTTCTTGAAATGGAGGGGGAACAGTAAATTCCTCTAAATCCATTCTCCAGTGTTTTTAGAACTTAATCTTCTATACTTGGGTCAATAAAGCTGTGAAAGTTCAATGATTCTAGGAATAAAGAAGCAAGTAATAAGGTAGTTGTGAGGCTTTGTAGACTATAATTGAAACCCTTACTTTTTAATAGGAAAATTACTTTTACCCACATTTTTCTTTGGAGCTAAACAGACCGTTGAACTGTACTTGGATCCTGCTCTTTAAAGTATGTATCAATACTGTACACACCAGGTTTTTGCTAAGATGGCTACGCTGCACCAGTATCTAAATTGACATGTAAGGTTGGGTTTTATATTTGAATGTCTCTTTGTAGATAATATGTTATACTGGTTGACTGACTCATACAAAAGGAAATTATTTACTTTATTTCTATTTATTTAAAATATCTTAGATACAATTTGATGGCAAACCATTTCCACTGAAAGGGAAATAGTGACATCTTGTGGAATCATCTAATTTTATCCTAAAGTCTAGTCATTAACATTTTTATTCCTCAAAATAAGTGAAATACATATTCTCTCCTTAGAGAACAAATGAACTTTTGTAAAACTAGCATATGTTATATATCACGATGTTACTTTATGGTACTAATACTAATATTTTATTCCCTTTTTAGACTAATGAGTGATGGATGAGAAATTACCTCATGAGTACAATGCACACTATTTGGGTGATGGTTACACTAAAAGCCCAGATTTCTGCACTACACAATATATCCATGTACCAAAACTGCATTTTTACCCCCTAAATCTATAAAAAAAATTTAATTGAGATTTTTCAGTGAATGTCCAGAGCATTAAATATAGAAAAAAGCAAAACAAAATGAAGCAAAAACTGATTATAGGATTTCAGTCTTTTTACCATTCTAGCCATTTAAACAATGCAACCTGAATGTAGCAAGCCATATGCTATACACAGAAGTAAACATAGATATGTTTATACATAGGTGTTTATAAACCTGTGGGGTCAGACATCATGGAGGAAAGTACAACTCCATTTTATATTGTTCAAGACTTGCCCCAGATCCTCATGAATTTCAAATTTTCAAATACCTGTATAGTGTATTATTTTTTAAGTTAAATTATATACAAATATGAATAGTGACTCACAAAGTGGCCATAAATTACAGTGCTGAATGGTGGGCTGGCCTGGAGCCTGCACAGCAGCCAGTATTAATGCTCTAAGATTACTAATTGTACTATATATCCTGGAATGTGGATTATGTGAAATTAATGTGAACTGCAAATGCTAAATCAAATAAAGCCAAGGGTCTCTCCTAGATTACATGGAAGGCAGTCTTGAGAAGCAGTTCTGATCTTAGGTTTGGATTCTCACAGATCTGAGCTAGAATCCTGGTTTCACCAGCTGGGTAAAACAGGACAAGTGACTTAGTTTCATCTCAGGGACAGAATTGAAATAGAGTTGTTGTATTAATTGAAAAACATGGGTAAAGCATTTTAGCAGAGTGACTAAAAAATATCACTTATTTGTTTTAGATATGGTTGTGTTACTTCCTCTCTGTGTTACTATTGTGAACTTTATTGCTGTGTCACAGTTTCTTGGAGGGCATTGTTTTATATTAGTAAGAAAGGTCAGAACCACACAGCAGTTGAGAGCTTGGGGTCTAGAGTCAGTTCAAAATGTGGTTCAAATCCTGGCTCAGTCACTCACTAACTGATCTTGGACAAGTGATTTAATTTCTCTGTAAGTCAGTTTCATCATTTATAAAATGGGGTCAAAATTTTCTCTTACCTCATGTGATTTTATTATGAGGATTAAATGTATTAATGCATGTAAAGCCCTTAGAGCACTGTCTGGCACAAGGCAAGATCATATAAATGTTAGCTCTTAGTATTGTGTTATTTATAATAAAATAACACGAAAACAAACAGCACTTTTGACCTACTCATCCAAATACTCTTAAGGGGTGTAGGGGGGAAAGTTGATCTAAGTTTGACTCCTAAATTATGAATAACTCAGAACAGATTATCAGAGCATTTGCTTATTCCATGGCCCCTGATCAATTTGTCTTGCTTATCCATTTATGAATACATATACTCAACTGGAATATGTAATTCATTTTTTCTTCTTATATAGATATGATCACAGCTTGAGTCTAAATTATGTTCACTGCTGGGATTCAAACATGGTTGAGTATTTCTAGCCGACTGGAAGAACAGGCCCAGCTTGAGCTTATTTGTGTAAAGGATTGAAAAGTTTCTTAGGAAATAACCCATCCTAAGAGAAAAAGAAAATTTCACAGACAAATTTGCCCAGTAACAAAGCCTGAGGCGGGTAGGTCTCTGCCACTTGAGTTTGCCCCTAGTTCAACTCGTATAGACTTATATGACTTATGTGAATCCTGAGAAGGAGGGTGCATGATTAGTCATATTTTAAAACTCCACAAGATAATGGGGTTCAAAGAAATCTTTATTTTAGAACAAATATGATGATATATAACAAAAAGCAAGGAGAAACAATAAGGAATGACAGGCTTGTCACAGACATCAAGATTCTCATGCAAACCCTTATCATCAGGACAGTAACAAGTGACAGAATGGCTTTAAAGGCAAGAGAGGCCAAAGCATGGGGTCTTCCTGAAGGAGGGAAGAGATGAGATGACATAAATGGGAGATAAAAAGTAGTGATGAAAACGACTTAATCTTGAGTAAATGTGAGACACTCTAGAAATAATAGATACAGCTTTGAGAAAGACTAGAGATCTGTAACAGAGAAATGGAGTTAGAGCCAGAGAAATGAAATTTGTGTTTGTATTTTCCAAACTTACCAAAAAGAGGATACTTAATACATTTTGAACGAAGTAGATTGAAACAGAGAAAAAAAGGAAAAGGAGGAAGAAAAGAGACAGGTCATCTCATACCTGAATATGTGGGTAGAAAATTATGTGAGGTTTTTACAGAATGGGAGAAAATGTTTGCAATCTATCCACCTGACAAAGGGCTAATATCCAGAATCTACAAAGAACTTAAACAAATGTACAAGAACATCAAAACAACCCCATCAAAAAGTGAGCAAAGGATATGAACAGATATTTCTCAGAAGATATTTATGCAGCCAACAGACATATGAAAAAATGCTCATCATCACTGGTCATTAAAGATGTGCAAATCAAAACCACAATGAGATACCATCTCACACCAGTTAGAATGAAGACCATTAAAAAGTCAGGAAACAACAGATGCTGGAGAGGATGTGGAGAAATAGGAATGCTTTTATGCTGTTGGTGGGAGTGTAAATTAGTTCAACCATTGTGGAAGACTGTGTGGCGATTCCTCAAGGATCTAGAACTAGAAATACCATTTGGCCTGGCAATCCCATTACTGGGTATATACCCAAAGGATTATAAATCATTCTACTATAAAGACACATGCACATGTATGTTTATTGAAGCAGTATCCACAACAGCAAAGACTTAGAACCAACCCAAATGTCCACCAGTAATAGACTGGATTAAGAAAATGTGGCACATATACACCATGGAATACTATGCAGCCATGAAAAAGGATGAGTTCATGTCCTTTGCAGGGACATGGGTGAAGCTGGAAACCCTCATTCTCAGCAAACTATCACAAGAAGAGAAAGCCAAACATCACATGTTCTCTCTCAGAAGTGGGAGTTGAACAATGAAAACACATGGATATAGGGAGGGGAACATCACACACTGGGGCCTGTCGGGTGTTGGGAGCCTAGGAGAGGGATAACATTAGGAGAAATGCTTAATGTAGATGACGGGATGATGGGTGCAGCAAACCACCATGTCACGTGTATACCTATGTAGCAAAACTGCACGTTCTGCACATGTATCCCAGAACTTAAAGTATAATTTAAAAAAAAGAAAATGAAAATTATGTGAGGTTTTGTGGTTAAAGGAACATGTTAGAGGAAATTTGAAAGCCCTTCTTATGTTTCCAACTAACTCTGTCAATGATCAACTCTATCGTTGGTTAAGTCACTTAAAATTTCTCATATTTGATTTTCTTATTCATTCGTCACTCATGCATTCATTCGACCATGATTTATTGAGCTGTTATTATTCACTAAGTTCTGTGCTAGCCCTAGAAGTGCATATGAATATTTCCTCTATTCAAGACACTTACATTGTAGTGGAGAACACATGGAAATGAAGCAACTAAATAAGAGATGGAGCAGGCACTGAGGGAAGTTTTTGTGTAGGATGATATGCTTGGGTTAAGTTTTTGAAGGACAAGTAGGAGTAGTTTTGACAAAAAAAGGAAAAGAGCTCTCTAGGTGTGAGCAGCATGTGGAAACACAAGGAGGCATGAAATACCATAACACATTTGGGAAACTGCCAGAAATTCTGTATAGCTGAATCCAAGGGTATGTTGGGGTAATGTCGTGAGTTTGGAACGAAAGTAGTAAATGGAAGCTAAGTCAAAAAAGACCTTGAGTATTAAGCCCATCTACAAAATGAGGAAGTTGTACTACATGGACTTCTGTTCTGACCTCCATGGAACATTTTTCTCTCATGGACATAAAGCCCTTTCTCCTACAACATATGGAACCATTGACACTCAAGATTGGATAAAATTAGCTCCTAATTCCAATGTGACACAGGAATCTTGTCAACATACGTCTTGAGTGATCGTTTGTTCTCTGCTCGAACACCTCCAGTGATTGAGAATTCATCACCTCTTGAGATAGCACAGACAGCGCATTTTGCTTTTTAGAAGGTAATTACTGGAACTTAAAGTCAAACATGGAAGATTGAACAATTCATTTATCTCCTCTCTTCATTTCCAAAATCCAGGTAAAATGAGTAAAAATTGCTAAACATCTACCAAGAATCTCAATGAAACTTTGGAAGCTGATTTGGAGGAATAGAGAAACTTGAAATTTAAGCCTGCCAGGGGAAATACTAACCATGGAAAAGCTCAGGTACATCTGTAATGTCAGTCTGAATATGGGAGAATTTATTAAGGAGAATTGTTTATTAAGAAGAGTCTGACACACAGATTCCCTCCCTCACCCCACGAAGCCAGGAAGCTGTTCTTCCCACCGAGGCAGAAGCGCATTGGTTTACTTTCTAAAGATAATAAGCCGTGAAGATTGTGGACACTCAGACACAAGAAACAGTGGATGATGGAGGTGAAGCACCTTTGGAAAACAAGGGGACTAAGCCAAGGTCTGTACAGTGAATACTGAGCTCCTTGAATGGCCTTCTAGTACACTGGCCACTATCTACCTCCTTCCCCAATTTCATCTGTGGAAATTTACCAGCCCAAGAGAAATACCTCTGATACTGACATTTGAGGCTGTCTCATAGTATTCCCTCTCCTGAAATAACTTTGTAGTGAGATCTACCATTTGCTTAACCTCATCTGCATGATAGCATTTTAGTGCCTTGCTATAGAAGATACTGTAGTGTATCACCCTGAGTCCTCTTCAGGACTGAGGTGTTACTGTCAACTGTGTGAGTGTTAGTGGCTTATGGATTATAGCTGATTCCCTCTTAGAGAATCGCTTGCAGGTGAAGAGAGATGACTCTTATAAGATCACACCTCTTCCCTGGAAACAGCCGAAATCTAATGACTTAATCGCTTGCAGGTGAAGAGAGATGGCTCTCTTAAGATCACACCTCTTCCCTTAATTTGTACCTCTGTGAGGAGACAACCAAACCCCAGTGCTTTCCATGTGATTGTCTGTGAACTGGTTGCAACCATATTCCCATTCAGTTTCTCAACACTTTCCCCCTTAGGTGTTGATTTCAAGGGAATTCCCAGTAAACTTGCTGCACAAACTCTATTTCCCAGAAAACCAAATCTAACACACTCACTCAAGAATATGAAAGGATATTCCAGCATTTTTAATAAGAAACTCTCTAACATGAAAGACAGTCCAAACCAATGCATGGAGAATAAAGGAACTTGAAAGAGACACATAGTGTAGAGAATATTAACATTAATTGTTTAAAGAGGTAAAAATTCTGTATTCATAAAATAAAGAGCAGGATGTTATAAGAACAGAACTTTCAGAAAACAAAAAAGAGGCCCTTGGAATTCAAACTACAGTAATGAAAATGAAAACTCTGATAGACTGATTAAAAGACACATTTGTGGCACTCTCCAAAACATAGAACAAAATGAAAAGAAAGAGAATATGAAAAACAATATGAGAAAATTAGAAGATTGAGAAAGTACAACATTTGACTAATAGGAATTCTAGAAAGAGAACAAAAAAAAAACAGAAGGGCAAAATTTGCTTTCAAAAAAATTAATAAAGAAGATGAAAGGGCCAGGCTGGTGGCTCACGCCTGTAATCCCAGCACTTTGGGAGGCCAAGGTGGGTGGATCATGAGGTTAGGAGTTCGAGACCACCCTGGCCAACATAGTGAAACCCCATCTACTAAAAATACAAAAAAATAGCCAGGTGTGGTGGTGTGCACCTGTAATCCCAGCTACTTGGGAGGCTGAGGCAGGAGAATCATGTGAACCCGGGAGGCGGAGCTTGCAGTGAGCCGAGATCACGCCATTGCACTCCAGCCCAGGCAACAGTGTGAGACTCCATCTCAAAATAAAAAAAAAAAAAAAAAGAAGATGAAAGACTTTCTAAGAACTGAACACCAAGAGTTTCCCAAGTGCCTTGCAAAATGAATGAAAAAGTTCTACACCAATGGAAATCATTGAGAAATTTCAGACTAACAAGAAAAAGAGAAGTTACTGA
The DNA here is from genome assembly GCF_028858775.2 of Pan troglodytes. Taxonomy (NCBI): domain Eukaryota; kingdom Metazoa; phylum Chordata; class Mammalia; order Primates; family Hominidae; genus Pan; species Pan troglodytes. Next base: position 101,688,884 of record NC_072405.2, on the reverse strand, counting down.
AATCTTCTCAGAAGTGGGTAAAAAAGCAGCATGCATGTAAGGGCTTAGGCTTCTTAACAAAGATCCTGAAAGCTGGAAAACAATAGCATAAATCAATGTCTTCAAAATTTAGAAGTAATGTAATTTCAAATCTAGAATTCTAAGCCCAGGAATATTATCAATCAAACTTAAAGAAGAATAGATGCCCATTTGAAAAATTTAGTTCTCATACATTTATTCTGAAGAAACTACTGCAGAAAAAATGTTCCACCAAATGGAGGAATAAAACAAGAAAGAGGATACTGTAAAAGTCAAAAAGGAAGTAAAGGGAATCAGACGGACCACAGCTACATCAGGATGGAAGCCACTGAGCTGAGGACTTCAGAGAGAATTTTGCTGGGAAAAAATAGTGCTAAGAGATGGACCAGTGCATTTTATTGTATTGATTTAAGTTATGCAGCTCTCCTAGAGAGTTTGGGGATGAAATAACACAAATTACATAAGGGAAAAAACAAACAGAAAACTGTTATTAATTCTAAGGAAGACAAATCATTCTATAAGAAAATATAGTCGGCCGGGCGCGGTGGCTCACGCCTGTAATCCTAGCACTTTGGGAGGCCAAGGCAGGTGGATCACGAGGTCAGGAGATCGAGACCGTCTTGGCTAACATGGTGAAACCCCGTCTCTACTAAAAATATTTAAAGAATTAGCTGGGCGTGGTGGCAGGTACCTGTAGTCCCAGCTACTCGGGAGGCTGAGGCAGGAGAATGGCGTGAACCCGTGAGACAGAGCTTGCAGTGAGCCGAGATCGTGCCACTGCACTCCAGCCCGGGCGACAGAGCGAGACTCCATCTCAAAAAAAAAAAAAAAAAAGGAAAGAAAATATACTGATAATACTTTATATGTCTCAATCATAAACTATTTACATAAAGTACATCCTGGTTATTGATTTAAGCAGAAACAGTTATTTAACTAAATTGGGAGAATGGAGAAGGAGAAGGGAGAATAATAGAGAACCAAAATCTCATTTTCTATAGAAGTCATTAGATTTAATTTTTTAAACTAGAATATGCATGACATTTGGAAAATAGAGGGAGTACCAGGAAAGTACGTAAAATAACTCCCTAGAAGTTGCCTGCAGGGAGCAAAGATTAGGGTGGAGAGGGAGAAGATAACTGTAGTTTTTAATTACATGTTTGGCAGCATTTTTTGCCTCTGTAACCAATGTATCATTTTGGTAAGCATTTTTTAAAAGAAAGAATTTCTTTCTTATGCTGACCTAAAATTTGCCTCCCTAAGTTCTGGTCTTAATTATATTCTCCAGGGTTCTACATACAAAAATAAATAATAGTTTCTCTTCACCATGACTATAGTTTTAAGTAATTTAAATCAGAGCTCTAATTGTCCTTTTAGTTTTCATGTATAAGGGCTAAAATCTTTCAGTTCATTCAACCATGCTTCATGTGAAATCTTTCCCTTCCCCCACCTGGTTGCTTTTCTCTGTACTCAAAAAATGTTGTCCAGAAATGAGGATGATGCTCAGGATATAATCTGGCTAATTTACAGCAAACTATCACTTCAGTCATGCTGTATAATTCATTAAAGGCAACAAAAAATCACACTGACTTTCTTAGAAGCTAAATCTCATAAACGCTTAATATTAAAAGCAAGTCTTTTCCATGCATATAACGTTTAAGTCATCTATCCTATTGGTAGGATTTGCTTTCTGGGTCATTTTTTGTCTTGGTGAAGGACCTTATATTTTTCTCTGTTAAAGTATGTTTTATTAAAGTCACTTTATTACCAAGTTGAAAAGAAAATATATTTCACTGTTAATTTATTCACAGAAGATATTAGCTGTCTCCTCCAAATTTGTGTCACTCATAAATTTGATAACTATGCTTTCAATTTATTATTGAATAAAAATAGCGAACAACACCAATCCTAGCAAGGCCGAGCCCTTCAGCCACCAGAACACATGTTTCAAGTTAACAACCATCTGTTAGCCAGCTTTATGTTGCAGGTTGTTCAACCGTTATAAGTTCATCAAATCTGGCCCTGAGCCAGATACACCAAACAAATGACAGTCCTCTATTTTAACCATTTTTTAACCTAGTCATTCAGAAGATAAAATAATATAATTAAATCCATTACTTTCTTTACTGATATGCATTATTATAAAACAAGCAGTTATCAGCCTTCCTACTTCACTAGATGTTCAAAGGGATGTCATTTGGCTTGTCTTATAGTGACAGACCTGGGATGCAAATGCGGATTTTGGCTCCTGACTTCTAGCCCTATTCTTCATTCTTCAGAAGTAGGTCAGCGTCTTGAGATTTATCATCATCATCATCTTAATGTGAGGCTGTAAACTAACCATTTTTAGCCTTCTTTTCCTCTTTTCCTTTCTTTCTTTTTTTTTTTTTTTTTTTTTTGAGACGGAGTCACTCTTGTCGCCCAGGCTCAAGTCCAATGGCGCAACCTCCACCTTCTGGGTTCAAGCGATTCTCCTGCCTCAGCCTCCCAAGTAGCTGGGATTACAGGCACCTGCCACCACGCCCAGCTAATTTTTGAATTTTTAGTAGAGACGAGGTTTCACCATGTTGGCCAGGCTGGTCTAGAACTCCTGACCTCTGGCGATCTGCCCACCTCAGCCTCCCAAAGTGCTGAGATTATAGGCATGAGCCACAGCACCTGGCCTTTAGTCTTATTTTCATACCCTGGATATGTGAGAGCTCAGTCCTGGAGGTCATGCCATGGATTTTTAAATTGCAGTGGGCAAACCCTGCCCTCCTCAGGCCCAGCCATTCCCATTGCTTTCTGACAACTGACTGAGGGTACAGCTTTAAGCCTTCTGATATTCCTAGGCAAAGAGTCTGTGCTTTGACATTTGCATTTATCTCATTATGTTTGATTGGCATATTGAGATCCATAAACTTGTGGTTAATATATTGCCACGGATTCTTAATTAAGCTGGTTGTGCAAAAAATGCATTAGAGTCTCCAGAGAAATGTATCATCTTTGCCAGTCGTTCGCTTTGAATTTGACTTGCTGCCCCAGTGGCATAGCATTGGTGCTACAGGGAGGGTTGGGGTCTTGACATAACAGCCATAGGCTTCTAAAACCTGGTGCTGCTATTTCAGTTAGGAGTAGGGAGATGGTTACAACAGAAAGGGGAGACAAGCAGAATATCTAAGTTCATATTCCCCATGGGCAAATGAAACCAAAGAACAAAATATGTGACAGGCAAAGCTGCCAGTTGTCATACTCCAAGGAATTACTAAACATTAATATGCTTACTTTCTACTTATTTTTTTCTATTAGTATTTTAATGAAATTGATACTTTAGGAAGCTGAGACAGAAAGATCTTTACTGAATCAAAGTTATTTATGAACACACCCCAGGTCCCTGTGTGCTAGAAGCAGTGGTTTTCAGTTTCATTGCCCAAACCAGCACCATCAGCATCACCTTTGAACCTAATAGAAATGCAAATTTGCAAGTCCTACCCCAGAAATATTTAATCAGAAACTTTAAATACAGAGCCCTGGAAGTTTGTGCTTTACTAAGCCTTCCAGGTGTTTGTCATGGACAGATAAGTTTGAGAACCACTGCTGTAAAGAAACTACTCAGCTTTTTGAAGGTGGGAACCTTTCAAAGGTGATTGAGTTTCAAAGCAAAGCAAAAACAACTCGTTAACACTGGTGAGCATACTTACTGGCTTACTTTTCCCCATTCTGCCTGCTTGTCTGTCATCGTGTTAGCATCCCCTGCATGAACAATGCCACAAGGACTCCAGTGTTCATCAGATGTCCTCAGGAGTTCCCTTCAGGAATCAGCATTCCTACAGGAGAAGCATGATGCATTCCCCCTCACCCATGATTCTTACCTGCCCAGGAACACCTACCTTTGCCTTCAGCCTTCTTTCTACCCCATGGCCATGAGCCTTAGGAGGAAATGAAGTTTATTAACTCCAGACACTGTGTATTCATCTCTTTCCCACCTTTCCTCCCTGTCCTGTTCAGGATTCCTTCAGGCATCCCTTTATGGCCTGACTTCAGCAGGAAGCTGCTGTTTAAATGTGGGTCATGCAACGAGTAGTGTGCCGCTGGGAGCTATGCTACTCTGCTTACTTTGTACCCTGTTGATTTCAAAGGATCCTACTCTCAATTTTGCTCCAAACCTCTAGGTGATGCTACCCTGGCACACAATGGCTGAGACAGCTCAACTCTGCCATGCCTTCTGAGAATCTGTTAAATACAGAGAATGGGTATCGGGCTTTAGTCCAAGAAGGATTTAGGGACATTTTCCTTATTTGTCATATACACAAAATATCCCTATGGCATGCACCCCTGCACAGTAATTTCTTTAGTAGGTATTTGGGTACTTGCTGTAACAAATGTATTTAAATCTTTTCGATCTGTGGATTCCTAGGTTGTTTTCCTTTTGTTATTCACTCAGTGTGCCTAACCTTTGCCAAACAACTGCAGAGCTATGTCCTGGCCACAGGTTTTATTTGCTGCCTTTAGTCATTTTCAATTGCTTCATAGAAGAAAATATGAGGGTAGAAGTCAATGGAAAGCAGGTTTAGGTAAGCTCCATTTGGTCTATATATATTGCCAAGAATCCAGCATGTACTTGAAGCAAGGAAGGGATTTCTGTTCTGATTTGGAACACTATAAATCAAATAACTAAGGTTCAGCCACCCCCAAGACTGCAGACATGGTTCCCTCCCAATATTTATTGCTAAATGTCAGAACTTACAAATGCCAACTTGAGTATGCTGCCTGCATCTGGAAAATTATTTCTGGTTTGTCAGAAAATCCAGGGGCTGCTTTTGTTTGATGTTAGTGCTGTTCAGTTCTTGTTTCTGGGCTGTTTGAATGACAATCTTCTCATAGCATATCCTGTCAGAAAGGGTGAGAGTCACCTGGAGAAGCTGTAGACCTCATATTGCATGACACTTGTCTCCATAAATGCCAACTGACAAGCATCTCTTCAGAGGTGCCAACATTTAAATATTTCAAAGAAAGAGGTAGTGAGTGAGGAGCTGTTTTCACAGCTATCTGGTATTGTTACTTGAGTTGTTACTTTCTGTGAGTGAGAAAATGATGCATTTGATGCCTACTTAGTGAACATCCCCTATGCAACAGACAATCTGATGGGCACAGCAGACACCAACCCTGCCCTCAAGAAGCTTATATCTTTTAGTACCCTTTGGGAATAATAAAGGCAAACTCCTTTTTTAGTCACTTTGATTCTACCCTCTCCTTCCGGGTATCAAAGCAGCTTAACACTGTGCTTGTTGACAAACACACTGAAGTACTCAGAGGTGATAGAGCTTTTCTAAGCAGCTCCACTTTGCACTGAGCTCTATGGGAAGGAATTATATTGTCATAGCAGCACAGCTATTGGCAAGGCACCTAGAACTCTTAATTGATCATGACGAAGACAATCACTAAAGTTAAGGATATACTTTTCAGTAGACTAAGACTTTTCTAAAAATTTTATAACAACAGATCATCAATTTAGATTAGAGCAATATAAACATAATGCAGAACCACATATAATCTCCTTCCCCAGAAAAGCATTATACTTTTGTGTACTGTATAAATATAACCATTTACAAACATGAAATACGAACTATTATAAGTATAAGCTTTTGAATCCAGTTTCTTTTTTTCTGAGAAAAAAGAAACTAGATTCAAAACCATTTTATATTGTTGTATAATATACCATTATTTGGACATGCCATCATTTTTTTAACCATTCTCCTAGATTAGGACATTTAATCTGTTCCTAATTTTCTTTTCTGTTTTTTTCTTGAGACAGAGTCTCGCTCTCTCACCCAGGCTGGAGTGCAGTGGCACCATCTTGGCTTACTGCAACCTCCACCTCCCAGGTTCAAGCGATTCTCCTGCCTCAGCCTCCTGAGCAGCTGGGACTACAGGAGCGTGCCACCAAGCCTGGCTAATTTTTGTATTTTTAGTAGAGACCGGGTTTCATGTTGTCCAGGCTGGTCTCAAACTCCTGACTTCAGGTGATCCACATGCCTCGGCCTCCCAAAGTGCTGGGATTACAGGCATGAGCCACTGTGCCCGGCCTCTAACTTTCATTAGTTTGAATACCCCTATAACTTACATTCTTCTACATGATCTTTATCTTCGTTCCTTATTATTTCTTTAGGATAATTACCTTGAAGCAGTTAAATACTTAGGTCAAATCTCAAGAAGACTTTTAAGTCTTTTGGTTACACAATGGAAAAATATTTTCTATAAATGTTATATCAATTTATATTTTCATCAGAAATGTTTAAGAGCACCTATGGAGACTAAGATTTTTTATATTTAAATGAAATACTAAAACATCTTGTAAGTCAAAGAATATATAGGTTTTCTAAGCATGCTTCCTTCCAAATGACATTTTTAACATTATTCTTTGTGCATGTATAGAATATATGATATATGAGCTGCACTACAATAAGACAAATGATTTCCAGAACAGTAATTTTGACCTTATAAATGGACTATGAAAGCTATGATTTTAGTCATAGCAATATGTTCCTTGATTCCCCTTCTTTGCTTTTAAAGCACCCTGTTTCTCCTTTGGAGAATAAGGTCTCTGATTCCTTATAATCCCAACAGGCTTTCATTCAAACTACCATACCTTCGTCTACACACAAGAGGTAGAGAATATTACCCAAGGCCGGCCATTTCCAATATGGTCACATGATTCTGCTAAAGCCAATTGGAGTATTTTCTAAAGCTTTTCACTGGAGCTGACAGGGACTCCAAAAAATATGTGTCTGGGCTGAGAGAAGCCATCTTGACTGGCACATTGTGAGAGTTCACCTGCAGAATGAGGTCAAATAGGGACAAGTAGAACAGTGAGCGAGTACCCTAATAATAATGTCTGATTTCCAGGGTGAGCCACACCTGAAGTTGGCTTCCTTCCTGGAGTTCTAAGTTTCATGAGACAATAATTAATATTTAGTTCAAATTGGCTGTGAATTTTTTTATACTCTCAAGCAAAAGAACCCATTTGAATAGGCAGCTATAAACTGTTCCATAGAGATAAAGGAGATATAAAATCTTAGGCCAAGTCAGAACTATATTGAGTAAAATGTGGTTCAGGGGGTTGGTGAAAGAATATATAGTATCATTTTGAACAAAACTACTTATCTAAAGAGTGGAACCAATTCTCAGGTTGAAGAAAATGAAAGGCCTTGTAGAAATGTACTCATTAGGTCTTACACACTACATCCATGCTTCTCTATAGATATGAAGTAAGGAAACTCCTACAGATACTATATCACGTTAGTTACTATAGAGGGAAGGATCAAATGAGTAGAAAGCAACCTTCACTTCACTAAGTTAGCTTAGTTAGATGAAATTAATATATGCATGTTTCTTGTTGCTTGACTACAATCTTCAAAAGTGATTAAAGTAGCCTGCTTCTCTGTAGCATGTTAAATGGGCCTCTTTAGGACATAAATTATATATAGGACTATATAAGGTCAACATGTTTACCCATTTAGACTCCATTTGATGTTGTGATGCATTCTTTGAAGGTATGCAATAGGTAAAACATCACAGGGTAATGGAAATAGCACTGAACTGAAAGCCAGAAGACCTTGTATAAGTCCAGCCTTTAGCCACAGCTAGTAGTCATGTAACCTTGATCTAATAATTTACCTCTCTGAGTTCCATTTTATTTATTGATACAACAAGAAATTTAAACTTCACAGGCTGTAGCACTAACAGTCAAAGATTCATATGTTCAAAATATAACATTTCAAAATTAGGAATTAGTGTTTTCTCTGGTATATTAGTCCATTATCATGCTGCTATGAAGAACTGCCTGAGACTGGACAGTTTATAAAGAAAAGAGGTTTAATTGACTCACAGTTCTGCAGGGCAAAGGAGGCCTCAGGAAATTTACATTCAAGGCGGAAGGAAAAGCAAACACATCCTTCTTCACATGGCAGCAGGAAAGAGAAGAATGGGTGCCGAGCAAAGAGAGAAGCCCCTTATAAAACCATCAGATCTTGTGGGAACTCACTCACTATCACAAGAATAGCATGGGGGAAACAGCCCTCATGATTCAGTTACCCTGCACTGGGTCCTTTCCACCACACATGGGGATTATGGAAACTACAATTCAAGATGAGATTTGGGTGGGGACACAGCCAAACCACCATATCATGTGAAAACTATTCTTTCTTCAATCACCACTTTGGTAAATCCCCTGAGCTCTCTAGACAGAAATATGACACATCTAAATACTCAAGATGGTTGATAGTAAAAACTAGAAAAAGATATTCCAGACAAACACAGGAAACTGGTGTACCTATATCAATAACATTATTAAACATATAAGTATAATTTAACACATTGTGATAAAGTACATGTATTATACCCACTATACAGATCAAGAAAGAGAATTTCAGGTGGCACAATCAGGCCCCACCTGAAACACACCAAGTGTCTTTAACTGCTCACAGCGTTTTTCCTCCCTCTCTGGAATATGACAGTGACTTTATGGCAATTATGTTCTTACTATACTTTATAAATTCACTGCCGTTTTTTTCAACTTGGTATAAAACAGAGTCATAGTATAATCATTCTTCTGTGATTTTTCTCCTTTAAGTTAACATTATATTTGAAAGATATTACTGGCACCTACAATTTGTATACTTATATTATCACATAATATTTCATGTTTGCCAGTTACTGATCTCTTATCCTTCATCACCCTACCTCTATAGTACTGGAGCTAGACCTTGTACATATTTCTCCTTTGTCAGCTAGCACAATGTTAAACTAGGTCAGTAGAGAGCACTAGAAGAAAGCTGTAAGAAGGGGCTTTTCTTTCTGGTTCCAGTGAGTTTTCTTCTCACTTCTGTGGTTTACAGCAGCCAGCAGCATCAGAAACTCCCATTGACACACTCTTCAGTGATTTCAGCAGCACCTCAGTGAATGGTTTTCCAGGGTGTTTCAATGCACCCAGCAGGCAGCTTCCTAGTGAGTTTTGGTGTCACCCCCAGAAGATGATTTCCTGTTCCCCAGGTCTCGCCTGTGGCATTTAGCAAATTCTCTTCACAGGCAGCGGGCCACAGCCACACCCTCTCCATGAGATGTGAAGCTCATCCTTGCCAGGGTCCCTCTTCCAAGATTCTTCCTTCCTTGGGTACTTTCTCTCAGCTCAAAGCTGCCCCTGTATCTGCTATTTCCAGGTTGGTTACAGTTTACCTCCCTTGGTAAACTATTCCCTGCTACTAGCTAATAATCTCTTAAAATTAGCAATATAGCTTCAGTCCCCTGATGGAATACTGACTTACAAGTATTTTAGAATGGCCAGATATTCATAATTTGTGTAAGTTTTTACAAAGAACCAACTCTTGGTTTTGTTAATCTTTACGATTGTACATTTGTATATCACTAATCTCTGGTGATATAAATATGAATACTGCATCCTTTCTTCTACTTTGCTTGGATTTCTTTTGTTGTCCTTTTCTAACTGCTAAGATAGATGTTTATTTTGTTATTTTTAACCTTTCTTATTTTCTAATATAGGTATTTAAGTCTATAAACCACTCTGTAAGTACAACTGTAGTTCCATCATGCATTTTCTATATGTAATATTTTGCTATCATTCAGTCAAAAATGTTACTTTCATTTTCATTTCTTTTTAACTCACAACAGTTAATGTCCAAATACTTAACAATTTTCTAGTTCTGCTTTTTATATTGACTTTTAGCTTTTATTTGCCTTTTATCAGATAATAGTCCCTGTATGATGGCAATTCTTTAAAATTTTTGAGCTTTTATGGTTCAGTGAATGGGCAATTTTTGTTTTATATATTCGAAGCAATGTTAAGTGCAATTTAAGATTTAAATTGGTATATTTTCCTTATTGAAGTAATCCTTTTTACCTCCCTTAATGTCTCTGCCTAAAATCTAATTTGTCTATTGTTATACCTACAAAATATTTCAGTTGGTTAATAATTTCCTACTATATATTTCCTATTTCCACTTTTTCAACTTTTCCTTATCTTTAGGTTTTAGATGTTTCTCTTTTAAATAATGTGGTTGGAATTTTTAAAATTCATTCAGAAAATATTTATATTTTAATTTAACCTTTATGTTATTATTATTTGTATAAATACTGTTATGTTCAGGTTTAAATCTATCATCCATTTGTACTGCTCGGCCAATATTGTTTCTCTTCTTTATTGCTTACTTTTGTATTGCTTGATATTTTTAGCATTTTCCTCTGTTCCATCTGGCTGTGTTCTTTTAGTGGTTATCCTAGCAATTACAACATTCATATAAAACTAAATTAATCAAAACATTTACTGTCCTCCCAGATAACACAAGAGCCTGAGAATATTTAACTCTATCCCTCTTGATTGATATTTTTGATATTTTTTCATATATTTCGATTCAATAATTGTTGACTCTATTAGATATTATTATAAGTATCTTATATAATCAACGTTTGTTTGCATTTGCTCACACTATTACCCTTTTTCTCCCTTAATTCCCTTTTGCATTTCACGACTTCCATCTGGGATCACTATCATTCTTCTTAAGCACCTTTAAAATATCCTTCAGTGAGAGATTTCTATTAATAATTTTTTTCAGATTCATTGCTTTGAAAATATCTTTATTTTACTCTTACCTTTGAAAAATATTTTTGATGGGTGTGAAATTCTAGGTGGACAATTTCTCCCTGGAAAATTAACAATATCATTCTACTTACAGAAACTTCTCCCACTTTTACAGTTGAGTAAAACTTACAGTTTTCAGTACTTCAAGCAGAATTTGGGTTTGGTCTCTTCAAGTTTTTAAAGGTATTTCCTCTTTTTGGTTTGCCATAATTTTGTTATATTATGGCTAGGCATGGATTTTTAAATTTTATTATAGTTGGAATCTTCTGGGTAACTTGATTCTGTAAATTGAAGAATTTCTCACTTCTGGAAGTTTCTTGTCTGGAAGTTTCTCGGCCATTAAGTTTTTGAATATTACCTCTGCCCCTCCTACTGGGGCTCTAATCAAATATTGCAAAGTCCTATAGTGTCCTCTCACCTTTCTCACTCTGTTTTTCTTCTACTTGTCTCTCCAGGTGTTGTTTAAATTATGGCCAATTTACCAGTTTATTCATTCTCAGTTTCTTCATCCTTTCTGCTGAAAAACATTTCCATCGAGTTTTCTTTAACTATTTACCCACAAGCAGATACAGTAATTGAATACACTCAAAACTCACACAGCTTAAATAATTATCTCCTCATAGCCAGTCTTGCTTCATTTATATCTCATCTAACTTCTCCCATACCCATAAAAGTAGAAGCAATTCCTATTATGTATCATTTTATCTATAAATATTTTAATGTAATTTTCTGAAATAAATAATTTCTTCAAAAATAATTACAATAATATCATGAATTAAATTATAAAACTATTTATATCACCTACTATTCAGAATTAGATTTCCAATTGTCCTGTAAATATATTTGGCTTTGATACCTTCTTACTACTTTCCTTCAAATTCTGGAGCACATTGAGCATATTTATAAGAATGCTTTTAAAATCCTTGTCTGCTAATTTCATCATTTCTGTCATTTCAGGGTCTGTTTCTATTAACTGCTTTTTCTCCTAGTTAGTAGGAGTTATTATTTTCTGCTTCCTTGCATGTTTAGTAACTTTTATTACATTCTAAACAGCATAAATTTTACATAATTGAAACTGGATTTTACTGTATTACTTTAGAGTTGTGAGCTATTCTGGCAGGCAATTAGAGCACTTGTGAATCAGCTTGATCTTTTATAGGGCTTGTTTTAGGATTTTGTAGGGCCTGAGTATATTGGTTTTTACTCTAACCTAAGTTTAGTCCTGCTACTAACATGTGACCCTTTCACAGTCTCCACTTAATATACTCAACATGGTCTCTTCCATCTACTGGAAACACAAATGATTTCCAGCCTTTGTGAACTCTTAATATTGGTCAATTTACTCTTCCCTAGTAATTGTTCTTTTTATGATCATTGTTATTTGCGCAGTCTTTGGGTTTTACCCTATGCTTGTAAAGGTGGATGTTAAGACAAAGCTTCAAGAAAATCATTATGTAGATTTCCACAGCTCTTGCTTGCATAGCTCTTTCTTCCACGCAGAAGTTCTCTTGCAGAATTTGCTTGAAAATTATTTGACTCTTCAGGTTGGTAAAATTTCTGAGCTCTGTTTGGGCTTCCAAACTCTGTACCAATTCAGAAACTGCCACAAGACATACAGCTGTTGTGATAGCATGGCTTACTGTCTTTGTTTCCATTCACTCAGAGCACATCAGCTTGCACTGATGTCTTTTCAACATCTAAGAAAAGTTATTTTGTACTTTTTTCTAGTTTTCTAGTTATTTACAAAGGTAGGGGAAGTCCTGTAGAGGTTAGCCTTTCATAATCAGAAGCAGACATCTTCTTTTCTTTCAACATAGAAATCACAGAAGTTTTATAATATTTAAATAATTCTAATATGTGAAATCTGTTTCTGCTGCTATTACCTCTTCTGCTTCTCGCTCATAGTGCCTTGTTTATGCCTTTTTACATTTGGCAGAATGGTAGGCATTGTATTTTTTTTTATTGCATAGAAACTTCCTAAAGCCCAGGACAAATATGCCCTATACCAGAGACATCTGATGGCACTACCAGCTGGGAAACATCTCAAACCTGGGGACAAAACTAAAGGGGAATATTGGTCTCCTGTCACACTTTTTTAGATATTTTCTCTTTTTTCTTTCTATTTTCCTACTTCACTGCCCCCCAAGGTATATTTTTCATGTTTGGGGAGATAAACAACGACAGCTTTAGTTATAGGTTACCCTCACCTCCTCAGAGTGAGACTTTTTAGGTCCTACTTGAATGTGAGAGGAAGTCTTTAAACTATAGACAATTTTTTTTTTTTTTTGACGGAGTCTTGCTCTGTTGCCAGGCTGGAGTGCAGTGGCATGATCTTGGCTCACTGCAGCCTTCACCTTCCGGATTCAAGCAATTCTCCTGCCTCAGCCTCCTGAGTAGCTGGGACTACAGGTGCACGCTGCCACGCCCAGCTAATTTGTTTGTATTTTTAGTAGAGACAGGGTTTCACCATGTTGGCCAGAATGGTCTTGATCTCCTGACCTCATGATCCACCCGCCTTGGTCTCCCAAAGTGCTGGGATTACAGACATGAGCCACCACGCCTGGCCGAGAAAATCTTTTATGAAACACAAAATCTTGGGTTTTAACTTCTGTTTTTCTTGTTCCAAGAGGTCCAAGAGTCTGTCACGTTTACCCTCAGCATGAAATAAACTAACAAAAAAACAATTTTAGTGCTCTCATAGTCTGTTGATTCTGCTTATTTCTTTAAGTTTTAACTTTTCCAAAATATTTAATATTTGTTATGGCAGTCTCCCATATATATGTGCTCATTCCACTATATCTTACCATTTTTAGCAAGAGGCAGTAAGCCAAATAATCTAACACACCATTCCTACAAAAACTCTTTCAAACTAATTTTCTAAAAAGCTGAAATCATAGAGGATGAGAGGATTGTTTTCTTTCTTCTTGGCTTTGATCCAATGTGAAGCAGTATTCTAGGTGTGACTGCTCTGAAGACAAAACCCTCCTTCATGTGGGCTGTTCTAAAGTCTAGGTTTAGAGACAGAGAAAGCATTATCAGGTTTATTTGATTGCAGATCTATAGCCAGGTTCTTCAATCACATTTTTCTAAATAAAGCTTATACTTGACCTCTAGCTCTCTATTTCCTACATCTGATTTCTCAACTGCTTCCCAAACTTGGAAAAAAATAGTTATTTATCTACCAAACCCTACGCCCCAAAAGAAAAACACAACTATATATATGTAAAAAAAAATTTTCCATTTAATTTCCTGCTAATTTTATATGAGAAATTATAAAGAGATAGGAAAGAAACAACGCAAGAAATCACAAACAAATCCCGCCTCCTAGCTGTGACAATTTAGGTGGGACAGAGGACTAGTTACATCCTCTTCCTCCTCTCGTATCCAGAAAAAAAAATTGACAATCCCAACTACAAAGTCATATGGTGCACCAAAAATGACTCGCTGCACTTTGTGGCTTTACAGTTTGTATGTCCTCAAGATAAGTAGGTTACTTTTTAAAAAATTTCTCAAAACAACTAAGGTCATTATACACAGCAGTATCTCCTTCTAGCACTTTTATTCAGTGATTGCTCTAAACCTCACAAGTTAAATACGCATTTGAGGGGCCATTGCATTCTTTTTTTATTTTTACCTTTTTTGGAAAGAAGATAAGAAAAAAAACACTTTGAAAATAACCAAAGGCATCTCAAGAAGGTAAGGTGATAATTAAGTAAAATTATTAATCTTTAAATACATCTAAAATTATTCACCACAAAATTTCTCCTCTCTGTGCACTCTTTAAATCATTCTGGTTTTTGGAGCCTGGGACAGGCTGAAACCAGTCTGAATGATAACTCAGTTACCAATCCACTCTACCAGTTATGCTCTACATGACAACATCATATTGGATAAGTGAAGAGTCTGTGTTAAAGTTTAAAAATGTTTAAAAGTCAGAAAAGTAAACAGAATTAGGGCCATTGATAGCTCTATAGGTCATTAAAAGGATTCTTAAAAGCCCTATGCTGTCCAAGAGGCAGCCAACACAAAGACTGTAAGATAGGAGAAATATGATCTATAGACCACGTCTTAGTAACAATGCCGGCAGCAGCCACATTCAAAACCATCTGCAGCCAGTTTAGCAAACAATCTGGAATGCCACCAGGAACAAATTAAAATAGTCAATCCTAGAAGAAATGAAAGCCTAGTATGGGTGAGTGAAATGTTGCTTGCCAGAGAATGCGAAGCCCGTAATCTTACAATATTCTAGAAGTCATAAAAATAATTTTTCAACACAAACGTTATATGGAGATTGAAAGTTAAATTGAGGGCCATGAAGAGAAACGTGCATGGCAAAACCGCCATGCCAAGGCAATGAACTCGAATCCCAATTCCAGTGGCTTTGCTGACATAAAGTGCAATTCAACCAGGAAGAGAATGTGTTTAACGCTGCTATGATCTGTAAGGGACCCTGCTCACCTGGCCAGCCCTGGAAGCACAATAATGTCAAGGACAATCATCTGCTTGAAGCCAGCAACTGAAATAATGCCCCCTGATAATACCTGAAGTGGACTTTGGTATCAGAACTTCACAAAGATAGCACGATTTGCATTTGTTAAGAATGAACATATCATTTAGTAAATTTATGTTGTTTCTTAAATAGTAATTAAAATCAGACGGGAACAAATATAATCTGCTGAATATTCTGATTTGATCATTACACAATGTTTACATTTATCAAAATATTACATTGTATCCACAAATATACAAAATTTTGTTTTAATTAAAAATAAAACTTAAAAAAACAGGAAAGGGTAAATATGATCACTAACATTTAGTAAATGCTTACTTTGTGTCAATAGGGTTCTATGTGCTTTATATAAAGTCTAAGGTAATTCTGACACCATGAAGTGTTATTATTGTCTTGTTTTCTTTCAACTAAGTGCCAGGATATCCTGTATAATTTCTTTTCCTAACCCCTCAATGATGCTGCTCAGAGAGAAAATACTATGCCCTGTCATTTGCAATAGTTGGAGCAAGCAATTATTAAGGATGATTGTAAGAATTCTAGCATTGCAGGGAAATGCATAGAAACTGATGGAATCAAATACCTTGATGACATAACTTTTCTGATGAAGTAATGTCATCATCTCCATTTTACACAAAATGTAAAGAATGCTAAGGCACCATGAAATTTAGTAGCTTCAACTTGGCTATTGTAATAGAGACATAATGTGAACTCCACTGATTTTAAATCATATACAAATCTAACAGAGTGGTTCTGGATTTAGTGCCAGAATCCTAGTCCCAACTCACTCTGGCAGTGATGAAACCCTCCAATAGGAGTGGCTGATAGAATTCATCTATCCTGATCTTGGCTTGGTCTCCTTCTGAATTCATCAAATTCTGTACTAGTCACTGAATAACTCTTGAGTCAACTGTATTCCTCCTCCCTATTTTGCCACCCCCCATTATTTGTTGTATCTGCAGAAACTAGGGATGCATTTCACTATATACCTGAAATTTTTCACAATTTTTAAGTTTTAAGGATAGAGTCTTCTGCAGAAGAATTTAACATCTCCCACTGATTTCTGCAATACCAGAACCCCCATGCTCACTCTCAGAAGTTGCATCCCCCAATGGCTTGCAGAGTACAGCCTTTTCTTTCATGACAATGCCACTGGGAAATTAACAAAAGAAGTTACAGGATAAATGTAGCCCAAATAACTTTCTGGTTGAGCTCAACTTCTCCAAGACTTAGCTCGTGGCATTGACTTTTTTAGCATTCTACAGGTACTTTCTATGTTTTCATAAGGTTTATCTCCCTATACTGTAGGAGTTACAAGAGTTGACCAGTGGCCCCATCCTGCTATTTGACATTTTATTTGCACTGTTTGTTGGCTTTACTTGTAAGCCCCAAAAGAATATCAACTGTGAATCATGGTATATTTGGAAGTTACTTAAACCACTTCAGAACACCCATCCGAGCATGGATGGGGAGAGACACACTAACTACAAAATAGTGGTATTTGATTATACTGCACAGGAACCACTGGAAAGGTTAGATGAATATTTAAAGGTTTTTGTTTGTTTTATCATGACTCTCTGAAGAGGAACAGTAACAGGAATAACTCATTGCAAGGAAAAGAGGTTTTTAATGTGAATTTTGAGAATGATTCAAAAGTCAGATAGGATTTAGATATTTTTAAGAAGGATGGGTGCTTTTTAGCTTTGCTCTAAAATACATTTTTAAAGATTGTTTCAATTTTGAAGAGTACTATTAGAGCTGCATTTTGAGGGGTGGTCTAATTTATGCACACAGAAGGACATTCTGATATTCTCAAAATTTAAGGAATCAAATTTATATAAAGAGATGTTATTAGTGATAATGATAGCAATTTATCTTTGGAATAAAGTTTACAACTGACGTAAAGTTATTTTTTGTCTTTATTGCCTCTTTACACATCAGGCATAATATGAATTAGAATTAAGTGCTTTAAAAGCTAATTCAACAAAATGCCTTTGATGATTATTCCATTTAAACTGAATACCAACTGCTGGTTTTCCAATTTATACAAAATTTCATAGCAAAGGAAGAAACTCAGGAATTAGGCTGAAATATACTGAAGAATAAGGGTTTATGCCATATATTCAAAGCTTAAGGTTTCCTAGGCACATCCTGGATTCTTTACATTCAGTATTTATTTAATTGACTCTATCCTATTAACAGCCCTTTAGAGATGAGGACTTTAACTATGGTAGCCAATAGGCTCATGAAGTTACCATGATAAAGCATAAAGGTAGGCTGAATCCATAAATGTTCAAGTTAGTGTTTCAGGATCCAAGATTCTAGCATAATCCATAGATGACATTGTTGTGGGTACAGGGGATATCTAAATATTTATTTCAGTAATTTAAGTATTCACTTTCATAAAGATGTGAAATTGTATATATAAATACACACTCATAGATTATATATCTATATATATAAGTGTAAAGGCACACATATACACTCTGAAAACAACTGACATTTACATTAATCATACACAAAGTTGGGTAAATTTGAAGAAATAAAAAAATCCTTCCCATAACCCAATAATTTCACTTCTAGCTATGTACCTAAAAGAAATAAAAATGTATGTCCACACAAAATTGCATATGCGTGTTCATAGCAGCATTGTGCTTAATAGCCCAAAAGTGGAAATAATCCAACTGTATATCAACAGGAAGGAATAAATGAAATATAGTATGTTCATACAATAGAATATTACTTGGCAATAAAACATAATGAAGTCTTAATACATGCCACAATATAAATGAACAATAAAAACTTTCAGATAAGTGAAGAAGCTAGTTTGAAAAGACATACTATGTGTTTCCATCTATATAAAATGTCTAGAATAGGCAAATCCATACTGACAGAAAGTAGGATAGTGACTCTAGGCACTAGGGAATACAGAGTGATTGCTATTGGGTATTGGGGGTGATAAAACCACCTAAAATCAAGCAGTGATGATGATTGCATAACTATGAATATATCAAAGACCTCTGTATTGTATACTTTAAAAACGCAATTTTATGGCATATGAATTTTATCTCAATAAAGCTATTATTAAAATATATAATGATCACATGTAGACTAATATTACAAATTGGTGAATTCATGAGAACAAAGTACATCACCAAGAGAAAACCATTGGCTAGAGACATATGACAAATAAGATTAGGGCAACAAGAGCAAAACTACTTCTCAAATAAATAAATAAATAAAATTGTGATGCATATCCAGTCTAGAGGTTATTAACTTTTAAGGATAGATAACTGCTTTTCAAAAGAGAAAATATCATGTGACCAAATAAGCTGTCATGGCAAATGATTGCAAATCTAGCTCAAATTTGATGGTCATTGTAGCAAGCAATTTAAAAATATTATTATTATATTCATTAAACACGACCAGCCTTTCGTGGTAAACGAAGAGAAATTCACTCCATCCAAAAATTCATTAGTTTTTTTTCCTATAGGTAAGTATATTTCAAAGAGGCACACATAAAATTTTTTGTGACTCTTGAAAAAGTCATGATGCACAAGAACGGAATTGATATTTAGCTGGTATCACTAGTATGACTATACTAGTTTTAAAAATAATAAAATTATCTATAAGTACCTGGTAAATAGCCTTTTCCTCTAGCCTCTTAGTGCCTTCTCATCTTGTGGACCTAGAACTTACCTTGAGACCCCAACCCCAGACCTCTGTATAAAGTAACTATAGCGTTCAAAACATGGTGTCCACATAATGTCAATTGTAAGTATTCTAAATATAGCCCCTGATAGATGGAACCTGAAGACATTAAGCTAAGTGAAATAAGCCAGTCACAAAAGGATAAATATTGTATAATTCCACTTGTAGCAGGTATCTACAGTAGTCAAATTCATAGAGACAGAACACAGAAGCGTGATGTATTAGTCCATTCTCGTATTGCTATAAAGAACTACCTGAGACTGAGTAATTTATGAAGAAAAGAGGTGTAATTGACTCACAATTCTTTAGGCTCTACAGGAGGCATGGCTAGAGAGGCCTCAGGAAACTTACAATCATGGCAGAAGGCATAAGGGAAGCAGGCACATATTCACATGGCCAGTAGGAGAGACAGGGAGCAAAGAGAGAGGTGCTACATACTTTCAAACAATAAGATCTCATGAAAACTCTACCACAAAAACAGCAAGGGGGAAGTCTGCCCCCATGATTTAATCATCTCTCACCAGTCCCCTCTCTAATACTGAAGATTACAATTCAACATGAGATTTGGATGGAGACATAGAGCCAGACCATATCAGGTGGTCACCAGTGTTTGAGTGAACAGAGAATGAGGAGTTATTTAATGGGTATAGAGTTTCACTTAAGGAAAATGAAAACATTCTGGAGATGTCTGGTGGTGATAGTTGCACAATATTGTCAATGTATTTAATACCACAGAACTGCACACTTAAAAATGATTAAAATTGTAAATTTTATGTTATGTATATTTTATTACAATAAAACACATTTTAGACTGGGTGTGGTGACTCACACCTGTAATACCAGCACTTTGGGAGGCTGAGGCGGGTGAATCACGAGGTCAGGAGATAGAGACCATGCTGGCTAACACAGTGAAACCCCATCTCTACTAAAAATACAAAAACTTAGCCAGGCATGGTGGTGGGCACCTGTGGTCCCAGCTGCTTGGGAGGCTGAGACAGGAGAATGGCGTGAACCCGGGAGGCAGAGCTTGCAGTGAGCCGAGATTGCGCCACTGTACTCCAGCCTGGGCAATAGAGTGAGATTCCGTCTCCAAAAAAAACACACACACATTTTAAAGTAGGTAACAAGCATAGAACTTGCTAACTCAAAGACAGCACTGAAAATATTTAAACTATCCATTTTAAATATGTAAAACCCTAAGTTCAAGAAGCATCTTGATAAACAAGCTTGTGATAGGTCCATAACTAGTCACTTAGGGGAACTAAGAAGAGTTGAAGCTTTAGGTAGCACTCGGAAGTTGATATCCTACAAGATCCTGTATTCGTCTGTTAAGGCTACCATAACAGAATGCCACATACTGGGAACCTTCAACAACAGAAATGTATTTTCTCATAGCTCTGGAGGCTGGAAGTCCAAGATCAAGATGTCAGAGACTTGGTTTCTGGTGCGGACTTTCTTCTGGCTTGCAGAGGGCTGCCTTTGTGTTGTTTGCTCACGTGACCTGTCCTCTATGCATGCACATTCCTGGTATTGCTCCTCTTCTTATAGAGATGTCTGTCCTATTGAATAGCATCCTTGCCTTATACCCTCCCTTAACCTTACCTCTTTAAAGGCCCTATCTCCAAATACATTGAGAGTTAAGGCTTCAGCACATGAATTTGGGCAGAAGAATACAACTCGATCTATAACAGATCCCTATGTACTTT
Source organism: Pan troglodytes (assembly GCF_028858775.2). Taxonomy (NCBI): domain Eukaryota; kingdom Metazoa; phylum Chordata; class Mammalia; order Primates; family Hominidae; genus Pan; species Pan troglodytes. Next base: position 101,668,312 of record NC_072405.2, on the reverse strand, counting down.
TACAGACCACTCCACAGCGCTATCATCAAAGGCAAATTGCTGACCAAATTCTAACAATTCTTTTATGATCAATCTTATGATATTCTTATTTGATAATAAAGCAGTAATGATTGTCTTGTGAACTGAATGGAAATTTTAAAGATAGCAAATTATTTGAAAATGTAGTATATAGTTGTTCTCTGGGGGAAAAGTGTAAGCTCAATTATTAAACAAGGAAGCACAGAGCACTACACCTTTGCCTAGTATCACATCCATCAGACCAGATAACTGCATCTTCATCCATCATTTGATACATTAGAAATGAAATTGTTATAATAGAACATCAATGTAGACTGCTTTGAAACTAAATTTCAATAAATGTCTTGGCTGCTCCTATGATTCCAACTTACAATGTAATAACATTATGTGTGATCCACATTCTATCCCTCTCATATTCTCTCTTAAAGTTTAAGAAGATTTGATTAGATAGACAAAACAAAAGCTTCTTCAAACCCTTAGACTACATACTTCAAGCATTTTTTGAGTCTTTGCCAGTATTAAATTGTTCAACTTTCAAAAAGTGGTAGGTTGCTAGCTTCATGGTCATATTGTGGCTCATCTGAACCACCTAGATCTGAGATTAATAGAAATTGACTTGCTCTTGTCACTTAGGATCTGTCCAGTTTTTTCAGTTCATTTTATTTTATTTTACTTTTTATTTATTTATTTTTTGAGACAGAGTCTCACTTTGTTACCCAGCCTGGAGTGTAATGGCATGATCTCGGTTCACTGCAACCTTCACCTCCTGGGTTCAAGTGATTGGCCTCACCCTCCCGAGACTACAGGTGTGTGCCACCATGCCTGGCTAATTTTTGTATTTTTAGTAGAGACAGGGTTTCACCCTCTTGGCCAGGTTGGTCTTGAACTCCTGAACTCAGGTGATCCATCCACCCTCGGCCTCCCAAAGTACTGGGATTACAGGTGTGAGTCACCGCACCTGGCTCAGTTCATTTTAAATATTTTAAAACCCTAAACTCATATATATCTTACCCATCATTATAATATCCTAAAAAAGAGGATTTGCCAGTTGAGGTTAATAATTTATATTAAGAAAGCAAAGTTTCTGAATTTACTTACAGGAAGAAACACAATATAGAAAATACTACATTGTCTAATTTCCTTCTCACTACTGCAGCAAACAAAATATTTCTGTCTAAAAGGTGAAGATTTTAGTGAAAATTTTAGAATCTTTTTGTGTGTTTATCTTATTTTATATGTGTATATTTTACAAAGATAAATACTACCACAAGTAAAACATCTTTTTTATCAAATTTTAGAGTATTGATAACAGATGTCTGCTGATCAAATAGCTGATTTATTTGGTTTCTAAGAAATTAATTGAGCCATCTGGAAAGTTCTCTTACCTCAGAGAAATACCTAGTAATATATGTATATTTCAATGGCAGGCAAATTAAAGGTTCTCAATAGATAATAATAATCATAAAATAATTATTGCTGCATCATTTATTGTTTTGTGATTAATATTCAAGTAAAAATGATTTGTTCATATAAAATTGATGCAATTCCTGTCCTGAATCAAAAATAATTTAACCCATAATTATGGAATGCCTACAATGTGCAAATCTCCGTAAGCACCTCTGAGGAAAAGTTAGTGCATCAAATAATAGTTTTAGAAGGGTTAATACCAAAATAAGACTTCTTTTTTTGCTTACAGATTCTTTGGAACTTTTTTTTCTCTCATAAAACTTAAATCCAATTTGCATAACTTGCAAGCATAATATTTTGAGAGGTTTTTTTGTTCCCTCCAGTGCCCCATAACCAGCACCAAAACCAAATTATTACTGCTATCTCTTTCTTTCTTATTTGGTTCTATCACTGCTGAAAAATATTAAAGACAAAAAGAAATCTGTTCTAAGTTTCTCCAGGAATGTTCTTAAATTTGTCTCACTATTCCTCATCTACCCCTTTTGAGCTTACTGAAAGTGAAAAATAGAAATGGTTGGCCAAAGGCAAGAATATCAAATTAGGAAGAAGTTGTGCTCAGTTAACTCTTTTTAGCTTATTAGCATTTTACATACATCAGAAGAGGGAGGAGGAAGAGGGAAAGGCAATAAGAGGGAAAGAAAAAGGCTACCTCCTCTGAGCTGTGGTGTCTAGTTTAAAAGAGTCAGCTCTGTTAAAAATTGCAGTTGGAGATAAGGAAAATCAAAACATCTCCATTCAACATTATATTTTGTAAAGGATTTCCCCCAAAGATTTTCAGCTTTCATATAGGAAAGAATCAGAGTTCATTGACTCAGATAAACATCTTTGCCTATAGGATTAAAATCAGATGGACTTAGCCCTTTTTCTTGGTTGAAAACCTCGAAAGATTAGAGAAGCGATGTGGTGGTTGACTACTGATGAGATCAACTGCTGTTTGAGTCCGAGTTTTCCTGCAGTCAATGAAGAAGATTTTCTATTATACTTCCATCAAATTTAGCACTGTATTGTATTATTATGCCAAAAAATATCTTCAGATGTGCTAAAAATACAAGAATATTGTTACTGGAATTAAAATGTACCATTTACAATTATTTGATCCCAATCTAGTTGGCTAGACTTATACACATATATTTATCATTTTCAAGTATGGTAAAATAGTGTTAAATCCTGACTTTTCGACCAGGCATGGATATTTTGCTCCATAATGAGGACTCCAGCTTCTGCATAATACCTTTAACATCAAGGTCAGAGGAAACAAGAATGGACTCGGGTTGCAGTCCCTCATATAAGTGGAATTATGTAGTATTAGTCTTTTTGTTACTGGCTTATTGCACTTAGCATAATGTCTTCAAGGTTTATCCATGTTGTAGCATATAAAGGATTTCCTTCTTTTTTTTTTTTGAGACGGAGTCTTGCTCTGTCGCTCAGGCTAGAGTACAGTGGTGCGATCTCGGTTCACTGCAAGCTCCGCCTCCTGGTTCACGTCATTCTCCTGTCTCAGCCTTCGGAGTAGCTGGGACTACAGGCGCCCGCCATCACGCCTGGTTAATTTTTGTGTTTTTAGTACAGACGGGGTTTCACCGTGTTAGCCAGGATGGTCTCGATCTCCTGACCTTGTGATCCGCCCACCTCGGCCTCCCAAAGTGCTGGGATTACAGGTGTGAGCCACCGGGCCTGGCCAGGATTTCCTTCTTTTTTAAAGCTGAATAGTATTACATGGGGTGTATGTGATATATGTATGTGATATATGTTATATATGTGAGATATATATGTGATATATATAACATGATATATATATATCACTTTTTTTTATCCTTCACCTGTTGATGAACATTTAGGTTGCTACCATCTAGGTTGCTTCTTGGCTACTGTGAATAATGCTGCCATGAACACGGGTGTGCAAATATCTGTATGAGATCCTGTTTTTTATTCTTTTGGATATATTCTCAAAAGTGGAATTTCTGGATCATATAGTAATTCTGTTTTTAATTTTTCAGGAATCACCACACTGTTTTCCACAGTAACTTCACCATTTTATTATACATTTCCACCAGTAGTACACAAGGATTCAATTTTCTCTACATCTTCACTAACACTTATTATTTTTCATTTTTGTTTTTTTTTAAATAGCGTCTATCATAACAACTATTAGTTGATATCTTATTGTGGACTTGATTTGCATTTCCCTAATGATTAGAGATGCTGGTCATATTTTCATATGCTTTTTGGCCTTTTATATACCTTCTTTTAAGAAATGTCTATTCAAGTCCATTTGTCATTTGTCCATTTTTCTTTCCTTTTTTTTTTTTTTTTTTTTTTTTTGAGATGAAGTCTCTCTCTTGACCCGAGGCTGGAGTGCAATGGTGCGATCTCGGCTCACTGCAACCTCTGCCTCCTGGATTCAAGTGATTCTCCTGCCTCAGCCTCCCTAGTAGCTGGGATTACAGGTGGGTACCATCACGCCCAGATAATTTTTTGTATTTTAAGTAGAGACAGGGTTTCACCATGTTGGCCAGGCTGGTCTTGAACTCCTGACCTCAGGTGATCCACCCACCTTGGCCTCCCAAAGTGCTGGGATTACAGGCATGAGCCACCACGCCCATCCATTTGTCCATTTTTCAATCAGACTGTCTGTTTAATGTTGAGTTGTGGGAGTTCTTTATACATTCCGGTTGTTAACCCCTTATCAGATATATGGTTTGCAAATATTTTCTCTCATTTCATAGGTTGTCATTTTACTGTGTTGATTATTTCCTTTGCTGTGCAGAAGTTTTAAAATTTGATGTAGTTCAGTTTATCTATTTTTTACTTTATCCTCTATGCTTTTGGTGTCATCTCTAAGAAATTATTGCCTAGAGCAATATCATAAAAGTATTTCCTTTATGTGTTTTTCTAGGAGTTGTATAGTTTCAAGTCCTGTATTTAGGTATTAAATTCATTTTCAGTTAATTTTTGTATATGGGGTAGATAGGGATTTGAATCCATTCTTTTGCATGAGGCTATCTAGTTTGCCCAACACCATTTATGGATGAGATCATTTTTTCCCCATTGTGTAGCCTTACAATCTTTTTTCAACAATCATTTGACCATATATACAAGGGCTTATTTCTGGACTATTTATTTTATTTCATTGGTCTATATATCTGACTTTATGCCAGTACCACACTGTTTTGACTGTATCATTGCAGTACAATAACATAACCTATAGAAATGATAGTGACAGAACAAGAACTTTGTAGTCTCCTAACATTGTCCCGGAGAATGAGACCTGCTTTTATGAGACTAAAAATTATAGGTCTCTGTATAGAATTTTATAGTGTAAGACAAAAAGGTCAAAACAGTCCTCAAAAATATTGGCTTCCACTTTTTCAGATTCTTTGCTCCCCGTGCACCATTCTGAATATAATTTGACATTACATATAGGTTATGCTATTATAAAAGAGAATGCACTAACCAAAAGGTGAAACTCCTAATCTCCCTGTTTGTTAGCTTTCTCATTATAAATTAACTAATACAGTATGTTAGCATTTTTTTTTTTTTTTTTGAGACAGAGTCTCACTCTGTCACCCAGGCTGGAGTGCAGTGCCACGATCTCAGCTCACTGCAACCTCCACCTCCCAGGTTCAAGCAATTCTCCTTCCTCAGCCTCCCAAATAGCTGGGATTACAGGTGCCTGCCACCATGCCTTGCTAATTTTGTATTTTTAGTAGAGACAGGGTTTCACCATGTGGGCCAGGCTAGTCTCAAACTCCCAACCTCAGATGATCCACCAGCCTCGGCCTCCCAAACTGCTGAGATTACAGGCATGAGCAACTGTGCCTGGCCTATATTAGCATTCTGGTTAATGTGTTATCTCATGAGTTTGTCTTCCTGCATCACATTATCTTGGGATACACTGACAAATGGAACTCCTAGATTTACAAACCCAAAATCCAGACCATAGTTTCCTTATCAATTTACTGCTTTGGGAAACTCTCTCTTTGCAGTGACCTGTGAGCTCCTTGAGAGTGTCTGTCTTTCCTTTAGCTAACTTAGTTACTTCTCAGTCAATGTTTATTAAATGAATGAATGAGTGAATGAGTGGTCAGTCATCACCTTTAAATGATCATCCTATAGTCTGATTAGACAACATGAATTATATTTGGAAGTTCTGCAACTTCTTTGAAGGAGGAATTATTTGAACCGAGAGAGTATAATGAAATGAGGTATAAATAATATTAACCTTTTTATTGTCTTGAAACATTTTCCTAGCATCTTGCTTACTCTATGAAGACAATTCTCACAATAACTTAGGCTTTGATATCGGTATGATTTGGCTCTGTCCCCACCCAATCTCATCTTGAATTATGGTTCCCATAATCTCCATGGGAGGAACCCAGTGGGAGGTAATTGAATCACGGGGGCAGTTCACCCCATGCTGTTTTCGTGATAGTGAGTAAGTTCTCAGGAGATCTGATGGTTTTATAAAGGGCTTCCCCCTTAGCTCGATTTTCGTTCTTTGTCCTGCCACCCTGTAAAGAGGTGTCTTCCACCAAAATTGTTAGTTTCCTGAGACCTCGCTAGCCGTGCACTACTGTGAGTCAATGAAACCTTTTTCCTTTATGTGTTACCCAGTCTCTGGTATTTCTTCATAGCAGCGTGAGAATAGACTAATATAGATACTGTTGCCTTGCTACATTGATCTGAGAGGGAAGGCACTGAAGCAGAAGATGGTTATAGCTATTATTGTAGGCTACGATGACACCCTCTTGAAGTGCTATTGACTCTAATCCCTCATAGGTTGTTGAAGAGAGTGATGAATTGATGGGTTAGGCATATGAGGAAAAGATGTTTACCTAAGATTGAATATTGTGGGGATTGATTGATTTCCAGACAATAAAATAGCTCACTCTTATCATTTTCCTCCATCGCAAATAATATTGATTACTAATTGTTTGTTCAAAATATGTCCTCCAAAATACTACCTTGAATTTTCAATATATTTCAGAGTAATATCAAGTTACATTTTTGAGTAGCTAAAATAATAACCCACTTATTGAGTAAGCTTCCTTAGGTATCATGACCATAGGCAAGAGAATTTTTAATTTAACTTTTAAAAGTAACAATAGAAAACAGTGGCTTTATGGTGATAAAATCTATTTAATATACTCAATTTTTACATTTTTAATACAAAACTAGTGTTAACTAGGATTATGAATGCATTTTCCAACTCTTTAGAAAAAATTTCAAATGCACACACATTTTAGAAACCTTGGTCAACTTGGATTGAATGAAGTATGTATATTAGACTATCTAAATTTCTCTGTTTTAGTTAGTGTATGCAAACTAAGTTGGTGCAGCTGAATTAATCACAAATTCAAGCTAATTCTTTTTGCATCCTTATTAAACAGGCTAGAGTTTCTGTTTTATGAATGTAAACAGAGAAAGGTCAACAATTTCGCTAGGGGCATGTTCCAGGGCATGGGAATTAAGTGAAAAGTCATCCTTCATTCCCTTGCTGAACTAAAAACAGCCTCAATCCTCAATTCTGAGTTTTAGATAATGTAGAATGTGCTGTATTCACAAAGCATATTGTTTCTGAGCAGCAATGAAGGTCATTCATTACAGCATTGTCAGCCGACTCTGCATTGATTCTTTGATTAGTGAAAAGTGCTTTTGCATGTTATGTCTTAGGATATTTCTTTACTGGTTGTTTTTGTTTTGGGTTTTTTTGTTTGTTTGCTTGTTTGTTTCCTCCAAAAGAATTTTGTGGATTGTGTTCTCTCCATGAGAATTTTTGGCAAGAGATTTGCTACATAATGTGCCAAAGGTGGTCCACAATAAAGCATAAAGCTTAAGTTAATATACAACGTTTGTGTGTTTCTCTACGGGAGAACTGTTATATTCCTTTAGGAGCCTTCATAAAAGACAGCAGAGTAAGTTGTATAGAGCTCTCATTCACTCTTAACTTTTAGGCCTGGCGCGGTGGCTCACGCCTGTAATCCCAGCACTTTGGGAGGCCGAGGCGGGCGGATCACGAGGTCAGGAGATCGAGACCACGGTGAAACCCCGTCTCTACTAAAAATACCAAAAAAAAATTAGCCGGGCGTAGTGGCGGGCGCCTGTAGTTCCAGCTACTCGGGAGGCTGAGGCAGGAGAATGGCGTGAACCCGGGAGGCGGAGCTTGCAGTGAGCCGAGATTGCGCCACTGCACTCCAGCCTCGGTGACAGAGCGAGACACCGTCTCAAAAAAAAAAAAAAAAAAATTAAGAATGTAACCATTTTGGAAAAAAGTTGCAAGACAGTGGGTGAGTTTGTTATATTTTAAACTTAAACCACTAAAAGCACAATATACGACCCATCCTGCTCCCTTACATACAACAAAACACCAGTTATTTCTTTTTTCTTGCAAGGAACACAGGGCTTCATAGGATCAGACAAAAGGATTTCAAGTGAAGGCACTCCTTAGCTCCAAATCTGTGCAGTAGCTTTAGACGATATGTTTCATTGGATCAAATAATTAAGTGTGGCAAATAAGAAATAGTGTCTGCCTCTTGAACTAGGATGTGATTGATATCCTTCTAATTTCTAAAATTTGGTGTTTGTACTCAATTTTCTGATATTCCAGTTATTTAGCAGATTCCGGGATGGAGATACAATACCTAAGGTCTTCTAGGGCATGTGAAGCCCAGGGTTCTCACTTGTTCATTAATTTATTTGTTCAACCATTGAACCAAAATTTATTGACCCCTTCTTCAAGCTAGTCACTGTGCTAGATATTTGAGGTAGGGCTATGGATACAGAAAACAAGCCAGAAATTGTTCCTATCCTCTTGAAGCTTATAAATTAACAGGTTAACAATGAGAAGACATAGACACAGGGAGGGGAACAACACACACTGGGGCCTGTTGGGGCGCAGGGGAAGGTAGAGCATCAGGATAAATAGCTAATCCATGTGGGACTTAATACCTAGGTGATGGGTTGATAGGTGCAGCAAACCACTATGGCACATGATGCTCTTCCAGATCCCAGAATAGTTTCCACAATTGAAACAAAGACTTTACCCCTTCTCTAAATAAATCCTGTGGATCCCTGAGTATTTACTATCCCCAACTATTACATGAGGCCAATAATCCAAAAGAAGTTAGGTCCTGTTCTTTCCCCAGCTTCTTAAAGATTATTGCTAACCTTTCAGCTTATAGCAGCAGCAGCAAACAGCTATTGGCCCCTTGTGATGGAATTGTCACTGATGGGATGTAGAAACAGAAACCATCACTTCTCTCGTAGAGCGGCTTATAGCTGAGTTGTCCCTGCAGTGTCACCTACCATTGTTCTTGCTTTATGCCCTCTCACATACTGAGGTCTAGAGCTTATGAATGCTCTAGCTGCCACTCCCACTAGGGTCTTATAGTTCAACAGATTACTGGAATTTAGACTCTTTATCCCAGGTTTCTACTTTAGGGACATATCTGAACTCAGAAATTTTAGCAGTCAGATTGGCAATAGAGAATACATGAACTCATGTGCAACTGGCTGACGGTGATCCCTGCAGGTCTCATATTAAGACACTTGGGTTATTGATTCACTTGTCAGGGGTTTTAGGAGTGGCACACTAGGCTGAGGGTATGTCATCTGTATCACCCTTCTATCAAAGGCAAGTCTGAAGTACTTACTTATTCAGTGTCTACCAAAAGCCAGGCTCAGTGCTAAGAATTCAACATTAGTACTAATTTCCGTAAACAAATTTCTCTACAGGACAGGTATAGAAAAGCTTTTGTTGCCCAAGGAAATGAATCTAAGATTCCAACCTGCTTCAGCTTTCTGATTGTGGCTCTAATTCCCTAATGGGTCAGATCAGCTACCCTGAAACCAACTCATTTGGCTGGGACTTGTCTAATCTGCCTGGTTCTTGTCTAATCTTCCTGGTTCTTACCAGTTCCCTAGTTCAAGACTGAATACTGTTCCGCAATATTCCAAGACATTCTCAAAGACCCTACTTTCATTAGGACTGACTCTATGAGCCCTGTTGCTGTAGTTTACCTGGCTGAAAATATCACTATCACCTGGAAACCACTGCTGACTCCACCCAACTGCTCTAACTCCTTGAATGATCATGATGTGAATAATACTGATGAGATCCATCAGTTTTGAACTCCTGTTACATATCAGACTATACACTTGGATCTTTAAATTTAGCAGGTAATTTATTCCTTACAGAAATTATATGATATGAGCATTGTCATCTCTAGTTTACAAATGAGGAAAATGAGACTCAGAAAGATTAAGCCATTTGCTCATGGTCTATGACTAGAAACTCAGTTTAGCTTACCCAAAGTCTATATTCTCACCTATAGGAAATATTGTGATATAGGTCTCCATTTAGGGAATTGGCCTCTCTGATTTAGGGTAAACTATCAACCCAGTTCTCCTGGGTCTCTGACAGTTTTTAACTGAGACATGCATCCTGGGAAACCTCTTATTCTCACAAAAACCAGGAGTGTTGGCCACTCTTTTCCATGTCAGAAGCCTTATCTCTGGCCCCTTCTCTCTTTGTGGTACAACATGGCCAGAAGTGGAGCAGTCCCAGTGTAGCAATGGCCCTCCCTGGTGTAACCTAGGAAAGATTAGCGGCTTCTAGCCCTCCAATCTCAAGAGTTATACAATTTTGAGACTACTTTCAGAAATGAACTTTAGGCTGCCTCAGTAAGAAAATAGAGAAGTATTGGGAAGCAACGTCCATTTACTTCCTTTTTTATTTTTTTGCACTGTTGATTTGTTTCTTCAGTAATGAACAGAAGAGAATGCAACATTCAGAGGAGCACTAGTTGTCACTCTTGTCAGCCTTCACATCTGAATCAGTTCTTGATGAAATGGCCCACCTTACCTTTCCTAGCACCTTGTTTTGCACCCTGCAAGGAAAGGTTTCTGGAATGCTTTACCATGGATGCCATCTACAGCTTCAGAGTTCACCTGCTCCTGGTAGTGTTCAGGGATCGATGTGTCATCTGGTTGGCAGCAGAGCTTTTTCCAGAAAACAATGAAAGCTTAAGCCTCAGAGTCCCTCACCTACCTGAGTCTTTTCAAAGTCCCAGAGAAAGATTTCAACAATGTGTTCACATGACAGAACATTTCTTTTTTTAAGATTTATAAAAGTAAGACATTTTAACCTCAGTTGATTAAGACTGGTGTCTCCTTCTAGACCTACTACTCTTCCATCATGCTTCATCTTCAGTGCTTGGCTTTAGAAAAGGTCTGGCTATCTTTTGGGATCTGGCGAAGGAGGCTAAGTTGAAAATGTGCCATATTATGTAAAATTTGGAAGGGTGTTTTGGAAAGTTTCAATAAAACAAATAGAAATTATAGATAGCTTATTTGGCTTTATATTTCATCTCTTTCAAGATTTATATATTAATCAAATTTTTAAAACAGATAAAAGTTAATGGAGTCAAAAATATAGGCAAGGAAATCAAGAAGAAATTATTCTGCAATGAGAAATAAATTGTAGCAAAACAAAAACTTACATACTATCAAAAGCAGTAATTCCTTATACAAAAAGATTATTTCAAAATGGAAATCATGAGTAGGTATTTGGTTGGTTTGAGAATCCCATTTATGAAAAAGAGCAAGTCACATTAAAATACTGGAAAAAAGGATTTAAATTACCTGTTAATTTGACAAACATGAATAGAGACAATGATGATAAAATACTCAATTACTACACCAAAGACATTGACAAACTGGTTAATACCATTTGTCAATTCAAAGACCATTGAAGAGCAGTCACTGCACAAGAAAACTTGAAATGCTCTGAAATAGCCAAGCTAATACATGGAAGAAATTTTAATGGAGGTTTTCACAATTTTGACAAGCATCTTAAGTGTTCATATGATATTACAAATGCCAAATTAGGAATCTAAAAGATTTTCAAAATTACCAATAAAAAATACAAATTTATACAGCCATGCTAAAGGAAATAGTTTTTTTTTTATTTTCCTTTTAACAAATGTAATATAATTGTTATATGAAGAAGTGAACAAAGAGTATGCAGGGAAAAAAAACATGTTTCTAAAAATAGTATGGAAGTGAATCCAGAAGTTAATTAATTAAAAATAATTATTTTTCTGAATTTGGGGGCATTTGTGATACTTGTCAGCTTTTTGAAATATAATTTATTTAACATTTTTCTTCATTCTAAATATTTATTTTGCTACATAATTTCATAATCTCTTTCTGACTTAAAGAGGGTATTCTCAATAGTCTAAGCTCCAGATCTCAAAGAGCCTAGACCTGCTTTTCCCTTACTCAAATTGTAAGGGAAAGTATTCACTTACTGAGCTCAGTAAATTCAATCAACCAGGCTGTCCCGGGGTACCATTGTGTGCACAGTCAGAATTTATCTCATATCATTAAAACTCCTACTTCCTATTTTAGGCACTAACTTGTAATTGAAATGCTCAGAACTTTCCTGTTTTCAGCACAGAAATTAGAGATTCTCCAAAACCAATCTGAAAATATCCTTATTGGTTCAGAGGAATCCACCACTGCTTTTTCCCACAGTACATTTTAGTATCTGGTTTTTTTTTTCTGTAAATTTGTAGCCTAAATATAACAGAGCCCCAATAGATGTTCAATCACATATTAATCATTTGCATATATTTAGAAGATTTGATGGTAAGTAAAGTTTCATGAATTTAATCAGAATGATTTTGTAGAACCACCTGGTTTTCTTTATTTACTGTAGTGATTTTATTGTTGTCGAGCCAGCCAGCAGCATTAGAACTCAAAAACTCTAAACATAACATATCAAATAGGCTCAACAGGACTACTGCATTTCAACCATCTCAGGCCATCTGGTTCTTCATTTAGCCTAGATTCTACTCATTTATCTACAGCGTCAAGGATTGTGACAAACTACATTCTATTGTATAAAAAAGTGAAGCAAATCAAAGACACCATGAATCAGTTTATTTGAAATAATTTCAACCTTTTCTGGAGTTATCTGGTTATTCACTGGTGGGAACAATCAAGTTTACTTGAAGAATCTTATTTATTAGATACAGCACAAGTCTCACAACATTCAAGCTATGTTCAAGTTATGACTTAAAATCCTGATTTTTATCCCAAATGTATGACTGATGACTTCAGACAGATAATGTGGTGGAATGAAAAGGGTAGAGGAGTCATACCTCAGGAGAGAAGACTATACTTCCAAGAATAAATGTTTTAGTACACAAAATTTATATCAGGAAATAAAGCCAATCATAAGATATTTAAAGCAGTCATTGGTCTTAAGGTGGCTGAATTTAGACATTGGAAGCACTGGACTGAGAATCAGACAGACCTCGGTTCAGAAGTCTTCTGACATGGGCAGATTATTGAACCAGCCCAGTGTAACTTTCTTCATGTGTAAAAATGGCATAATAATACTGACCTCATAAGGCTATTGAGACAATAAATGGAAAAAATGTATTTAATACTTGCCAGTAACTGGAAGATATTTTTAACTTGCTCAAATAAGATTTAGACAATGATTTTTTACAAATAAAGGTAGTGTCTATACTGTTATCTATGTAAAATACCTTCTATTGTGTATTATATTTTGTTTGCCAATATACAGTTTTTAAATAATTAGGATAAAAGTTAACTTTTTAGAGGATCTTTCCAAATATATTTGTCAGGGAACGTCAACCTCATAGAGGAAGAAAAGAAATAAGTTACAACCGTTGCATAAATGCCCAAAGTAGACAAGACAGTTTATTACTCATAGCACAGCCAACAGCAGGGACATCAGCACAGTGGTCCAGATTCCTGTCTCCAAACCCCATGGGCCCAGATGGATGCCACACATACAGTGGGTTGTACTGCAGCTGAGGAACCCAGAGCCAGGGGTCCAGTAGTTACTGAATTAACAGCAAACAAACCAGTCCCTCGTCACTAGGCAGTGAGCAGTTACATTGCAGTGACGCTGTGGTAACCCTGACTTGCTTAGGGGTCTTTGTGACTATGAAGATTACGCACTATCAGGAGATGAATACAGCTTGCAGTTTACACACATGGCAAGAACATGCAGGGATGCTCAGGGCCCATGTCCAGCTGCTTCCCCTAACGAGGTTAATGTCAATGAAGAAAAATAATCTTCCTTTGAAGTTAAACAGTAACTGAAGATGCTGTTATTCACATACTCTGATTCTGATTCTGATTCAATGACCTGAATTCTCTCCAAAATCTACAACATTCCACTTTACAAATTAAAGTTTACAAAATGGTGAAGAAACTACTTCTTCCCTTCCCACCTATCCAGAATTATCTAGCTAATAAGCTTTTACAATTTAGTGCAATATTTCAAACTGGAATAAAATTATGTGATACAAACCAAGCATTTCATTTGGGGTGTCATGTTACTCTTTAGCATCTACATATATTTTTTACAGATATTCCCGCCTCCATCTTCTACTCAGCCACAGGAGGACATGCTGAGAGATAATACAAAAATACAAAAATCTAGTAACAACATACAAAGTATTAGCAGTTCTAAAATAAGTAGGTTGATTTTAGGTTCTCCCATCGCCTGAGACTTGTAAGTTGTTGACAACCAGAAAATATAGTTTTGTTAGTTTGTTTGTTTCTGCAAAGGTACAAGATAACATCATTTTAAACTTCTACAAAGCAAAAAATTAAAGAGTTTGTAGGATTATGCTAAATACCATTTAACACCATAGATTTTCAAAAGATTAACTGCTTGATACGATGTTAAATATACTTGAATGTGGTCCCACATCTCTGTGCCACTTTGCCAAGTTTCCGTCGGATGTGATTTGCAACAAGCAACATATTAAACCCCCATAAATAGTCATTATAATGTAAACACTGAACACTCCTTATTGTAGCAGTGAAAGCAGCCTCTCCAAAATATATAAAACAGAAAACAAATCCTTGAATTCCATCTCAGGGCAGAAGGTGGATTTGAATTTGAAGAGATGCCAAATGGTAATTTCGGGCACAAATATTTCAGACAAAGCTGATCTATTATGAGTAATAACAGCATATGTTACTTTCTAAGTCAGTTTGCATATGTCACAGGAAGCACACCCAATTAGCATGTGAGGCCATTTGCACTTCAGCTAAGTTATTAACAGTAAATCATAACAAAGTAGGTATGTTAGGATTATACATATTATTTGAAATATACATGAAAATCTCACACAAAAGCAGTAAAAGAGAGAAAAAGAGACTCTTGAATGAATTAAATCAGCAAATTAGCTTTACTTCTATTCGTTCTGGCTCTTATTATTATTATTATTTCTGCTTTCTTTTCACATAGGCAGTTGCTATGGCTTTTGACAGTTTCCTTTTAGCTAGCTAAGCCTGGGAGGATTAAAGAAGACATTTGGCCTTTATGGTTTTCTGTGTCTGAATGTGTATGTCCCGAGGAGAAAAGGAACTGTGCAAGAAGCTATTAAGCACCGATGAGCGAGCACCGATTTGGAATGTCTGAGTTATGTTCACTGAAACAGATGTTGTGTCCCAGAATTCCCTGAGCTGCCTCAGGGTTTTGCTGGTGTCAACCCTGTGGTAAATGGGTTTTCATAATGAATTTACTGTTAATTCTCTCTCACACACAAACCATTAGAATCACATTAAAGAGCTGACTAAATGCCACCAAGGCTCAGAGCATGACTGTCTTTTGTTCACTTCTGAAGAAGCTCTGAAGAGTCCAGAATCTCAAATCAATCATTCATGATCATTTGGGGAGAGTAACGCCTCCCAGTGGCTGGAGAGGGGCAGACACATTTGTGGGGGTGGTTCCCAGATCACTAGGGCAAGACTCCGATGTTCTTCTAGATAATCGTAGTAAAAATTATTGCTCTTGATACCAAATGTGGAGTATTTTAGTGAACTGACCCAATTTTTAAATTATTTTGTTTAAACATTTCTCTTTTAAAAATGTTTTAGTAAATAAAAGGATCAGAAAGCTTTGAAGTAAATGAAGTAAATATATTCAAGATACAAGTATTCCAGATGAACCACTAGTCATGGGTGGAATATCTAGAGAATACAACAGCTGAATATTTGTGCTCTGAAAGTAAGAATAAAAGCAACAGGGAGAGTCCTGAAGACTGTGACAGAAACAAAGATGGAACAGAGCACCAACAGGAGGCACCTGAAGTGTGATCTGCTTTTCAAAAAATAGCAGTGCCACTAGTACTGCTAAAATAACAATAAAAATAATAGGAGATACTACTGGTTGACATCTACTATGTTTCAAGCACTATATTACATTTTTTACATATTACCTCATCTCATCTCTTCCTCATATAAATAACCAGAATAAAAGCCACTGCCTTTTGTAAATGTTTCCTCTGTACCAATCCCTGTTCTCACCCTTCTGTTCCCCTGTAGTACTCACTGTCCCCAAGCCATGCTGTGGTCCTTTCAGCATTTGAACACCTGAGTTCTTTCCTGCTTCCGAAATTTTGTGCATGAAATTTCCTCTCTTGGAGTCCTCTCATGCCTGCTTCCTCTACCCTAACATGACTTTTTTTGTTTGGGTGTCTTCCTCTTATCCATAGTGTCTCACTTTTAAACTTCCTGCTCCAAGAAGCCTTCCTGAGCAGCTTACCCAGAGTTAGTTCCCAACTGTCTCACCCAATCTCTCCTCTACTCTCCTATTGGCTGTGTTATTCTCTACAATGGTGGTACGTTGCTTATTTCTTCAGGGCACTTTCTCAATTGGTAAGCATTTATTTGCATGTCTATTTACCTTGTTTTGTCTCTCCATTTTTATATTAAAACATCGAATGCCAGTTTCCAGTTCCTTTTCATTCAGTTATCTATACTAAGCACATAGAAAAGTAGTAGGTACTCAATAAATATTTATTAAACAAAAGAATGTGCTAAGTGCCTTGCATCAATTCTCTTATTTAACAAATAATCCTCCCATGAGTTTTCTGAGGTCAATGGGCTCTTAGCCATACAGGTAGGAAATGCCTAAGGTAAGATCCAAAACCAATTTAGTAGGACTTCAGAGCTGTGATTAGAACCATTATACTCCCACTTTACAGATCCGATATTTATTTATTTATTTATTTATTTATTTATTTAATTTTTTTTGAGACAGAGTCTCACTCTGTTGCCCAGGCTGGAGTGCAATGGCTCAATACCGGCTCACTGCAATCTCTGCCTCCTGGGTTAAAGTGATTCTTCTGCCTAAATCTCCTGAGTAGCTGGGACTACAGGCCTGTGCCATCCCTCCTGGCTAATTTTTGTATTTTTAGTAGAGACGAGGTTTCACCATGTTGGCTAGGCTGGTCTCAAACTCCAGACCTCAAGGGATCTGCCAGCCTCGCCTTCCCAAAGTGCTGGGATTACATGCATGAGCCACCGTGCCCGGTCCTTAATAGATTCTTAATATCAGTTTGATATAGACTTCTTGGGACTAGTTTTTTAGGAATCCATCATGATCTTGGCCAATGCACATCCTTTTGTGCAGCTTCAGTACTACTTTTCTCAAGCATCTATCAGCTACCTTCAGTTTAGCAGCTCTGCAATTTACAGCCAAGTAGATTAAGAAAATAAAAGGCAAAGCCTTCCCCCTAGATATAGAGCTCTCACTGTACACAAGCTTAGGGAATAAAAATCTCACCCTGTTCTAATTTCATTGCTATGGGAAAAGTGTGAAGAAGAAATTCTTAAACAGATTATTGTCTCCTCTGATGATCCAAGATTTTTCTCTCTATATTTGCCATTGTGCTTTGAAAACCAATTATTTCTAGCCTTACGAATCATGACTTTTAGTAATTGGCCTCAGATATAAACCAGTTATATGGATGGGAAAAAGCACACACTATTTTGCTTTAGTAAAATTGTTTATACATTCAACTATTTTGCCTATAGAAAAGGTAGGTATATATAGAGATACATATAGAAAAGAAAATGTGGATTTTCCTGCAATGTTAAAAAAAATGTGCCTAGATGCTTGGACATCTTAAGCAATGTTTAAGACAAACTAAGAGTTATACTTTCTACCTATTTAGTGGCTTTAAGCATAAAATTATACAACTTGTAAAGCACTTAAAATAGTGCTGACACACAGTAAATAACCAAGAATGATAATTTATTATATTTTACTTTTAAATATTTTACATATTTTGCTATAAAATGTATCAATCACATTACCTAATAACCTAGAAATATGTTCATTTTGTTATATTTTCAATTACTTATGCCTTTCAATATTTATTTTGCCTTCTCTTGGAGTTGGTTAAGGTGAAGGAGAGAATTGTCTCTAGTCAAATTAAATTGCTAATTTAACAATGCCTTGAACAAGCTGTTTCCCTCTTTAAAACTGTTTTTATTTAATATATCTTTTAATTAAGTATCATAAAAGGAGTGGGATGCAGTATAGATATCCTGGACAAATAATTTTGCTAAGAAATCCGTGAGATAGGGCAGAGACAACTAATTGTTTAGGTCATAGATTGGGAAGTGGAAGTTATCAGGTAGAGAAAGAAGGCAGAAAAAGTCACTTCCGGGCAGTGAGCAAGCTCCTTCACTTACACTTCCCTCCCTCCAGTTTTGTGTCAGCACCTGCTTCACCGAACTCTGAATTGAAGTCAGGGGCTGCAAATGGCTGAAATAAGAAGTTGATGTTTGGGTTGCTGAGATATATCTGTATATGAAGACTTTATCTATATTTATAGCTTTCATCCATTTAACAGGCATGAAGGACAAACTGCTATGTTCCAGGAACGGCTATCTTAGGAACTGACAATAAAGCATTGCACATAGCGGATATGCCTTCATAGAACTTGCATTTTGATAGGAAAGATCAATGATAAAGATACAGAGGTGTTAGATAGATAATGAATGGAGTGGTAGGTAGATTAGATAGAGACATATAGAATGATTATGTCATTAATAATATCACATTGAATAACCATTATGAAAGCATCAGGAAAATGGATAAAGAGAGTCTGGATATGATTCTGGATATAAGATTGTCTATTAAGCGTTCTCTAGCAGAGTGACAGAAGAAATCTAACTGAAGTTTGGGAGCAAGCCATGTGACTTTCTCAGGGAAGAGCTGCTGCTCTGGACCAGATACTTTCATGAAGGAGAAATAAAGACCCATCTTGTTTAAGTCATTTTTTTTCTGGGGCAGTAGAGAGAGGGACTTTTACTTAGAGCAAACCTGCTCCTAACTGAAAGAATTTTTCCTCCTAACCGTGGATATGCAGTAGGTTAATGGCCACAAACTCCTCCCACTCTAATAAGCATGTTCCTTTAACTGCAACTTTGCAATTCTTCCCATCCAGAGAAGTCCATCCCTGTGTCCCCTTAAATAACTGGGCTGGTGTGTAACTTGGTTTGATCAATAGAATGTGGCAGAAATGACATTCATGAGTGCCAGACAGTGGGCCTCAAAATGCTTTCCAGCTTCTCCATTTCTCTCTTATGGTGAAAAACCTAAGATAAAATGTCACATGGAGAGAAAGTTCCAGCAACCTTCACCATTACAGCTGAGCCCATCTCTAGCCAATGCTTCAGCTGCATGTAGCTACAAGAATGTGCACGAGTGAGATTACGGAAGATCAAGTCAGCCAAACTACAGAATTCTGAAAGATAATACATTGCCAATTTTAAAGCTACTAAGTTTTGGGGTGGTTTATTACATAGCCATAGATAAGTGATACAGAAACTGGTATTGGTGTGGGGAGCTGACATAAAAACTAGAAACAATGTGGCATTAGTTTTGCTATTGGGCAGCAAGCACAGGCTGGAAGAGCAGTGAAAAAGTGCTATTGCAGACAACCAGAAAAGCAACTCAGTTATAGCCGGGCGCAGTGGCTCACGACTGTAATCCCAGCACTTTGGGAGGCCGAGGCAGGCGGATCACCAGGTCAGGAGATCAAGACCATCTTGGCTAACACGATGAAACCCCGTCTCTACTAAAAAAATATAAAAAATCAGCCGGGCGTGGTGGTGGGCGCCTGTATTCCCAGCTACTCGAGAGGCTGAGGCAGGAGAAAGGCGTGAACCCGGGAGGCGGAGCTTGCAGTGAGCCCAGATCGCGACACTCCAGCGTGGGAGACAGAGCGAGACTCCATCTCAAGAAAAAAAAGAAAGAAAAGAAAAGAAACTCAGTTATGTGTTGGCAGAACAACAAAGAAAATATAGCCTGCGGCAATTTGAAATACAGAAAATGAATGTGTGGATCTGTAAGGAGAGTGCCAGGCAGTGTTGAAGGTGCTTTTGAAGCTGCATCTGCTAAGTTGAGAGGAGAGAGATGAGCTGAAGAGAGAACTGTTCAGTTTGAAAGCAGAATTTAGAAGAAATATAGAAGAGCTAGAAATTGCTGTGCTGAAAGATAAAATTCATTCACATGTCTGTCCTGTAGAATATTCCCAGTGTGATAAATGATCTTAGGAAAGATCATTTATCATAAGTACCTATTTAACTATGTTGTTATAAACCCCTTTAAAATCTGAGAAAGACTTAAAAGTGGTGTCTGGCTAGTAGGCTTTTGATCTCACCACTCTTAGAGTCAAAAAAAGCTTCTAAGAATCAAAAGTGTGTTGGCTAACAGCAGTTTTATATGCCCAAAGTAGACACAGAACAGTCCTAAAAAGAATTGTGGATGCCACTTTAGAGCATGGCATCAACTTCAGTAAAATTTGCAACAATTTTCAGAGGATGGTTCTGACAGGCACTGCCTCTTTGGGTCAAAAAAAGAGAAACGGGGAAAAAAAAGGCCTCTGAGTCTGAACTTTCTATGAAAAAGAAGCAGACTGAGGCGCAGCTGCAAAGACCAGCTATTTCTGATCAAAAAGTGAAGACGTCTTTAGAGAACAGAACCAAAAGACCAGACAGTGTAGCCAGATCCAAGATCTGTTATTTGTTACAAGATCCAGTAACAATGGAAGCACGAATCACTCACAGGTTGTAGAACTGGGCTTTAACCAAATAACTTCTTTTGCCCACAGAAAAGGGGAAATGGGTGACATGTGCCCTACTGTTTTTCAGAATTGCTACAAAATTGAGACTGTTTCTCTTTTTATTCTTTTTTTTAATTTATTATTATTTTAGGGTAGTTTTATATTTACAGAAAAGCTGCAAAGTTAATACAGAGAGTTCCCTTACGTAGACTCATCTAGTTTCTCTATTAACATTTTACATAATCATGAAGCATTTGTCACAACTAAGGAACTAACATTGATACCTTACAATAAATCAAACCCTACAGTTTATTTCAATTTCACTACATTTTCTCTAATTTTTTTTTTCTGTTTCAGGATACCCTGTAGAATACCACAATACCTTTAGTCATCATGTCTCTTAGCCTCCTCCAGTCTGTGACAATATTTTAGTCTTTTTAAATTTTTTTGCATTTGATAACCTTGACGGTTTTGAGGTGTATCTGCCAAGCATTTGGGACACATTAAAGGTATTTGTCTCTCAACCTGGGTTTTCTTTATTTTATTTTATTTTATTATGGTTAGACTGCTCCAGCCCTAGAATCATCTTTTTCTCCAAGGAGTCCTGCTTCCTTCTCTTGGGTAATAGTGTTAGAAACCAAAATCCAGGAGCTGGGTGTGCTCATTGCTCCATTCTTAATATTTTAAAGGGAGTGTCTACTGTGGTGATTCTGTTCTTGTCTCACCAAGGTATGTTGAAGGTAGTTCAACAGGTAGTTCAGGTAGTTCTTTACAACAATGGGAGAATTAACTAATACATATTTCTAGTTCACATATCTCATCATCAAGAGAAGCTACATCTGAGGAGCCTCATCCATACCCAACCAGATGCTGATCATGAGGTCCTAGACTTAAAGCCTGGTGCTGTAATTGGGATGAAACTTTGAAGGTCCTGGATGAGATAAGCATACTTTACATATCGAAGGAATGTTAATAATTTGTGTAACCAAAGGTAGAGAACTCTAGAAGGTCATTTAATGGAAGCTTATGTCTGTGCCTTTGCAAACTGGCTTTGCTGCTTCTCCCACACAAAGGTGGAATCTAATTCTCTACCCCCTTGAAACTGGGCTGGCCTGTGGTGGAAGAAATGTGGTGAAAGTGACATCCTTAAGTTTTTGAGCTTAGGCCTCAAGAGGCCTTGCAACTTCACCTTCATTCTCTCACAATTCTGTGGCTTCCAGGCTTTTGAAGAAGTCCCCCCAAAAAAGACCACATAGACAAAGGGGACTCAATCATCTCTGCTGTCCCAGATGAGCCCAGATCCCAGCTAACTCAGCAGCTGAGTGCAGCAACATGAGCCCAGGAAGACCAGCAGAATCCAGTAAACCTCAAAATCATGAGAAATGATGAATAAGTTTTAGAGTAGTTTGTTAAGAAGAAATGGATAATTAACAGTGTATTAATTGACTGTAATAAAGGCCACTCTTCTATTAATCCAAGTCTACTTTTCCATAAGTCCCATTTACCCAAGTCTGGGTTCTTGATAAGCAATAATGTACGGTAAATTGCGATGATGGGTTAATAGCTTTATTTTCGTTTATCATATTATACTGTCCTTATTGATGACATATTGAATTAATGCTTTAACTATGAAAGAGAGTTTTTATCAGTAGAAATTTTGAGAGCTGTCACAAATTGACAACAGATTTGGAGAATCTAAGCTTCTCATTACTCTTCAGATGGCATCTTAGAAATGCCTGCTTACTTTATCTGAAAGTAGTGATTAGTTCTCTAGGAGTCAAGTTAGGTAACTGCAGTGTAATTGTGATTTAAAACTGGTGGTTTAAAGTGATCAATAGGGGCAGCAGCTTTTTCATAGTCAAGTTCTATTTACCTTTTCAGATTTGCCTCAAGCCTTTGACTGTTCCCTGCTGTTCCAATCACACTCACCTTCTGGGTCTCTTGAAAATGCTAACCTCTTTTCTTTAGTTGATTTCTAGGTTTTTAATATCGTTAAATATTTTTTATTTTGATTGATTCATCATTTCATTCATCCCTTCAACAAATACATAATAAACGTAACATTTAAAGGGCCAGGAACACACCAATGATTACTAGATTGCCAGTATGTTTGGAAGTATAAAGTGAATAATTATGATAAAATACGGTGAATATATAACATTAGAAGAAAGAATAACATGTTAGCAAAACATCTGTGTGCATCTAACATTAACTGAGTCAATTTTAATAAAGAATATGACTCCATTTTTTGAAGTTTGACTACTCCTGACAACATTTAAGTTTCATACCTCTCTCTTTCCTTTCTGCCCCACATTTGAGCAAGCTGATAAGAAAGCTTTTTCCTTTGGTGCAAGAAAGTTCAAAACACTTTAGGGACTTTCCTTCAAGCTTCACCCCTTAACCACCATAAGAAGTTTAAGCTAGTCTCTTTTATTTGTTTTTCAGGTAACTTTTAAACTAGCTTAAGGAGCCTGCCCTGCTCTTATCAGAAGGCCAAATTATGTAAGTTAATGAACATTTCCATACCCTTTTCGTGCCTTTGTGGCATCATCAGTCTCAAACCAAACTTTGGGTGGAGGTACCTGTCTCATTTCTAAAAAGTGACCACAAAATAGGTGATCATAGACAGTAGCTTGAATGGCATCTTAAACTGTGAGCACATAATATGTGGGATTATAGTTCTTTTTTTTTTTTTCCTGTTTTGCCCACAGGTATCTAAAATCCTTAAGGGCAAATAATTATTCAACCTTGTGCCTCTATCAACCAGCATGGTGCCTGGCTCATAATAGATGTTCAATTTTTTTTGATACATAAGTGATTTCTAGAAGCCAAAGGAGTATGATGTTATGAAAAAGAGTGGTCAAGAGTATAAAAGCAAACAAAATTAATAAGAAGAGGACTGAAAAGAGGAGCCACTGACTTTGGAAATTTGAAGTGAATGGCTATCTGTGCAGAACCCTTTAAAAGTGTAGTAGAGGCAAAGTTTAGACTGCAAAAGCCAGAGATGAGCAAGTAGAGACAGCAAATGTCTACTCTTTCAGCACATTGGAATTGAAATTATTCAGGGGGGACTGAAGAAAATCAGAGATAAAGGGCAGAAAAGGAAGCATGGCCAAATGAAGATTTTTGTTTTAAGAGAGAGGATAAGTAACTTATTTTTAATATACTATAGTTACATCCAGTCTAGTAAAAGAGATCAAAGACACTTGGAAAATTAACTGATAGAGATGTGCCTGGGAAAACACAGTGGAAGTTTTTGTTTTTTTTTTTTTAACACAAGTGAAAATAAATTAACAAGCAAGGTTAAGAGAAACTCAGAGTAGCACATTTGACCTTGATTAGAAAAAAAGGACGGTTCCACCAATTGCTTCAAAAAATACAAGTACATATGGATTTTGATGTATGTATCTTTAGGTTACCAGGCAATGAATAGAAAGTTGAGGAAGAAAATGCATAATGGCTTCCTGAAGATAGAGGCAAGATAATCTGTGGAAGGCCCTTAGGAACAGGATTTAGAAGGGAGATTAAAGATGTAGTTGCATCTTGGAATACTGGAAAGTGGGAATGGTAAAGTTACTAAGCACAGAGAAGTGAAAGCATTGACATCACTAAAGGTTCACTCTAGGATAGAGAGAAGGAATTTTCAGGAACACCAAACTGCAGAAATGGGATTACCTTCCAGCCACCTCATCTGGATACCAAACAATTGAGTCTCTATATACCACAAGAGTTGGAATCCTGAGTCTCAAGAACAGAAATATCAAATTCTCCCCCATTTTTACTCAGGCTGCTATTAATTTTTCTAACAATTGTTGTGTCCTATTTTCCTTTATTCTCTCTCTTTCCTTCACATTGCCGGTGCTCTGGGCAAGTGTGGTATGAGATGCACAGTGAAGTGCCCCACACAGCGCCTCTGCAACTCGGGCTACAGAACATTGTTACCTAACATACACTTTAGATCAGTTTCTGATTTCTGTTTTGGATTGTGAGAGGGAGTCCAAATATATATTTTATTAATTTTTGGATGTTCTGAACATTTAATGCCACTAAATCTATTATCCATGGAATGAGAATCACTTCAAAAGTGAATAAGAAATAAACTACAGTAAGCATATTCCAGAAAATGAAACTTGAAGACATACATTCACACATCTGGCAGTGATTCATAATTGAATATCATTTTCTCTCTAGTTATGATAGTTTACATCAGCCTCAATCCCCAAAATGAAAGTAGCTGAGTAATATTGCTGGCACCATCTCTTTATTCCAGCTCCATATGTGCAGAATAAAAGGTTTAACTATAATTCACTCTGGTAGCATTACACAGGGAATTTCAATGAAGGTGTTGAAAGAAAATAATTACCCATATAGCCTCAGGCTGGAAGGGAAATATCTCCTTTTCTTTTACGATGTATTTTTAGTGGATGTGTATGAGAGGCAACTCGGAGGATGGGATCATTTTCTTATATGACTACATCAATATGTGTTGGAAAAGTATAAATTTGTGAAACAAGGAGAAGATTTAAATTTTCCATGATAAGGGATATTACATCCCAACTTCCAGTCTTAGGAAAACTATTGTAAGTCACCCAAGAATATATGAATAGGGATAATATGTTTCAGATACTTTCTGACCTTACATAATCATATTGAGCAAAGGCTTTGGTTAATTTGACATTGTCCTTTGCAATGTGACATAACTATGTACCCAGTTTTTGTTACCTAAGAATAACACTATAGGGATACTACACAGCAACAACACATTATGACTGATGCACAAGCTGAAACAGATGAAGTGATGAAAACATAAGTACCTAAGAATTATAGTACAGGGCTTCTTTTAAATACCAGACTAAAGAAAGTCTTTGTGACTGTGATCCTAAACTTTAGGGTCTAAAACTAAAGGGATTATCATTTTAAGATACATATTCCCAAGCCCACCCCAAATAAATCCTGACTCACTAAGTCTTGTGTAGGCCATTGGAATCTGTTTGCATTTAGCAAACAAACACTCATGACAATTCTGGTGTAGATGTTATAAGGTTCGCATTTCAAACAAGATTCAGGAGGACTCTCACAACATCATTTGATTGATTTTAACTGATTAAACCTCTACTCTCTTAAGCTAGACCCTTACTACTTCAATGTTTTCATTGGCTAGGTGAAGAGGGACAATTGGAAAAACAAAAGGTTTCCATGAGACAGAAATTAGATGTCAATCCCATTTAGGGCAATCACACTGTTATTCTCAAATTTGAATTCCTGAGGCAAAGCAAAAGGCATAGATCCGAGCCCCAGAAAGAGTTGCAGTGTGGGAAGAATTGTGTTTGGCTTTATGAAACCCAGTTCTGCCATGTCTGTGTCACCAGGGGTTGGGAGCAAGGGAAGAACCGGTCATCCAAAAATGCCTGAGGCCTGTCACTCAGCCTGCCTCCCCTCCCCCACCCATTCCCCCTCACCACCCATCTTGCCTCCCAGCACCATGCTACCACCCCAAACCCTGTCCTCTGCAGCACCCAAAATATTCTTAACCATCCTTCTTCATCAAAATTTATTGTATGCTTTGTTATTTCAGGTCTTTGGGGACAATGTCTTATAAGCTCTTTAGATGAACTAGTTCTTCATAAGGCTAACACAATGTGTTACAATGGCTTCCATGTGTTTTTCCTTTCACATACTATTTACTCCAGCCCAAGTGAATGACTAATGATGAGAACTTCAAGCCTCTTGGAAGACTGTGAAGTAGATATTTGGACTTAGGAGACATTTAGATACTCCTGAAATCATACCACCACAGGGTCAATCATACCTACTAACTTTCTCCTGAAATATCTTTTGTAAACCTGGCCTTACCTTCAGTCTTTATTTCTCCCCACAAAATCCATTCAATGCCCAGAAATTGCGTTCACTTCTCTCCCTTTCCTCCTCTCTCTCAGGCTTTGTTAGCATAAATGAAGGCACCCCTATTTAAACAATAGGTCCCTAACTACAAATTTAAGAAAATAGGGAGCAT
Source organism: Pan troglodytes (assembly GCF_028858775.2). Taxonomy (NCBI): domain Eukaryota; kingdom Metazoa; phylum Chordata; class Mammalia; order Primates; family Hominidae; genus Pan; species Pan troglodytes. The sequence continues at coordinate 101,641,900 of NC_072405.2, read as the reverse complement.
GGAAGCTTGAGAAGCCTGTAAGATATAAATCAAGGTGAATGGAAGTATAGAAAGAGAGGCGTTTAAATATGAAATTTGATCTGGAAGACACATGCTAGTCCAAAAGAGGTTCTGTATTTCCTCACTTTTCTAGCCTTATGAGTCCATAAATTGCTTCGAAACCAAGAAGATTTTAAAAAGTAGCTCTAGTAGTAAAGGAAATAAAGATAGATTTCTAGTTTTATTTTTATTTACTTGATTATCAAAGTATTTTATTTTTTAATGTAATAACTGTTCTTGTAATTTATGGATACTTATAGGACTTATTAATGAGCCAATTTCTAAATGACTCTTTAAAACAAGAGGCTCCAAATAAAAAAAAATTCTGAAAAACTTCCTACACTTACTATAGGGAATAGTCTTTATTATATAGAAGAGAAAGGAGATAAGTTTGATCAAAATGAATTTCTGGCCAGGTGCAGTAGCTCACGTCTGTAATCCCAGGACTCTGAGAGGTCGAGGCAGGCTTATCATCTGAGGTCAGGAGCTCAAGACCAGCCTGGCCAACATGGGGAAACCTCATCTCTACTAAAAAATACAAAAATTAGCCAAGTGTGGTGGTGCACGTCTGTAGTCCCAGCTACATGGGAGGCTGAGGTGGGAGAATTGCTTGAACTCAGGAGGCGGAGGTTGTAGTGAGCTGAGATCACACTACCACATGCACTCCAGCCTGGGTAACAGAAAGAAACCCTGTCTAAAAAAAAAAAATCCTGTTTCTGAATCAATTTTTAAAAAAAAGTAAGGATTTTTGAATAGGAAGAGATTGTTTCCAACAACTTAATCAACTTGGAGTAACTGAGCATTCTTCTTTAAAAAAAAAAAAGCAAAACAAAAGAAAGCAAAAAAAAAAAAAAGTGGAAAGTTATCAGCAAGACTGTGCTCTGTGCCTATCTCTGAGACAACTGGTGAAATTAAGCAAGTCTATGCTGTTATTTTTGTTAAAACAGTATGATAACTTAGAGAAAACGAGACTAGCTACTTCAATTCTATCTTCTTTAATGAGACAGCTAATCATTAGGAACCATCACCAGAATATCATATGCCTCAGCTTCTGAATCACCATTGGCATGTTGCAAACCCATTCCTGAACACATCACTGTTTCATGGCCACAGCCTCATCTGAGTAGCCAGGTATTACTAGTTATGTCTATGCTAACCTACTGTCTCTAGCAGCAGAATGTTTTAACCAGACCATGATCAATTATTATGTTTTTAATACAAAAGCATGACATACAGTAAATGAAAATACAATTCTAGTAAGGCTGGTTTTCAGATTGAAAAAAAAGAGAAAATTGTCAAAATTCTAGGAAATTCATAACTCCCTGCTTTTGCCTGAATTGTGTCCCTGCACAATTCATATATTGAAGCCCTAATCTCCAATGTGACTATATTTGGAGATAGGACTTATAAGGAGGTAATTAAAGGTAAATGAGGCCGTAAGTGTCAGGCTCCGATCTCATAAAATTAGTGTTTGTATAAAAGAGACAGCAGAGAGCTTACTCTTTCTTTCTCTCTCCTCCCTGAGGACCCAGAGAGAAGGCATCCTTCTACTAGCCAGGAAGAGAGCCTTCATTAGAAACCAAATTGGCCAGCACCTTGGTCTTGGACTTGTAGCCTCTGAAACTGAGAGAAGTACACTCCTGTTGTTTAAGCCTCCAGTCTATGGTATTTTGTTGTAACAGCCCAAATAGACTAATACAGATTTTGGTACTGAGAAGTGAGGTACTACTGTAACAAATAACTAAAAATGTGGAAGAAGCGTTTTGAGGTGCATGCTAGAAAAAGCCTGGATTGCTGTGAGAGGACTGTCATGAACTTAAAGGCGATTGTGGTGAGGGCTCAAAAAGAAAAGGAAAGAGAAAGCCTCCATCTTCTTGGAGAAAAAATAAGTAATCCTAAATGGAGGGTTAGTAGAAATATGGTCATAACAGGCCATTCTGCTGAGGTCTCAGATAGAAATGAGGAACATGTTATTGGAAACTGGAGGAAAGGCGACTCCTGTTGTAAAGTGGTCAAGAACTTGGCTGAACCATGTTCTAGTGTTTTTTTGGAAAGTAGGAACACAAGTGATAAAACTGGATGTTTAGCTGAGGATATTTCTAGGCAAAACATTGAACGAGTGACTTGGTTGCTCCTGACTGCTTTTAGTAAAATATGAGGGGAAAGGGGAATTGAACAAGGAGTTGTTAAGCAGAAAGTAACAAGAAGTTGAACATGTGGTAAATTATAAGTCTGTTCATGTTGCATAAAATGAGAAATCTTGTTCTGAAGAGAACACTAAGGGTGTGGCTAAACAACCATTTAATAAGTAGATTAATGTGGTTATGAACCATGAATCTGCTTATTAGCCACCTCAGCAGGAGCCAGAAATAGAGATAAAATTATGTCAGCAAACCACTGCCAGTTTGAACTGAAGGGGACAGAGATGGAATAAAATGAAGGACAGCGATCAGATTTTTTAGGTTCTACAGCACACCACCATAGAGCTACTCAGCTGTAACATGTGCTGTTCTTCAAAAAAAGAAAGAATGACACCACAAGTAACTCAGAGATCATCCATGCTGCCTCCTTGGTTTCAAAGGGTGGGATCATTGCCTCAATTTTAATAGAGCAGACAGCCTCAAATTGAAGTTCTAGGGGTGGGAAGACCCTGCAAAGCGATCGGGTGGAACCACCTGGTGGAACCACCCTGTGGAACTCTGGAGGCAGGACTGCTACCCCAGAGGGTCAAAGAGGTGGGGGATCAAAGCAAAAGGAATTATTTTTGTTTCTGGGTCTGATGGAATTTTCCTTGGTAGGTTTTGGACTTGCTTGGGACCTGTCACTACTTCCTTCTTTCTTATTTCTCCTGTTTGGCATGGGGATATCATTTCTATGACAATGCCACCATTGTATTTTGGAAGCCTATAGCTTTTCTGGCTTCATAGGTTCACAATTGGAGGGGAATTTTGCATAAGAATTAATCTTGTTTCTATTCTCATCTATGTATGATTTAGATGATATTTTATGAAACTTTGAACTTTAGACTTGTGGGTGGATGCTGGAATGAGTCAGGACCTTTGGGGCTCTTAGGATGTAATGAAAGTATTTTGCATATGATAAGGACATGAATTTGGTGAAGGCTAGAATGTTGTGGACTGAATTGTGTTTCCCCAAAATTTAATCCCTCACCCTCAAAGTGACTGCATTTGAACACAGGACCTATAAGAAGGTAATTAAGGTTAAACATCATAAGAATGGGTCCTGATCCAATAAGATTAGTGTCCTTATAAGAAGAGTGCTCTCTCTCTCTCACTCTTTCTCTCTCCCCCATATGAGGACATAGTTTGAAGGTGGCCATCTACAACCCAAGAAGAGAGCCCCCACCAGAAACCAAATTGACTAGCACCTTCAGCTTGGACTCCTCAGACTCCAGAACTAAGAATTAACTTTTGATTGTTTAAGCGCTGTAGTCTGGTATTCTGTTATAGCAGCCAGAACTAAGACACTACCATTTATCACCTTACTGCCACCCTATGTAGGAAGGCAACACTTTATCCTCTGCCATACTTCCTGTCATCTTTCCTTAATGTATTTTCATTTTGGCACATATTATCATCTAACTTACAATAAATGCATTTTAAATGTATTCTATTTTGTCTTCCCTTGTTAGAACAAAGTTCGTGAGGGCTTTTATTCTTTTTCTGTTTTATTATCTGCCATATCTCTAACACCTAGAAGACTTCCTTTGCTTCTTGTCTTTGGAAAAGTAGCCTTTAATAGACTGAAGAATATTGAATTCAGCCTAGGAAGTCAGGAAAGACAAACAACAGTATATAATGAAGACCCAAAGCAAATAAAAAATTAAAATGTATATATTAATTAAAATTGGAATGCAAAGGATGTAAATCTGGTAAAAGAGTATGTCTAAATGTAGTTTTATAGCAAAAAGTATTCTTATCAGCAGTCCATAAATTGAGGCACAGTATCTTACAGTCCTAGGTTGAGATTTTGTAAGAATAAATTACCAAGAATAATGGATACTTCCAGGAATATTCAACACATAATACTCTGCGGTCATTCCAAGAAACAGTATGTATTATTTGCTTTGCAGGAGAGTAAATACTATGAAATAATAGACGCAAATCCATTTAAGCATAATAGTTATCATATTTCGATTTATTTCCATGTAAATTGGTTGTTACATGCTGAGTTAGTACAAAGAATTATAAAAAAGATAATTAAATGCATTGAAAAATATAAAAAATAACTGCAGCATATTAGACTACATGATTTTTAACTAAAAATCTTTGGATTGTGAAAGTACCACTTAACTCCCTATTTGAAATCTGGCCACAAACTCATTGCCAAACAGCATATTCTATACTGAATTAGATTATCATCCCACAAAATACAGAATGTGCATTTCTAAGGCATAATGTATGTTCAACAATATACTAATATATTTTGGCAACCACTAAATGTCAAGCATTATCCATACAGGGTATTAACACATTAATGTTTTCATTAAAAAAGAAAGATCTCTTTCTTCATCACATTACACATTTATAGAATAGAGATCTGTCAAATAAATTACTGCAAAGTAGTTCAAGCTAAATCTTATAACACTTGAATCATATAATCGGGAGCAAATAACCTTTAAAATGAAAGACAAATGGTGAAATTTAAGGGCATTTAATTTGCATAAATGTAATGTTAACAGTCTTTTCCTGGTTACATATTTTATGCTTAATTTATATATGTCACTCTATTAGGTCCTTAACACTCTTATAGGTCAGTTTTAATTTTTTCCAATTTTATTTTACCATAATAAGTATTATAGAAGTAGTTTGTCATATATAAAAATAAGGTAATCTCATAAAAATAATTCATTGTGACTCTAGAAACAATCCAGCATCAAGACCACTACACAGTTTTTGTGTTGTCAATGCCTGTTTCAAAATAAACATTTGCATTTTAGAATCTTGTGTGTCTAAACTCATGTTTAGCTCTTAAGCTCTCAGAACTCCATACCAGAGACTTCCTCCAGGTTAACAGTCATTGTAGCCTTGGTGTGTGGAAGTCTTAAAACAAAGGTCTTCATAAGGTACATGGTTTGGTCTTCCTTTACATTGAATAAAACATTAGCATTTGACCCCCAAGTTATTGGACTTAAAGTTTTATCCACTAAACTTCTACTATAAACACTGAAATGCATTAAAATATAACTGCTCAGACAATACTGTGTCCACTTTATCAACAAACTATAAAAACCATCCATCAATTAACTATGATTTTAATGTCAGAACTGATCCATAATCTCTAATAAATTAGAAAGTGCCTGCATTATACAAATTCAATTACAGGAGTTGCATAGCAAAATGTCAATTTATACACAGCAAAATATATTTTCATTGCTGACTTTCCTTAACTCATGCTTACCTACCAGTGACCAATGAATTAGAGATGGTGAATATTACCATCCACCATTGGAATAATTTAATTGGACAAAGCAGAATAAAATTATTTTCTCTAAGGAAACTTTACCTCCAATTATTACTTCTGCTTTTCCTTGGAAGAGTGTTTGATGGGAATGTGAGTTGGCCTCACTCATTTCAATCCAAGTTAGTGATAAAGAGACTGAGGCTACCATAGGGACAAACACTATTCTTTGTAGTTCATTTCAATCAAAATTGAAATGGCTGGATATGTTATAAGAATTCGAAACCTTTCTTAATTCTCTTTCATTTTACTACATTGCCCTACCTACGATTTAATGTTAAAATTAATGGCCATATGAATGTTTACCACACATTTGCTAGAGACCATTACAATCCATCACTTGGCAGGCACTAGAATTTACTTTTATAGATGCCAGAGAAAGCACCTAAATGGCTGGTATTTTAATTTTAGTTTCAACTTGTTTCTCAAACTCACTTTAAAGTACCTAGCTTTTTCTTACTCTGGTAATTTTTAGAGCGGTTAAAATGCTGTTAAAAGCTTAAGCATAATTATGTGTCTATGCCTATCTTTGAAGGTGATAATTTTTTCCTAGGTAAATCAATTTGCTAAATTAAAATATGAAATTCTATGTACTTGTATGTGATTGAAAATATATGTATAAGCATGAAAACAGTAACATACAGTTCAGCCTAGCCTATGGCATTTATTTGTCAATTATCCTGTTGGTTTGCAGATAATCACATCAAGCTCTCCTCTAACAAAAGAAAAAAAAATCTATGAAGATCTACCTACCTATCCATCCATATGGATATAGATAAACATATTATATTGACTATCTCTGAAATAAGGAAGTCAAAAATTATTACAGTTCATCTTATACTGGAATAGCACAAAGCTATTCTGCTAGTGGTATTTTCTCATCTAAAAATTATAAAATGTGTAATTTTCATATTCTCTTTCTCCAACAAAGCTTCAGTGGAAAACAGAGCCTCTTATTGGGTAGAAATGTTAAAATTAGAGCTATTGGGTCTGAAGATCCTAAGCATTCCCAATATTCACAGCAAAACAGACCAATGTCAAGAACTTGGTTTTATTGGGCTACCCGTTTCTTTCTATTATGAAAACATTCCTGAATACTTCAGAAATGGATGTATGGAAAGATATGGAAACGAATTATTTCCAGTTTTTCATTTGTTTTGTTTGGCTTACTTTTTGTGAATTTCACATCTTACTGTGTAAAGTAATATTTAGCCTTATTGATATTTCAGAGGCCTATACAGAGAGAAGTTGTGTGAAAATGGCACATTTGCTAAGTTGTTTTTATGTATTAGTTACAGATTATCTTAAAATTTTACAAATGGCTTGTAAATGTTCCAAATTACCTATGACAAAAGTATTTCTCAATTTTAAACATCAACTTACAGCACAATAGAAATAAAACAACACAAAATAATATGGTAAAATAAAATAAAACCATGTTTACCCTTCAGGACACTAAGACTAAACACATACTGATTTTTACATAAAATAACTAAGTGAATCTTCTTACTAACAAAAATGAGAAAAAAAAGTCGGCAGTTCTTTCCAACTGCTATGCAGTTACTAAGTCACATCGTACTTATTGTAGCAGAGGTCATCTGTAGGATCTAAACAACCAAAAAGTTGTGCAAAATGCCAGCATATGGCCTCTTCAGGCAGTTGATAAAGACAAGAGCTGTACTGTGACAAAAGGGTCTCAGACTTCACTGTGGTCACTGAGTTTGCTCAAATTCTGAAATACCAGAGGAAGAAATAAGTATGTGCTATTTACTCAACTCTTAAATTGGTACCAAAGTAAAAGAACAGTAGTAACTGAAGCAAGCTGTCCAGCTAAGCCAAAGAAAATGAACATTTTATGAGGCATCAGAGTAGAGCAGTTCAAAGCTCCAGGTCCAAACTCAAACTGCTGACTCTGCAACCAGCTCTACCACTTACAGATGGTGTAATTTCCCTGGTCAGTTTCCTTGTTTCTAAAAATGGGTTAAATTATCATATCTACCTCATAAGGTCATGGCAAATTCAGTTAAACAACATAGTAAAGCTTTTAGAATATTCCTGGAATATAATGAGAGCATTCAATATATGTTAGATTTAATAATAATAGTGTTATTATTATTTTGTAAATACATACTGTTCTGATTGTATACAATAGGGATGACTCTGCGAGGCACCAAATGTTATTCTAGGGGTGAGGAAAGGCAAAACAATTCAAAACTCAAGGAAAAATTGCAGGAAATTAAAGCTCTAAGAACAATTGTAAAACTAAACCATAAGCCCAGCATTTGTAAAATAACTTTGACACTTCAGATCATGTGAGCACTAGACTCTACAAACAGTATTTCCAAAGATGGCAATATAAGCTTAGAGGCAAGATATCAGAGCAGAAAAAACTTAAAAGGCCATATTTAGAGTTTTTATATTTGAGAAAGATGGATTCAAGTCCCCAGGACAGTAGATCCTGGAAGAAGCATTTGTTGTACAAGTAAGCAGTTTGCAAATGATAGGCAACCACCCAGTCCTCAGAGCGGTGGCATTGTTGGAAGATCCAAGTTATCAAACAACAGTTTATAACTGGCCTAAAAAAAGAATGGAAACATTCTTTTACCTGTAATAGAAAGTCTGAGGTGGGGTGGGGTGGGGGGGCTAACAGATTTTAGATGCCAATGGAGTAATAAGCTAATATAAAAGATGCAAAGCTTCGATTCTATATTCTGAATATTCTTATAACTCCTTTAGGCCAACTTAATCAACTCACCTTATTTGAATGGATATGACTTATTGCAGCAGATACCGATTCAAAAAAAATTGGTTTCTCTGAGTCTAGGTTTCCATAATACGTCATTGCTTTTATCAAGGAAGCTTCAAGAAAGCACAAGTGATATAAGAATACATGTGGAAGTGCAGAAAAATCACATTCAACGTTAGTCAGGGACATTCTCTTACCTGTACAATGGGCTAACAATACATCCACACTCCTGCCTTTACAGTCCATGTAAACCTGGAAGAATTAAAATAGGATACCCACAATTAATTCAGAATAGCCAGCAGGAGGAAATAAGATGGGCTTCAGAAGAAATCAAACTTTCTTTAAAGCCGATGTTTACGAAGTCAAACCACCAGAGGGAGGCATTGTTACACAGTCAGGCATAATCTGGCAAGCGTCTAAAAGACTAAGATTAATACAGCAGGGCATCTACCTTTATTGCAACTAAATTTGACTGCTTACCTTTTCCACATCATTTAATAAAAGTAAAAACAGTGCCTCTGCTGCCCTATAAGAATGATATAAAATTGTTTTCAACCTCTTTTAATAGAAGACAAGGACCCATTTGTGAAAGTGAAGAAAGCTGCGGACCTACTGCTTGCTTTAATATTTTACAATAATTTGGACATATTCACGGGCTCTACAAACCCGGTGCATGAATGTTAAATTGAGAACCTCACTATAATCCAAGCCAAGTTTGATTACCCAACTTCCATTTTAAAAGGAATGCAAGATGAGAGATCCTAATTCATTTGTTTGGCCTCTTTTAAGAGTTTTGCCTCTTTTAAGTCCTAGAAAATCTCAAGCAGAAACAACTTATTAAAGGCTCTGATCTTAAATTTACCCAAATCAAAGTCAGTCTATGAACTTCTGTAAAAGTAAATTTAGGCGTTTTAGTTACCAGAGGATGGATTTCGTTATATAATAGATATCTTACACATAAAGTATAGAAAGATGCATTTACAATATATTCTAATAGTGTGCATTGTACATTCAAAATTTCATTCATATTCTTCCAGCAGTAAGAAGTTCTATGTGAGAAGAATTGTGAAATAATGGGAGATATATTACTAAGCATAAATGAGAAAACAGCAAAAAGCATGGACTGCATCTTTGCCATTGAATAAATGGCTCCCATTTTTGCAAGTTAAAATGATTAATTCAAGGTGACCTCCCAGTGTTTGACTCTTTCTTAAACTCAGTGAAACATAAACACATTGCTATGGGTGGTTTGTTGATGCTGATAAATATAATCTCCAGTTCACTGATCTCCTCAATGTCCCACGTAAAAGAACAAAGAGAAGTCAGCCTACTTCCTTCAACCTACAACTCCTAAGAGAACGTTTCTTATGCTAAAGCAACTAAGAAAACAATGCAAGGAGTGTTGTTAGAAAGCATGAAGCCATGCAGGGCTGAAGAGTCCTTGTGGCTGTTTACTCTGAACCTTCTTCCATGGTGGCTGGAACTAAGAAATAATATGCAATGATATTATTTACACTTTAAGAAATGACATTTTTAAAATGAGAAAAAATAACAGAAACTAGCATTATTGAGTTCTTCCTAACTGCTAGACACTTTCTTAGGTGTTTTATATGCAATACATCATTTTTAAGCCTCACAACAACTTGATGAAGTGGGTATTTCCACTTCCAGTTTACCGAAAAGCAAGCAAACACTTAAGTCCAGATCACAGAACTAGTACATAGATGATATTTGGAACCAGGCTTAGTCTATCTTTAAAGTCTATGTTCTTAACATAGATCATGCTGTTACTGTAACCATAATGAAATAAAGAAAATAGGAATAATAAGTAAATTTAAAAGGGCAAACTGATACAAAACTGCTGGTTTTGTATATATAGATAAAACACACCTGGCTAAGGGAATGTCATTTTATGCCAATTTAAAAATAAATTGCATCAGTTGATTGATCCTGTCATTCCAGTGTACAGATCTTTAAAACCACTAAGATGAATGACGAAAAATAAGTCTTTTTTCAACATGTCCAGTGCCAAGATTGTTTGAATTTCTCTGAATTGTCAGCCGTGGATCCTAAACTCAGTGGGAGTAGGTAACCATTTCTCCTTCTTTCTTTATTAACCCTAAGTCCTGTTTGTAATATCTAGAGAAGGAAGCTAATAATTTCAGAAACCAATTTAAAATGGAATTGAACAACAACAACAACAAAAACCATACTGGCCTTTCCCAGTTTAAAAAAAAAAAATTCTAGTGTTTCTCAAAATAGGATCCTTGAGCCCCCTGCATCAGAATCACCTATGGGTGTTTAAAATGAAGCTCCTAGATCAGAACCAGAACCCAGAACACTGCATTTTCAATGAGCACCCCAGAAGAGCCTTAAACACACAATTATAAGAGACTCTTGTAGACTTTAGGAACATAGAGTAAATAAAAATGCCGAATACAAGAGGCCCTCCTGTGAAGAGGAACCATGTGTTTACAATTTAGGTTCAGCTAGAAGAAAACATGAAGTATTCAGGTTGAATCCTAAGTCCAACCGTGAAAAGGTTTTATAGTGAACCACAAGAAAATAAAAATATATTAGGTGGGGAGAAAGGGCGACTTGCTAAAAATAGCCACTAGATTTCAGGCCTCTGATACTTAAACTTGAATTGTTTTAAACTATTTATTTATTTTCGAAATATCTGCCAATTCTGAAACAAAATCGCTGCCTCATTTTTACAAAATGAATAAACTGAGATCCAGAGAAGTGAGATGATGTCCCCCACACCTTAGCTAGTGTGATGCAGCTGGGACTATGCTGTGACTTCCACATACTAAGCAATTCCCCTCCACACACTCCCACCCGTATCTTCACAGGAAAGCAACACTAATGTTGACCTTTGTACTATCCTGAGTTTGAAAGGCTGGACATTTCAAAGTAAATTTAAGATATAAATGAATAGAGACACAAGGTATGCTACACCACAAGAAAACAATCCCAGTCCACAACATGAGACCTTTTCAAGGATTCTGATCTGAATCCTTTAAAAGTCAATGTCTGGTTTCCACTTTCTGACCATGCTGTGTAACTAATACAAGACTATCCCCTCCTCCACAAAGAAGTACACAACTGGACAAAAATATACAACAACCGTGTTTGGACAATCGGCACCAGGCAGGGCAGCACAGGGTGGCTGAGTTTCCTGAGAAAGGTGGACAAATGGGGTGAGCACTCCGATCATGGCAGCTTTCTGCCGCAAAGCAGTTTCTGGGTCCTGGCATGATGAGGGGGACCCAATAAAAATGTGGCAGCTTCCCTGAGCTGCACAGACACAACCAGAGCTCAGGGAGAGATCAATGGTGAGGAAAGAACTCTAGAAATTTCCATAAGGTTTTAATTAAGTATTTGGCTCCATGTCAAGCCACGCAGGGAGGCTCTAGGTGGTCTGAGTAAGAAAACCTCTGGGAAGTAAACACCTGAAGATGAGGTGAGCCGATTCACAGGCTCAGAAGCTGGCAGAAGACTGGGGAAACCAAAGAACAGATGCTGCCCCACCCTCAAGACGTCCCACCACCACCAATTCAGGGTATTGAGGGAAAGAACAAAAAGAAATAAGAAAGAAGGTGAATTCCCTGTTGACTTAGTATTTACTAAAAAAAGAAGGAGGTTCACGCCTGTAATCCCAGCACTTTGGGAGGCCAAGGCGGGCGGATCACGAGGTCAGGAGACGGAGACCATCCTGGATAGCATGGTGAAACCCCGTCTCTACTAAAAATACAAAAAAAAATAGCCGGGCGTGGTGGCAGGTGCCTGTAGTCCCAGCTACTCGGGAGGCTGAGGCAGGAGAATGGCGCGATCCCGGGAGGCAGAGTTTGCAGTGAGCCGAGATCGCGCCACTGCACTCCAGCCTGGGCGATAGAGCGAGACTCCATCTCAAAAAAAAAAGGAGGGGGGGAGGTAAAAAAATCTTAGAAGTGTCTGAGTTTTCTGTGAATTGGCAAAATTAGGTGTTCTTCCATCTGTGGAAATGAGGTTTGGAAGCTGTGTCAGTTTTAAAGCCATAAGTGGAGTGTTATTTTTTGCATACCTGGATCATGGAAACCACATGGAGATCATAGGGTAGAGAAAGAAGCACCATTGCCTGAGAGAACAGAGAAAAGCCCCTGCATTGGGCACTACTTGTGAGACCAGAAATGGTATTAGGCCAAACTGTACCCAACCGTGATGTAAGAGAAAACCTCCTGCCATCATCAAGGCACTTACTTATGCAGCCTGTGCTCTAGAATGGGCTTTTCTCCTTCCTAGAATCCTTGTAAATTGACTGCATAGGAGATCCTATGCCCACTGTATCTCAAGTCTATGTACTGTTCTCTCTGACTACCCCATGCAAATATTCTTATCCCTGACCCTCACACATACATACAACTAGAAGCTGAATAGGATCTCCTGAAAACAAATCTACAGTGATGGTGGGCAAAGTTCTACGTCCTTTGTAAATAATGGGGTGAGATGAGTATTGCAACAAGCAGGCTCAAGACTATGGAGAGAAGGTGGTGAAAACCCCTGTTACTGAACAAAAGGGAAGAAACAGTTCTAAACACAAGTTCCATAAATACCTCAACAAGCATGGAGACTCCAGAAGAGTCAAAAAAGGTAAATCCACTGCAATCCAGGATTAAAGAACACTTCTCATTAGGGCAGGACTGTGAAGCTTCTTCTGTAGGAGAAACAGAGACCTGAGTTAGGGAGAATTTTAAGAGATTTCTGCTGCTGGCTTTGTTGACTGGTGGGAGGGTAACAGTGGCCTCAAGTTTAACAACAGTAATTCTAAACACTTTTAATTTTTACATTTTTCAGTAAATTATTAATTATTCCTGAACTCTCTGATTTTGTATTACTGGAATGCAATTTCAGGTGATTATGACATGACTCAAAGAAGAAGACAAAATAGGTTAATTACCAGTATCATTTCATACATGGACAAACTGAGGTTCAGTTTAAAAGTTTAAATAATTTTTAAAGAATATCTGGCAAGTTAGTGCTAAACACAGACAGAAGCAAAGTCTCTAGACATTCTGAATAGTACCTTTTCCACAATATCACAATGTTTCCTTAGTAGGTATGCCCGGAGTAGAGCCCCGTTTTGTGGTGCCTGAAGCGTATACAATTTTGGAATCACACTAAAAAAAAAAAAACTCCATTGCTAGGGCTTGTCCCACAGCCTTGGAAGGGATCTGTATGACAGGCCCTGAAAATTAAGCTTCATTCGGTTCATAGTAAATCGGCCTCTGAATCTACCTGATGAAAACAACAAGATTTTACTTAGGAGTTCATGACCTCTTTTTGATTGATATTCTTAGGGCCACGATTTCCTTACATGATATGACCTATTTCTTAACAGTGACAGGCCACATTTGGGGTCCCTCCGAGGAGTGACGTGGCTTTCAGAGCAAATCACATATGCTGATTCCCCCACCACTGTAGGCAAAGTCTATCACTTAAATTCAAATTCATTAATTATTATGAAATTCTCTGAAAAAATTAATTCTTAATTTAAATAGCGTTGCCATTTAAAATGTTCAAGGTTTTTCTGTATAGTGGCTACATAAAAGTGGGACTGTGGTTCTTTCTCAAGTTGGGAGAAAATATGAGGGAAATAGTGCAACTAAAAAAAAATCCCGCTCGGGAGGCTGAGGCAGGAAAATGGCGTGAACCCGGGAGGCGGAGCTTGCAGTGAGCCGAGATACGCCACTGCACTCCAGCCTGGGCAACAGAGCGAGACTAAAAAAAAATCCCGCTCGGGAGGCTGAGGCAGGAGAATGGCGTGAACTCGGAAGGTGGAGCTTGCAGTGAGTCGAGATCGTACCACTGCACTCCAGCCTGGGCAACAGAGCGAGACTCCGTCTCTAAAAAAAAAAAAAAAATCCTGCTTACAGATTTAAAAAAAGCAGTAAAATAAAAAATGAACACTGAAAATTTATATATGACAGTAACTGTTAGGAAAAGGAGAAATGCTACAAAGTAATTTCTATGTATTTGAAAAGTGGTAGTCAGGTATAAGACTTGGTTTTCAGTTTCATCTTTAGATCCGTATTTATATTAATCCAATAACATGCTATTAACTGAATAATAACTATGTTATGTTTGTACTATGTTCAAGAAGGAGTGGATAATAACACTAAATAATCAGTAACTTTTAAGGAGTAATTTTTTTAAGGAGTGGGTGATAACAAATATGAGTGAGGTCTTATTCCTTTCTTTAGGAGCTTATAATACTTTTGAGTGTCAAGGATAGCAATGGTATATAAATGACATGATTAAAATGATAAAATGAATAAAAATGTGAATTTACAAAACAGAGTAGTCTCTTTGGAGTAATCAGGGAAGACAATGCAAAAAGCAGCCTTGCAGGATATATCAGATTCCAAAAAGGAGAAGTAATGTAGACATGTATGCATTCTAACCATGTGGACAGCCTTAATCAAACACTAATGACAGCTTAAGATCTCAAACTCCCTCTGCTCCCATTCAACCATTTAATGAGGACCAACTATATGCCAGGTACTCCAGTAGTGCCTTCTGTTCTGCTGTTTCTCCCAGGGCAAGGGGGGCTAAGTGGTTAGTGGACATTCAGGCTATGTTTCCTTAGGCCTGAAATGGTAAACTAGAACCTCAAGCAAAATTGAAAATAGCCACAACATAGCTCATCTACTGACCACTCAACTGTAATCATTATCATTCATTATTTGCCTGATTAAACATAAGATTTACCTCTACTAATGCAGAGGCTTTTATTTATATTTTCAGGTATAATATGCCCTGGCTTCTTATCAGAGATAGGAAAGTATTAAGACTGCAGGAAATAGAAAAATACTCTACGCAGAGAGTACCTGTTCTAATCAACAGTGGAATGTTGACTGGTCATAAATGCATTTTTGGAAATGTTCTATTAAATTTTCACAGTATAAAAATATCTAACAATTAAATATTAGGTAAACTTTGTGAGAAAACATAAAAAATTTATATAATATACATAGGTAAAATATATATAATGGAGTTAGATGTTTTCTTACAAAGTAAGATTTAAAAATTAGTAAGACTAATCATGTTTACAATGTATATTGGAGCTTAATATTTGAAGATTTCTTACACTGACTTTTTCAAACTTTTTTTAGAAAATAAAATTTATATGGTTTCTTTAAAGTCAGTAATGAGTTGGGGCCAGATGATGCCAGTTCTTGAAAGTCAGTTGTGTATATATCTTCCATGCTTAATGACAGCATGTTGGTAGCTTAAAATCAGTGATAGTAGAAATATTTACAGCATGGAAATTGGCAAATGCTACAGATCAGAACTTCTCCACCATCCGACCTTATATCCCCACTCCAAGAATCATTTGTTATTCACCAGCATATCACTGCTTAAACGTGGGTACTCTTATTAAATATAATCATCAGTAAGTTTTAAAAATCCAATGGCTTTGATTAAATGAAAGACTTAAACCACTGACATATTTGACAATACATCTTAAAATAACAATGATGACACAAATTGATATCAAATTTTGTCCTTTTTTATCCACTTATACAGCCTTGTTTTTACCAAATGATACCTCTTTTATAAAATAGTACATATTTCAAAATAATCTGCAATCTAAAATTATTTGTTCAAAAATTTCCATAGAAAAAATTAGCATTCATATTTAACTTAAATATTAAGAATTAATAGATTATGAATTTTTCTAAGATATTTAAGCCTTATTATTTATTTACTACCAAACATAATAGTAATGTCTATAAGACAGGCTTGCTAGAAAGAAACTGTAATCTGAAAGAATATTAGCAGTTGTTTTATTTGGAAAATATTTCAATGCATTGCTTTTCCTGGAATATGCTCCATAAATTATTATCTATAACTGTCTGACATGAGTTCAATCATCCCTATCCACAGCCATGGCAAACATGGCTAATGAATTTTGATATTTTTTTCCACTGAGGTCAAACAAGATCTTACAATTTCCATCAATTCAGTGCTTCAGGAAGCCACTACTAGCTGATCAAAAACTTATTTGTCATTCTGAACTTAAAAAAATATTACAGTGAAAAACAATCTGTGTATATGTTACTTACAGAGATTGATAACTGCATTTAATTGACTAGAAAATGGTGATTAAAAGGTATTGAAAATTCTTAAACAAGTTTTTGTTCCTTTTCTATCCTACCATATTTCACTTCTAAATTGTACTTGCAATTTCCTTTATTTTCTTGTAATTATCTCATAATGTACATGATGATAGATTATTAACTCTGAAAGTGTTTGGGGCTTTATCAATAGTGATTTTAAAATGTCCCTTCCATTGTCTGAGAGTGTGTTCATGCCATGTTTGCTTCGTCTTTATTTTTTTATCCAACTTCCTCTGTGCTATCCCTTTAATTGAAGTATTTGTATGTTTTCAGGCCATCCAAAAATAAAAATAAAGTAAAGCAAAACAATAGGCTCATGCCTTGTAGTTGTGGATAATAATTTAAGTAAGCTATTTTAAGAGAGGCAATTCATGATTTTCTTCTAAATGAAAAAACACAGTCTTAATGGTAAAGTTACCCATTCACCCAAATGAAAATTTAAATACAATGGACATTTCTAACATTTTTCCAAAAATAAGTGAAGTTTTCTTTTACACAGTATCCTTTCAGTTCTGCCATTGCACTAATTTTATGGCTATAACCTTGTGTTCTATACTCCTAAGTAAATCAACCAGAGCAATAAAAATCACATAATCCTCGAAAAGAGTAAAGTGAATGCACAGCTAATATCCTGCCTTAAGCAAAATGAGGTAAGCTTGGAGCATGTGCAAAGGAGACAACTAATCTATACCCATGTGGAATGTGTTAAATGATGGGCTTTATCTACACAAAAACAACATTTCAGAAAGAAATTAACCATCAGGTGTGGGTGGGTAATTAACTCCAGACTGTGGAAGCCAGCTCTCTCCTGTGGAATATTCATTAACTTCTTTAATTAAAAAATATTCATAGTTGTATAATTTAAGAGTGCTTTTTATATACTTCAAAGATTCTTGACAGTCTGTGAGTAACTCATAATTTTTTAAAAGAAGGTATTTTCTGTTGATATCAATTAACTATTGAAAAGCAGATTTATATCTCGAATTTCTCAAGAAAATAAGAAGATAAATATTGAAGACAAACCACAGCATTGCCTTTGGAAAACACGTGCACATATTATTGAACATTTCTTTCCTTCTTTCCTTCCTTCCTTCCTTCCTTCCTTCCTTCCTTCCTTTCTCCCAGCAGTCAGCTAATATAGATGTATTGAGTGCCTACTCTAAGCACTGTCCTAGAAAATATAAGTACAATGATGAACAAGGAAGACAGTAATCACTGCCTCAACAGACTCACAATCAGGTAGGGAAACTAGTCAGTTGAACTAGTAAATTAAAGTGTTATGAGGGCTGGAGATGTGCAGAAAATGCTATGGAGATGAAGGAGACCTTGTGTGATGGACAGAATAATGCCCCTTAAAGATGCACGCATTTTAATCTCCAGAAACTGCGAATATGTTGCTTACATGGCAAAAGGGACTTTGTAGATTTGATTAATTTAAGGATGTTGAGATGGGCAGGTTATCCTAGATTTTTCAGGTAGGCCCAGTGTCATACAAGGAGACAGGAGGTTCGAGGTCAGAGAAGATGTGGTGACAGAAGAGATCACATCTCTTCTGAGATTTGAAGATGAGAGAGGAGAGATTTGACGATGTCACACTGGCAGCTTGCAAATGGAGGACAGGGCCATGACCCAAGGAATACAGATGGCCTCTGAAAGTTGGAAAGGGCAAGGAAATGAGTTCTCCTCTAGACCCTCCATAAGGAATGCAGCCCTGCCAAAACTTGATTTTATCTCCAGACTCATTTCAGTGACTTCTGTCATCTAGAACTGTAAAATAACAAATCCATGCTGTTTTAAGCCACTAAACTCATGGCAATTTATTACAGCAGCAATAGGAAACTAATATACCTGCATTGTTTATTTGGGAAATGAGTAATAAGGGTGGGAACTTGTTTAGATTTCAAGGTCTATGATGGCAGAATTCATGTGTACTTTCTTCATCCTTGAATATCCAGCATTCATTGTTGTGCCCAGGATTTATTAGATGTTCAATATGTACAAGAAAGATTAACTGAGTGAACAAGAGCATGAATTAATGCAGGAGTGAATGGAAGAATGTGATATGTGAGCTGAGACTTGATAATGATTGGAAGTTAAGTAGATGACTAGGCAGTGGAGGTAGACACAGCAAGTCATAATGCTAAGAAAGACCTCAACAGAGTGCCTCTTCGTATTGACATAAATGACTGAAGTGTTTTGAAGACTCAAACTACTAAAAGTGGTAATGGAAGATGTCTCTAAAAATTGAGAAATTTTTATTTTTACTAAGAGAAATAGCATGATTTCCACTTCATAATTGATGTAACCCTGCTTCATATATTTTGATTATTCTATCATGTGCTCAACTACAAATCTTTTCCTTCTGAAACGATTTTTAGGGGAGAGGGCTATTTTTAAATCTCTTCCTTCTTGCCCATTCCCTTACTCAGTTTATGTCTTTTCTTCCTTTAATCAATTCTAGATCTATTCTGTAGTTCCCAAAACCCACTTGATGTCTCCTGGATGACTTCATTTAGCTTAAGTTTACCATTGTCCTACCTAAACTCACTTTTGCTTTTAGCTGTTTTCCTGGCTTCCCTATTATTCCCAGTTTGAGAGTTTCAAAGTTTCAGAATTATCATTTGTATTGTTCTCTCCCTTACTCCAACTTCCAAACAGTTCCAGCTGGTGTTCATTACACTGCTGAAATCTCTTTTGAGTCCTTCATCTCCATTTTCATAACCTGGTGACCAAAGAAGAGGAAGATAGAAACTTCACTCCTCTTCTCTAGATTATTATCGCCCTATCATTCTTGCTTCCTTCCATGCAGGCTGCATTTAGACCAATCCTCTTGAATCTCAATTTTAAGTATCCCCTTTCATGTATATAGCCTACTTTCAACAGGGACTTAAGTCCTGCCTATACTACCCCTAACTAGCTGCATGATCCAGAGCAAGTTAAGTCTACCATACGGGCCTCAACTTCATCAGTAAAATGAAGACTGTTCTGGTAATTATTTTAATTATTTTAAAATGAAGAGTAGAGTGTTTGTCTATTACCTATTTTAGTTATTGAGAATAATGCCCTGTGAATTGCTATACAAATATTTTGTTCATTGGACAACGAAGGATAATACAATGGAAATTAAAAATGCATTATTTACCTTAAAATCTAGTTAGGAGGAAAATATGCATAAATAAAATGACTCTATAACCATATAGGCAATATGTGATTGATTAAAGCATGTGGTAATTTCTCTGTTTCACTATTACTATGAGTTCCACTTTATAGGTGAAGATACTGAATCCCAGTCTGCACTTGACTGAGAATTCTTCCATACAGATCTAGTTGACTTTTTTCTCCCTAACAAGATTGAAAAGAAGTGTGTACCTTCAATATATTTTACTTCTCTATTAAACCTCAGAAAAAGTATAAAATTTGGATTGGAAGAAAAGGGAGATGGTTCTAGTTATGAGAATCCAAATAGAGGCTTAGACCCAGAGATGATTAAGTTAGATGTTGGAGCCATAAATGGATTTGTCTGGCTGGGATGGAGAGCTTGTATAATGTGTGGTAAGAAGGAAAGTAATTTGAAAGGATAAGGAAGCCTTTTAGGTGCCACGCTAGGGAGTAGTACTTGATCCTCAGAAGGAAACCATTATAATTTATTAAGAACGGGACGGATTTTTTAAAGTAAAAGTGATTTAACATTAATCTGTCATTATGTCACAGAACGAAATAAAGCTGGAATGGCAATTAGATCTCAGCTGCATGTAAACTCCATTTGTAGTAGCTTCTTACAACAACATGTTGAGAGGATTCTGAGGCTACTTTGGCTCATAGGAAAAAAATGCCCTGATCTATTATTGTGTCTGGTATGCACATACATACTGGGTATTTTCTATCTGTAGAATACAACAAAGGCTATCTCATAGCATAAGATAAAAAACAATATGAAGATAATACTAATTTCAAACATAATTAAGGACAGAATCAGAGTCACAGAAGTAAAACTGTAAAGGTAATGAAACAAAGTTACAGGTTTTAGGGATTAAATTAAGATGTGAAATAAAAAATAAGCACAGTGCACATAACCTCAGCATTTAAAGCATAGGAGAGTACAGCAGGGCATTACTTGAACAAGAGAGAGAGATAAGAGGACCGAGGAAACTTTGGAGGGGAGAGAAGGAGGATGTCAGAAGTGTTCTGATAAACTATGTCTGGCAAGTATCGAAGGGCCACTGGGTACCAAAGAGTTTCACGAGGACCCAGCAAAGGTGATCATGCCCATCAGCTACTGTTCTGTGCAAAGTGGGCCTGGTCAGGATGCAGAAGTAAGAAACTCCCTTAAAAATTTTTCAGTTCAGAAAGAGAGCAAGGCACTCAAGAAGTTAAGTAAGTATTATTCTAGTATTACATAAGTGTTCTCTGAGAGCACAAGGCAGGTAAAAGTAAATTTGCCACAATAAACTAGAAAAGACCAGAAAAGCTGACATCTGAGATGCATCCATGTTAATGTGGGTCCATGCAGTTCATTCATATATTTATATTCTATTTTATTGTGTTGTATATTGATTTACAACATATTATATGTTGTAATTCAATTGATATTATACTATGTATTTTATCCTCTTACAAAAACATTCTACATATTATTTGTCCATTGTACTGCTAATGGGTGTTTTGCTTATTTCCAGTTTTGGGGAATTAATAAACAATTTTATGAAAAATCTTGTAACTCCTCCAGATACAAATATTAAGAGATTCTTTTTTTAATTGTCTTAGAAGTGCAGAAATTAATATAATTCAGCTTTTTTATTCATCTAAGTTTATATGAATGAAATTAGAACCTTACTATATGTTTTCATTTGTCTTGCTTTTTTCCCCAACATTGTTTATAAGATGTATATAATTTTCATTATTATGTCAGTATAACATATAACAAATATATTAAGTAAAAACTCAGTTGTATAAATATGTCACAATTTATACGTACCTGCTGCTTTAGTTGGACACCTGAGTTATTTCCAGGTTTGGACAGTTTCAAACAATATTATTGTGAATATTCTGGTGTGTGTACTTGGCTGCACATAAATTATCATTTCTTCAGGATGTACAACTAAGAGCAGAATTGCTGATCACAGGATATGTGTATCTTCAACTTTATAAGACATTGCCAAACTGTTTTCCAAGGTGGGTGCACAGATGGTAATCAGAAAATGCAAAATCCGAAATGCTCCAAAATCCAAAACTTTCTGCATGTCAACATGACATCATAAGTTACCTTGAACACATCATTTTACTATCTTAATGGTATGTCATAATTGTTACTGTTCAGTACTTACATGTGAATAAATGTAAGAAAATGATTGCTTATTAGTAGCATATAAATTCAGTCAGGAGTGATGGTAATGACAAACAACCAGAGATGATTGTCCACATCATTTGCTTTCTGATGGTTAAATGCACACAAACTTTGTTTTATGCCCAAAATTATTTAAAATATTGTATAAAATTACCTTCAGACTATGTGTATAGGGTGTATATAAAACATAAATTAATTTCGTGTTCAGAGTTGGGTCCCATTACTAAGATACCTTATAATGCATAAATAAATATTCCAAAATCCAAAGAAATTCAAAATATAAAACACTTCTGGTCATAAACATTTCAGATGAGTGATACTCAACTTGTAAGAGTTTATACTACCACCAACATTGTAGGAGACTTCTTGTTGCCCTATATCCTCACCAATCCTTGGTATTGTCAGATTTTTCCATTTTGACCAATATCATACATATAGAGTTATTTAATTTGCATTTCCCCAATAATAGCTGTGAATAATAATAGTGAAGTCAAGCATATTCCTATATGTATATATTTTGGTAACTTAGAAAATGTCCCTTTATGTGAAATGCCTGTTCATGTTTTTTGCTTATTTTTCTATTGAGTTGTCTGCCTTCTTTTACTCGTTGATTTGTAGTAGAAAGCAGTCCTTTCTGCATTTTATAAGTTACATCTATCTTCTTCCACTCTGACTTATTTTTTCATGTTTTATATAGTACCTTCTGGTAAACAAAAGTTCTTAAAAATAATATAGTGAAGTTTAATAATCATTTTCTTTATGCTTAATGCTTTATATTTCTTGTTTTAAGGAAATTTACTTATTCCAAGGTCTTTTAAGATATTTTCCTATATGCTCTTCTAAGTTTACATTTTGTCTACTATATTGAGATTGATCTACCTCATACATATGTGTGGTATGGTGTGGATTAGGGGCCTAATTTCATTCATATAGATACACAATTGTCTCTGCATTATTTATCATCAAGACTGTCCTTTCCCATTGCTCTATAGTGCCATTTTTGTCATAAATAAAACTGCAATACATGTGAGGGTTTTCCCCCTCTGAACTCTCTACTCTGTCATATTGACCTATTTATTTCTGATCCAATACTACACTGCAGTGATTATTAGAGTTTTATAATACATCTTGATGCTAAGAGGACATACCCTTCATTTGTTCATATTTTTCAAGTGTCTGACTATTCTTGGCCATTTGCATTTTTATTTAAAAATTTAAATAAGCTTGTAAAAAGCCATTAAAATATTCTATTGTAACTTTACTTGATATTAAATATAAATCTATAAATCAGTTTTAGAAATTATGCTTTTTGATATCAACTATTCTAATCAATGGGCATTGTGTTTCCCTCCATTTATTTACAAATATTTACTTGCTACAGGTATTTTTAATGTCTCATAATAAAGTTGTACACCTTCATCCTGTGTAGGTCTATACATTTTTATTTAAATTCACTTCTAAGATTTGATTTTTTTTTAAGATACTGTAAATGGCAGCTTTTATGTATTTTCTCTTTGATGATAGTATATTGAAACCAATTGATTTTATATTGATTATGAATTACAGGAAACTTTTAACTTCTTATTAATTCAAATATAGTCTATTATTTTTATATTTTAAATATACAATTATTTCATGTGTGAATGATACGAGTTTTCCTCTTTTCCTTTTAATTGTTACATATTTCCAAATATATGGTAGTTTTGGGGTTATATTTTTGTTGTAAATTTCCTTCTGTTAAATATTTCCAACTTAACTGAATTTTGGACAGAAACCTGCCTGTATAATTTTCATTATTTGAAATGTGTTGAAACTTGTATAATGACCCAGTGTATGGTCATGAGAGAGACAGTAAGACTCGGGGCTCTCCTAGCTGGTATCTGAGAGAGAACACAACAGCCCAAGTTTAGTGTCCAACCAGATCTTCAGCCAAAGATGATAGTCCTAATTAAGTTCTTCAGACTAGTTTCCCCTTTTCCCAGACCTTTAGCAAGATGCTTCTGAATCATTCTCACATTTATTACAACATATATATACCTAATAAATATATCAATTTAATATATAAATACATATAAAATTATATATTTATATATACTTTATATTATATATAATATATATTGTTTATATAAATATATAATTATACATTATAATGTAATTATATATTTCATTTATTTCTTGCTTCTTTTTCTCTCTTACCAAGGAGTGATGTTAATATTATATACCATATGACCTTATATAATCCTAACAAGTGTTTAGGTAATGATTTGGACCTCAGTGATTCTGCCTTCATTTTTCCTGCTCTCCCTCCCTTGTTTGCTCCCTTTTTTCCATTTATTCATTAATTGACCATCTATTAAGTTTTTGTGCCTAGTGATAAAGCCATAATAGTAACAAATACCAAATTCTTTGGGAAATAATGTTAAATGAAAGAGACAGTCAATGGGAAAAGAATAATAGTGAAGACTTGAGAAATAAGGCAGTAACCTTATTTCTCCTTACTAACCTTATTTTAGTAAGCCATTCTTGCTTTCTAAAAATATTTGTAATTCGTTTTTTTCAAGATGGCTAACTAGGGACATCAGATACCAGTTCTCTTCAAAAACTAGGTCAAAGTTTTTGGTGAATGGGCATGTCCTAAATGGAATATTGAGGGAAGAGAGCCAGTACCTGTCAGAAATCCTAATGGAAGAAGCAGGGTTGCACACACTTAAAAAGCAGCAAAGTCTGAGAGACTGGCAGCCGAGGAACTCAGACTTCACGGAAAACATAGGTGGGGGTGCTTCTCTGTTCCCCTCACCCCTGTGACAATCTGCAGACCACCAAACTCTTAGGGAGTCCCTCTGCTCTTGTGACTGTGCAATGCTGTTGGTGGCAACTTGAGAACTTCTCAGGGTCAAAGAACCAGGTGACCAGCTCACACATGTGTGCCTTCACTATCCTCAGATCTAAGCTAAGATGGCACCATACTATATATGGCACCTATGGTGGACTTCTGCCCTGCCAGAAGATTCTCTGTCCTTGAGTTGCTGCACCACCAGACTGCCCGCAAACATCTCCTACAATCCGCTCTGACTTTGGCAGGTGCAGAGGACCAGTGGGTCCCAGGGGAGCTTTCAGACCTCTGGAGATCTAACTTTCAGCCACTTGTATGGGTGGGCACTCAGCTCACCAAAGCCCCCCCTGGGACAAAGGAAACATAGATGTGGTACCAATCACTGAAAGGGGGCAGCACCAGCAGCCAGGAATAGACATGGAGAGGTGATCATGTCCCACTCCCCTCATCCACTATTGCAGACTCAGAAGAGGTTCTCCCTGATGGGGGCTGGTATGTGTGAAGGAAAGCACTTGGAGAAAGTGCTTTTCATGGCAGCTCCACCACTATTGAAAGTGAACCCTCCCTGCTTGGGATTGCACAATGAGCAGGGACCACCTTCTCCTTCCTATACAGAACAGCAGCAGCCCTGCAATGGAGGACATAAGCTACAGAGTTGTCTGCTCTGGACTGGGGAAGGTGGCTCTGCCCTGAGTTGGTTTTAGTGGGAGTGGACAGAGGGCTTCATCCACAGTCTGCAGCCACTTTGCAGCCATGAGCCAAAGGACAAAGTCTATATAAACTGAAGGTCATGAGTCCTGAGGCAGGGGTGCGATAGGGAGGTAAACTGCATTCCTGCCAGCTCAGCTTGAGAATCTGGTGCTCGCCCCACTGCCCCTTCCCTGGAGACCTACTCACAGCCCAACATGATCTCGCCTTGCCATCCTCCCGTGAGACTGAGTGCTTCCACTCATCAGCCTCCTGGGAAGTGAGCCAGCTCTTAGTCTTAAATACCACCTACTGGATTGGAGCCTGAACTGCCCCACAAAATAAAAACTTGCTGCCAGAAGGACACAGTGATAGTGCAGGAGAAAAGCTACCTGAGATCTCTGCACCCTCAGCCCTGCAGAAGATACAGTTTTGGCTCTTACATTCGATATATCACTACAACAGGCAGCATCTGAGAAAGCCAGTGCACAGAAGCTGTCCACAACCAAGGAACTCATGCAGAAACTTGCCCTGAAAGCACCCAGAAATGAAGCCAAAAGATTGTAAAACACATACACTGCAGTATACCCTCAAGGGAAAAAAGAGTGAAAAATGTAAAAGTCCCATCCAAATTATATAAAATTCAAAAATAAGCAAGAGCTCCTTCAGATGAGAAGGAATCAGTGAAAGAACTACTGCAGTACAAAAAGACAGAGTGTCTTGACACCTCCAAAGGATCAAGCTAACTTTCTAGCAATGATTCTAACCAAAAGGAAAAGTCAGAAATGGCAGATAAGGAATTCAAAATGTGGATTCCAAAGAAACTCAGTGAGATCCAGAAGAAAGTTGAAAACTTGCACAAAGAAACCAGAAAACAATTCAGGATTTGAAAGGTAGCTATATTTTTATAAAAGCCAAATAGAACACCTAGAATTAAACAACTCGCTAAAGGAATTTCAAAACACATTTGAAAGTTTTAATAATATACTAGAAAAAAAGAATAATTTTAGGCCTTGAAAACTAGTCTTTCAAATTAACCCAGACAGAAAAATAAAGAAAAAGATATTTTAAAAATCAAACAAAGCCTTTAAGAAATTTGAAATTATGTAATACAACTAAACCTATAACTTATAGGCATACCTGAGAGAAGAAGAAGAAAAAGTAAGCAATTTGAAAAACATATTTTAGCAAATAATTCAGAGAAATGTCTTTTATCTTGCATGTGAGGTAATTATCCAGATACAAGAAATTAAGAAAACACATGTGAGATACTGTAGAAGAAGACATCACTGAAGCAGAGTCATCAGACTACCCAAGGCCAACATGAAGAAAAAAAAAAAAAACAACTTAAAGGCAGCTAGAGAAAAGGGCTAAATTACCTATAAAGGAAATCCCATTACACTAACAGTAGACTTCTCAGCAAAAATATTACAAGCCAGAAGAGTTTGGGGGTCTGTTTTTAGCCTTCTTGAAGAAAAAAAAAATGCCAGCCAAGAATTTTATATTCTATCAAACTAAGCTTCATAAAAGAAGGAGAAATAGTCTTTCTCAGACAAGGAAATGCTAAGGACAACCAGACCAACCCTACAAGAAATGTTCAAAAGAGTTCTAAACATGAAAATGAAAGGACAATACCTGCTACCATAAAAGCATATTGTGTACAAAGTTCACAGATTTTATAAAGCAATTACACATTTGAGACTACAAAGCAACTAGGTAACAACACTATGACAGGAACAAAACCTCACATATCAATATTAACCTTGAATATAAAAGGCATAAATGCTCCACTTAAAAGATATGGCTTGGCAAAATGGATTTTTTTTTTAAAGACCCAACCATCTGCTGCCTCCATAGCCTCATTTTTTGTGTAACAACACTCACAGGCTCAAAGTAAGGGGGTGGAGAAAAATCTACCTCACAAATGAAAAACATAAAAGGAGTTTCTATTCTTGTATCAAATAAAACAGACTTTAAACCAACAATGGCAAAAAAAAAGAAAGAAAGACAAAGAAGGGCCTTATATAATGATAAAGGTTTCAATTCAACAAGATTTAACTACCCCTAAATATATATGCATCAAACAGTGAAGCACCCAGATTTATAAAATGAATACTACTAGACCTAAGAAAAGGGACAGTGGCCAGATGATAATAGTGGGGGACTTCAATATCACACTGGCAGCACTAGAAGGATCACTGAGGCAGAAAACTAACAAAGGAACTCTGGATTTAAATTGGATTCTTGACTGGATAGACTGAATAGCTACAGAACATTTCACATAACAAGCACAGAATATACATTTTTCTCATCTGCAAATGGAACATTCTGTAAAATTGACCACGTGCTTGATCATAAAGCAAATCTAAATAAATTCCAAAAAAAAATCAAACCATATCAAGCATCTTTTTGGAATACAGTGGGATAAAAGTGTAAATCAATACTAAGAGAAACTCTCAAAATCACACAAGTACATGGAAATTAAGCAACTTGCTCCTGAATGGCTTTTGAGTAAACAATGAAATTGAGGTAGAAATCAAAAGTATTTTTGAAACAAATCAGTATAGAGATACAACATAACAAACCTCTAAGATACAGCAAAAAAAAAAAAACAGTGTTAAGAGGTAAGTTTATAGCATTAAGTATCTACATCAGAAAGATAGGAAGCTCTCAAGTTAACAACCTAACATCATACCCAAAGGAACTAGACAAATAAGAACAAATCAAACCCAAAGCTAGCAGATGAAAAGAAATAACAAAAATGAGAGTACAACTAAATGAAATTGAGACAAAAAAAATACCAAGGAGAAATGAAACAATGGTTCTTTGAAAGGCTAAACAAAATTAATAGACTATTAGCTAGGTAAACCAAAAGAAAAAAAAGAGAGAAGATTCAAATAAGCACAATGAGAAATGGTAAAGGTGACATCACAACTGATAGCACAGAAATCCAGGAGATCTTCAGAGACTACTGTGACCATCTCTATGCACACAAACTAGAAAACAAAGAGGAAATGGATAAATTCCTGGAAACATACAACCTCCCAAGATTGAACCAGGAAGACATTGAAATCCTAATCAGACCAATAAAGAATTATGAGATTTATTCATAATAAAAAAAATCTACCAACCAAAAAGAAGTCCAGGACCAGATGGATTCACAGGCGAATTCTACCAGACATACAACGAAGAGCTAGTGCCAAGCTCATTGAAACTATTCCAAAAAGTTGAGGAAGAGAGAGTCCTCTCTAACTCATTCTTTGAAACCAGTGTCATCCTGATGCCAAAATCTGGTAAGGACACAATAAAAAAGTAGTACTAAAGGCCAATATCCCTGATGAACAAAGACACAAAAATTTTCAACAAAATACTAGCAAAGTGAATGCAGCAGCACATCAAAAACAAAAATTCATTATGATCAAGTGGGTTTTATTCCAGGGACACAAGGATGGTTCAACATTTATAAATCAATAAATGTGGTTCACCACATAGACAGAATTAAAAACAAAAGCCATGTGATTATCTTAATAAACTCAGAAAAAGTATTCAATAAAATCCAACATCCCTTCACGACACAAACCCTCAACAAATTAGGTATCAAAGGAACATACATCAAAATAATAAAAGCAATCTACGACAAACCCATCTCCAAAATCATATTGAATGGCAAAGACTGACAGTATTCCCCTTAAGAACTGGAACAAGACAAGGATGCCCACTCTCACCACTCCTATTCAACATAGTACTGGAAGTGCTAGCCAGAGAAATAAGGCAGGAGAAAGAAATAAAAAATATCCAAATAGGAAGAGAAGAAGTCAAACTATCTGTCTTCAAAAATGATAAAATTCTATACCTAGAGAACTCTGAAGACTCTACCAAAAGGTTTCTGGAACTAATGAATGACTCAGTAAAGTTTCAGGATACAAAATTAATGCACAGAATCTGTTGCATTTATGTACACCAACAAAGCTGAAGCTGAAAGACCAAATCAAGAACTCAATCCTATTTACAACTGCCACAAAAAAGTAAAATACCTAGAAACACATTTACACAAGGATGTGAAAGGCCTCTACAAGTAGAACTACAAAACACTGATGAAAGAAATTGCAGATGACACAAACAAATGGAAAAACATCCCATGGTCATGGAAATGAAGAATCCATGTCATTAAAATTACTACCACTCGAAACAATCTACAGATCCAATACAATTCCTAACACACTATCTCATTTTTCACAAAAATAGAAAAAATAATTCAAAACTTCATATGGAACCAAAATAGAGCTAAAATAGGCAAGCAATCCTAAAGGAAAAAGAATAAAGCTGGAAGCTTCACATTATCCAACTTCAAACTATACTACAAGGCTATAGTAACCAAAAAAGCATGGTTCTGGTACAAAAACAGATACATAGATCAATGGAACAGAATAGAGAATCCAGAAATAAATCCACATACCTATAACCAATTGATCCTCAATGATATTAACAAATATTAAAAATGAAGAAAGGATTGCTTATTCAAAAATGGTGCTGGGAAAACTGGCTAGCCACATGCAGGCAAATGAATCTACACCCTTACTTCCATCATATACAAAAATTAACTCAAGATGGATTAACGACTTAAATATAAGACCTGAAACTATAAAAATTCTAGAAGAAAACCTAGGAAAAACTCTTCTGGACATTGGTGTAAGCAAAAGATTTATGAATATGATCTCAAAGCAAATGCAACAAAAACAAAAGTAGACAAATGGGGCTTAGTTAAACTAGAGGCCTTCTGCACAGCAAAAGAAACAACCAACAGATTAAACAGAAAACCTAGAGAATGGGAAAAGGTATGTACAAACCATGCATCCAACAAAGGACTAATATTTAGAATCTATAAGAAATTTGAACTTCAATGAGAAAAAGAAAATAACCCCACTAAAAAGTGAGCAAAGGACATGAACAGACACTTCTCAAAAGAAGACATACATGCGACCAACAAACATGAAAAATGCTCAACATCATTAATCATCAGAGAAATGCAAATCAAAATCAAATGAGATACCATCTCACACCAGTCAGAAAGGCTATTATTAGAAAGTCAAAAACTAACAGATGTTGGTAAGTATATGGAGAAAAGGAAATGCTTACACACTGTGGGTGGGAACGTAAATTAGTTCAAACCCTGCCCTCCACCATGGAAAACGGTATAGAAATTTCTCAAAGAACTAAAAATAGAACTACCATTCAACCTAGCAATCCCACTACTGGGTATCTACCCAAAGGAAAAGAAAACATTTTATCAAAGAAACTCCTGCAGTCTTATGTTTATCACAGTACTATTCACAATAGAAAAGTCATAGAATCAATCTAGGTGGACTGGATAAAGAAAATGTACTATATATACACGATGGAATATTACACAGCCATAGAAAAGAATGAAATTATGTCTTTTGCAGCAACATGGATGGAGCTGGAGGTCATTATTTTCAGTGAATTAATTCAGAAATAGAAAACCAAATACCACATGTTCTCACTTATAAGTGGGAGCTAAGCAATAAGTACACATGGACATATAAATAGAAATAATAGACACTGGGAACTCCAAAAGTAGGGAGCGTAGGAAATGAGGAGAAAGTTGAAAAACTACCTATTGGGTACTATTTTCAATATACCAGTGTAATCATCCTGCACGTCTCCCCTGAATCTATAATAAAATAAAAATTATTTAAAGTAAATTAAAAAAAATAGATCCATAATTGACTTCCTCTTATTAATAAGAAAAAGGGAAGTTAAAAAATCCAGTTTTCACCCTGAATTTTCAGCATCAACCTATTTCTTCAAACTTGTGATCTAATAACAGAAAAATGTATAATGCTATTTCATTCTTTTAAAAATCATGTTATTTCTTTAGCTCCATGCTAAAAAGAACATAGTTATTTTGAAGCATATGTTTAAAGTAATAGATGTCATTCCATTAGTAACATTTTTAAAAATCTAACATATTTGTAACTAAAATTATTTCCAAAAATTCAAAATAAAAAGTAATACAACTAGATATCTGTCAAAGATTTCCAATAAAAATCACTTTTATCTCCACCTACTTAGAAGAAATTGGCTAAGCAAATATTGCATGACACAAAAAATAAGAGATTTTTGTATAACCTTTTATATTAAATAAAAGTCACAATTATGAATAATTTAACTACACTGATGCTTTAATCTTAGTAGATATCAAATTTAAAGATAAATATACAAATCTGTTTCAATTCAACTCTTTTATCATTTAGTTATAATATCACAACACTTCTCATTCATATTTTCTTGTATATCTTTTAATTTTCTCTATACTGAGACAATGTTCACATCAATTGATGAGTTTGCAAAGAAAGATAATTAAACTTCTAGAGAACATTGACCTGGTAATTTAACAAGCATCCACCATCAAAATATTTGTTCTCGTCACCTGATTTTTCAGGTAAATCTGAACATGTAATAGCTTTAAATTGCTAGTTTGTTTTGGGTGGAGATCCAAAATATATTCAAAGATATATTTCATGATAAATCCTCATCCATATTAAAACTACACTAATGCCATGAATTTCAATTTTTGGTTCAAATGTTTAAGTAAATGAAAAGAAGGAGAGGAAAGAGGAGAGAAAAGGAAAAGAGGTGGGAGAGGAGGAAGAAGAAGGAGAGGGAAAAGGAGAGAGGAGGGAAGAAGAAAAGAAAGAAAATGGGAGGAGGAGATTGAAGAGAGAACAGGGAAGAGGAAGAAGTAAAGAGAAAAAGGAAGAAAAGAATGAAGAGAGAAAGGAGAAGGAGAAAATAGAAAAAAAAAGGAGGAAAGAAGAGAGAGGAGGAAGAGAAAGAAGACTAGAAGTGAAGGAGAGAGGGAGAAGACAGGAGAGGAAGTGGGAGAAAGAAAGAGAAGGGAGAAGGAGCCAAACGGCTAAATCTATTTTCTGCAGATAAAAGTATTAGTGCTTACTTGGTAACATAAGCTCAAGCTAAAGCCAGTAGAAGGGAGGAGGAGAGTAGAGGGAAGAGGACAATTAGGAGAAAAAAGGAAGAAGAACAGAAGAGGGAGGCAGATGAGGAGGAGAAGGGCAAGAAGATTTTATTCTCTGGTCTATCTTCAAGGTAAACACTTAGATTTTCTTTTTCCTTAAAGCTAACTCACCATTGCAGTTGCCATTGGATAGGGAATTGAGCAATGTGTTTTGTTCACACTAAAATAAAAACAAACATAAAGAAGAAAAATGTTATAAAATTTTACTTCTGTCTGAAAAAAATCACATAAT
Organism: Pan troglodytes; assembly: GCF_028858775.2. Classification (NCBI taxonomy): domain Eukaryota; kingdom Metazoa; phylum Chordata; class Mammalia; order Primates; family Hominidae; genus Pan; species Pan troglodytes. Next base: position 101,609,319 of record NC_072405.2, on the reverse strand, counting down.
TCTTTTACTTATAAAGAACAACAAAAAAACTCATCTCCAAAATTGTTTTTCACTAGCATTCTTTTCAGAATAATGTATAAAACAAACTATGAAATAATAAAATAATTAATTCTAAGTATACAGCAATTCATTAAATAATTTATGTTATCAGTCAGACTGTCTTCTTTAGAATATTTTCTGCAAAACTAAGTTTGTTTTGATTTTGGATTAGAAATTAAACATTTGCACATTTTTAAGTAGCATATTCAATCAGAAATCATCTTTATTAACATTGCATTTTAAGAGGGAGAACCACTGATCGTATATACTACCACTACATGAAAATGCTGGATTAAAAAAAAAAAAACAGCTCTGTATCCTACAGTTAATCTTGTCTGACAATAATTGATGCCTCTAAGGAGATCATCTGCTATTTCTCAAATAATGTATTATTGCTATTTTTGTTAATCATATTAATAGCAGTTGATATTTCTTCACTCCTCACTATATGCCAAGGACTTCACACTAACCATTTAATCCTCAGAACAAGCATATGAAGTTATAAATTTTATTTTTTATATGAAAGAGTCAAAGATTAGAAAGGTTAAATAACTTCAGCAAAGCCACAAAACTAGTAAGAGCATGGGTTAAAACCAAAGTTCATGCCCTTCCAATTCCAAGCCTCTTGTTCCCAGCCACTACATTACACTGCTTCTCTCACGAGATCAGTTTTTATCTTAAAGGCTGACTAGAGAACCCGGGTTTTCTCTTCTTTATAGCCAGTGCTACAGCTTATGTATTTTAAGCCTGACTTACAGTTATCAGCTATACAATTTCCATCTGGTTATTTTATCTCTCTCTATTTCTACCTCCCTTTTTATGTAACATTCAGGTAATGCCACTTACATCTCAGGGCTGGTGATGATTAAGTTAGCCTGATTAAAGGGACTGGCCCCTGAGAGATATTCAGTGAACCTGAGTTTCCTTTCCCGCCTCTTAAAAATACCTCATCTGGGCCGGGCGTGGTGGCTCACGCCTGTAATCCCAGCACTTTGGGAGGCCGAGGCGGGCGGATCACGAGGTCAGGAGATCGAGACCATCCTGGCTAACACGGTGAAACCCCGTCTCTACTAAAAATACAAAAAAACAATTAGCCAGGCGTGGTGGCGGGCGCCTGTAGTCCCAGCTACTCTGGAGGCTGAGGCAGGAGAATGGCGTGAACCCTGGAGGTGGAGCTTGCAGTGAGCCAAGATCGGGCCACTGCACTCCAGCCTAGGCGAAAGTATGAGACTCCGTCTCAAAAAAAAAAACAAAAAAACACAAAAAAACCAACCTCATCTGAAATCTCCCTTGCAAAAGAATTTCAAAATAATTTATGTAGATATTCGACCCTTAAGGTGGTGGATCATAATTCCACGCTTCTTAAGTGTAGGCTGCACACAGTGACTTTCTTCCGGAGAGCACAGAATAGAGACAATGGAATCACTTTACAGTGTAGAAACCTGGCAAACACTCCCTTATCCAGGTGATCAAGGTAGAGTAAACATGTTGATAAATCATGTTGATTGTAGGTACCCTTGATACAGTGTGATGAGAAGGGCACTTTACCTCTATAGTTTTCCTCACAAAAGGGGCCCACTCTTAGAAGGATCTCCCATCTGGCTTAATGATCTTCTGTCACCATCTTGAAATCCTTAATAATTGTTGAACAGGAGACCTCACATTTTCATTTTGCACTGAGCCCCTGTAAATTACGTATCTGATCCTGTATATAAGGTTTCTATGGTACAAATTAGGGTAAGGCCCAAAGGCAGAAGTGTGAAGCTGTAAGGGACAGGAATGTGGCTCAGGACAGCTCCTAAGACATCAGAAATGGGAAGGTCAAGATCTTCTGTGTACCTAAATGACTGGGGGATAAGTAGCTCGAGGACACAAGAAAAAGAAGAGATCCTTGTGATCTAGAGGAGTCAAGGAAAGCTTCATGGAGACAGTAGTCAACCAAACTAATAATGCTAACTAAGATGTTATAGTGTTGAGTAGGCCAAACACTATTCTAAGTGCTTTGCCTTTATTAACTCATTTAATCATCTCAATTACATGTGAGAAAACTGAAGAACAAAGATTCAACAACTCAAAGTTCCACAGCTAGTAAGCGGCATACCCAGGCAGCTTGGCCTCAAAGTCCACACTCCTAACATTACAGAGGCTTAAGGAGTCAAATGATAATAGATAGCTTATTTATATTAAATCACATTGATGCACATTTGATTCAATATCACTGTTAATTGACAGTATAAATGGAGATAAAGAATTCTGGAACATTATAATAAAATTATTAAAATGATTGCAACAGTTTATGCGTCTCTGAAGTCATTTATCATATTCTATCACGTTTAGAGTTAGATCTAATGCCTTTTTTTGGTTTAAAAAAAAGATCCTTTCGACCGGGCGCAGTGGCTCACGCCTGTAATCCCAGCACTTTGGAAGGCCGAGGCGGGTGGATCACGAGGTCAGGAGATCGAGACCATCCTGGCTAACACCATGAAACCCTGTCTCCACTAAAAATACCAAAAAATTAGCCGAGCATGGTGGCGGGTACCTGTGGTCCCAGCTACTCAGGAGGCTGAGGCAGAAGAATGGCGTGAACCCGGGAGGCGGAGCTTGCAGTGAGCCGAGATGGCACCACTGCACTCCAGCCTGGGTGACGCAGCGAGACTCCATCTCAAAAAAAAAAAAATCCTTTGGAGGTTGGTTAAGAGATCCATTAAATTAGATCATTTGTCTTATTTATTCTTTTTAGTGCTGTAGTACCTGCAACACATGTCCATTAAATATATGCTGAATAAATGAAGAAGGAACACGAGAGTGATTACCTAAAAATTAACTAAAAGAATCAAATAATCATAGGTTTTGCTGAAGGGAGAGGTCTCAAAATACTTGTGTGATGTATTATTATTTACTTGATACATGTTTTATTGTCATGATATAAGGCTACATGTAGTATGACATTCTAATCAAACCATTGATCCTACCTTGCTGATATCATCAAGTGGCTGATTACAGGCATTTTCCTTTTGGATTATGTTCATTAAATCAGTATAAAATTTTTTTGCATTCAGGAAAACAAGTGGGTTGTTTATTGAGATAATTTTCACCTGCTGCAGGGTTTCCTTTTGGAGGAGAAAAAGAAACAGATTCAGAACTCTAAATAGAAAATTATAGCCAATAAACAATCAGATCTAAATGTCACTCAATTTTATAAGCAATCTCTCAATTAACATTTTTATTACTAAAATGTATTTAGAGGCCTTAATGTACTATCACACTTCCTTAGGGGAAATATATACTTCCTGCTTACTAAGAAACATTAATAATGGCAACAAGGGTTGGCAGCTTTTCAGAAAATGGCCCTTATTCCTCCTAGCTGGTTTTTCAGGAGGCAGTAGCCTAGACCATCCAAAGAGTTCCAGGAAGTCCTATCCTTTCAAAAGTATCTCTTTCATTCAATCTATCAATTAAAAATTAATTTACTTAACCATCAGTATTTTTTTAATGAAAATGTGTTCTAAAGGGTCAACCATGAGTCATTTGCTTCATAATGACATAGCTTTCCTTCAGCTGAAATATAACTTTACAAGTGATTAACAGTCCTAATTTGAAGACAGAGACCTAGAGGTAGTATTAGGAATATAATTTCACTTTGGGCAGGCCTAGGAACTGGATTGCCAGGATGTGGTGAGCGATGTAGAAAGGAAGAAGAAAAAGTTTTGACACAAAACATGTCTGCTTTGGCCATTTTCCCGTCACTTGGTGATGTGCAACTAAAACAGTCTTCTCTATGACCTTTGGGGCAAGTGGCTGGCCTAGAAATAGAGAGGAGGGTAAATTCTACAAAATGACAACTCCTTACCAACTAAGTAAAGCAATATTCTTTCAGGCTTTACTTCCATAGAAGAGGAGATGCAAAGAATAGCGATGCATACAGACAGAGGATAGAAGTATGAAAGAAAGAAAATATTAAGTATGCTAATTTGGACAATTCATTTAACTTCTCTCAGTTCCCTCATTTCCAAAAATGAGATAAATGTTTAAACTAGAAAATCTCAAAAAGTTCCTATAGTTACAAAACTGATTGAACTTTGCAAAGTGAGGAGATTTGCAACAAATAACTCAAGAAAACAAACAAACCTTAAGTTGCCAAACTAATGTTCGGACAAGAGTAAACCTCTTAGAAACAAAAAATAATAATGAACTCTTAGGCCTGTCATATTAGTCATCCCAAAGCACCAAAGCTTAGCCTGACCCTCTAATCACACTATGCCAAACTTGTCCAACCCATGGCCCGTGAGCCACATGCCACCTAGGATAGCTTTGAATGCAGCCCAATACAAATTCATAAACTTTCTTAAAACATTATGAGACTTTTTTGCAATTTTTGTTTAGTTTATCAACTATCATTAGTGTTAGTGTATTTTATGTGTGGCCCAAGACAATTCTTCTTCCAGTGTGGTCCAGGGAAGCCAAAAGATTGGACAACCCTGCACTACATAATTGTGCCAATGTGTTGTTTTAAGTTAATATGAAAAAAAAATGTATTTGTTAAAGAATATAGATTCAAATTGTTCTAGAAAAGAAATTATCGGTGGGGTTGAATTCACTGAGTGGGAAGAGATCTCTCAAATCAGGGAGGGTCATTTCACATGAAGAAGAGGTGGAAGAGTGCATAAATGGAAAAGATAAATGACAGATTATTTTAATTTAGCTGAAAATTCCACCTAAGAACTTATATTCAAATCTTGCTTTATCTTAGTTTTCTCCCTCTTATTTTTTATACAAAACATTGAATAATTAGAGAGATGTAATATTATAGTAAAATTAAAATCTCCATGTGAAACAGTTATTATTCAGGTCAGTGAATAGACAGAAACCAATCAAGACTTAAACATGTGGAGAAATTTCTAGCATTTTCATCTTCCTACAAATCCCCTCATTCACTTCTCTACATGTTTAGCCCAAGAAGAAGTTAAGGATTAGATAGAATTTATTAAACACTGATTTTTAAGCTGAAAATAGTCAAATCCAAAGCCAAATTCAGTCTCAAAGCTAAGGAGGTCAGGGCTAATACATGTGTACTTGTGGTGTGGATACACAGGGGACTTCACGGGCCCAAAAGTCAGTCTGGGGCTTTGCACAAGCACTAAATTCCCATGGAAAAAATAAGGAAAGAAAAGAAAGGCAAAGTTGGTGGAAAACTTGAGCCTAGAACACCCTGGAAGGCTCTGAACCCAAATAGCATTCTGTGAAACAAATCTGTCCATAGTATTAAAAACATAAGCCATTCCCTTGGGTGCCGCAGAGGGTTCCTGATGCTACTTCCTACTTCCAGTCTATTTGGAAATACCCTGACTCTGGTCCTTCTGGTGGGAGGCCAGTTCACTCTGTCCTTAGGGAAATTATGGATACTGAAACAAGTGTATGTGAAAAATAAACGGAAAAAGGTTAGCCAAACATTTACAAAGCAGGTTCAAAATGAGGGCAATTTTCTTTAATTGGCAAAAATATTTCAAGTCAACATTTTTCCCCTCACTTTAAACTGTTATAGTCATCCCTTAGAACAACAAACTACAATTCAGACATAATCAATTGGCTTTCCTAAGCATGAGCAGAGCAAAACTGTTTATACAAGTTGTGTCCTTAAAAAGGTACCCACTGTGTAAGAAACCAATTCTATTGGCATTCTGTAGCCATTGGACTGAATTACCCTCTGCTAACATAGAGTCTCATTGACTGAGTTAAGAAAAAAAAAAAAAAACAATACCATGAACCAAATTTGCTTCATTCCCTTTCCTATTTCCTATCTTCCTCCATGATTTAATTCAGAATAGACTATCAGTTTAGTTTGATTACTTTATGCAACTCAGTAATGGAAAAGAGGTGTCCAAATGCCATGATTCTACAGTGAACTGTAGTTCTAGATACCATGCTATGCTTTGTCTGAATGCTGAATCCAAAGAGATTTTCCTTTGTTCTATTGATTTGTTGCATGTTGTTTGCCACATATATTGTGATCACATATGTACCACTGGAAGTTTATACTAATTAAAAAGTTATATTTTTAACTATCATAATTTATCTAATTTTTGTGATGTCTTAAAATTATCTCACCCACAAAATGATTAACAATTGCATAAAGGAAAAATAAAACTAAACTTACACTGTCCATTTCTGTCTTCGCTTTAAATTCCATTTCTTTCATATTTTTTATACTTACAGTCATTGCTCTAAAATTAAAGCAGATAGAAAATAAAACAAGTCATTTCCTAATCATTATATAAACAATGAAGAAACCAAAAGTAGTCATTTAATAACTAGAATGTGTCTGAGATGATTTATATCCTATAACTCATTTGTTCATAAGAGGACATTGGTGAATCTATATATCTCTGGGATATTCGGGGATAGAGGTTAACAACAGAGGCATATAAATAGAGCCCCATCTCTCCAAGCTACTAGATGTGGATTAGTAAAGAAGAATTTTAAAAGAGAAAAGGCAAGAGATTATGCAGTATTGATAAAATATTGTTTTAATGAAAAGCAAGAAAAGAAAGAATCAATGGCAAGATAGGACTGGATAGTATTGAATCCGAATATATAAATTCTATAAAGAAAGACTCTATAGAGATAAAACAACATTTTTTAGAATACATTATTTCACAAACAGCTTTAAGGGAAAGATGGATGTGAAGTAAATAGAAACATTATTCCCACAAGAATACTTTGTAAAGCAGAAAAAGAATTGGTCAGACTAGGGAAATGATTTATAAATTTATAGTAAAATGACAAAAAGAGACAGTGTGTTTCTCAATAAATTATCTAGAAAATAGATTAATCTGACTTCTGAAAAATAAAATTTTCTGAAGTTATTTAATTTTCTAAATAATTATATTGTGAAATGGTTTGTGATCATTAGCTACTAACTCTTTTCACTTAATTTAAAGAAATCTCTCTCTGATGCAGTATAAGGCCAAGGGGTTTATTTATTTTAAGAGTTTATATATTCTATTTTATAATGTTGATAAGCTATTTATCTTCATTAAGATCAGCATTGTTAAATATCATATGCAGATCAAATATTTTCTTATCTGTTTGTCTCTAGTTTTCTGACAGCAAGAAAAACATGAGATTGTAGTACTATATGTTACAGAGAAATAAAAGTAACTAGCAAGTACCATATGGCAAGTAACCATGTATTTTGCTGCTGTGCAAAAATAAACAGAGCATTTACATAGGATCCTACCTTGGGAAGCGTCCTATCACTATAGCTATGGTACAAACAACACCAAACAGCAGTCCCACATTGGCAGCAAAGCATATTGTAAATACATATGTACTGACCCATATTCCCTGAAAGAGAAACAAGAAACAGAAGTTGTGAATCCTTTGGAGTTCACTTCTTCTCATTATTGCTAAGTTCCTCACAATCATATTCTTAACACTCTTGTGACCAAATCTTTCAGCAAGAAAATATTATTTAACAAGTGGTAAACAGAAGCTCAGAAATACAGAAACAAATCCTGCTCCATCAGACTCTCAGCAGCAAAGGTGGGAAAAAGTTTCTTCTTTTATTTCCAGACACTGCCAACCCTTAGTTCAATCCCCAACAAACACTGTATTTAAGATCTGTAAATAGTTGGTTGATGTGTATGGTTCAAAAGCATGCCATGATTTCCCACTGCTTTCTCATTTAATGTAATATTATTACAAGCAATTGTGTACAGATTTTTGGTCATTCCCAACAATATTCTGTCTTCTAGGACTGCTATAAAAATAACTAAGGTTGTTTATTAATACATAAGGCTCAGGAAGCCTAATTTTAAAATGACTGAGTCAAACAACACTGCCAGTGCCACTTTTAGATCAATCACTATGAAGATCATTATAATTTTATTTGTAAGCGGCCATTCATTATGAAAGCTAAAATATCAGGGCCAACTTAGTTTGGGGGAACATTTCAAAAGATTACATGAAACTCTAATTCTCTTTTAGTTGGAATACCAAAGTTATTGCAGTTTTGTTCACCACTTAAAATTATAATTTGCAACAAGATATTGTATTATAGTTGGCGTTTCTAAGCTTAGTGCTGAAAAAATATCTTTAAAAGCAAACTAATTTGTGAAATCCAGGTTATATTTTCTTAACACTAAATCCTGCATTTATCAAACAGTAAACTAACAACGTTTTTAATCTCTCTCTTGTCCTCCCAAAACTTGCAGCAATTCTGCAAGTTTACAATTGACTGACTGCAATTCTACATTTATTTATTTCTGTCCTAATAGCTATATTATCACTTTAAAACATCTTTGAAAACATATTTCAATTCCATACACAAATGAGAAAGTTAGAAATGTTTGTGTATTCTAAAAATAGCATACAATCTTGGGGAGGGAAGGAGTGCAACTGTTTTTCAGACAAGTCTGAAATAAATATTTCTAAAGGGCTCTTTTTGTTGTTGTTGTTGTTGTTTTTGAAATACTTCTCCTTTGTCTGGATTATTTATCTACACTGAGTTTGAGTGATTCTTAACAGACTGTTTTGAAAAGCTGAGCCCTTGGAAGCAAATGGAGGGAATTTTATCCTTAAAATTCCTTTTGATGTAGGACAAACACACATTCTGGAGTAAAAGAGAGAATACAATTTAAATGAATCTCATGTTAAGATCCATCATCTACAAATGTAATGCTAGGTTATTACTTATTATGAGATCATTCCCAGCTGAGATGGTTTTTCTTCATTCAGGTGAACACACAGTCAGTCATTTGAGTCTTCTGTTTATATAGTGTGTGTTTTTTTCTTCCTGGTGTATTATGCTGTACTTAATCATATACAAAACAAGGCTGCAAGTTTTTGACTATTATTTTAGCTTCCCATGATGACTCTGAGTCTCACTCATTTTCAAATCCTAACTGAATCTGCCCGAGTGTGGCAGAATAATACCTCACCAAAAGCTTTATAAGTCTAATTCCTCTGGGCCATCCTCCGTGATGCAATATGGCATAGGGAACTAAGGATCCTGGTCCCTGCCACTTAAAAAACCATAGAGCCTGGAGGCCAGAATTCATCAGAGCAACCAGAAATTTTGGTACCATCTGGTTCTATTTTTAAAGCATATTTACTCTCCCACAATGTCATCTATTATAAGTTGGACTTTCCAAATGCTTACTTATTTCCTGGGGCTACATTTATAGCTTTGAAAAAATATCAAATGGAAATTAATAACATAGACCAATAAATAATTCCATTGGTTAGAATAAATCCCAACAGCATTCTGTAATAATTCCTGTTAAAGACCCGAATGCTAGTTGTCACAGTTATCAAGAATTAGTTGGCTCTCGGGCCCCTATTTTTTATTTTTTGTTATGTGTTCCTACTTGCTCTCTTCCTATTTGGCACTCACAGTCCCAAAACACAAACTAACCCCAGTGTTAACCTTAAGTAGGGGACACAATCCTTTGTCCTTGTAGAAAATACATCAGCATAAAGCACAGTTTAACAGCTACTAAATTACCTCATTTCCCCCTAGCCTATCTGTTGTACTATCTGTTTTTGTGGCAGCTCCCTATTACTAAATTTTTATAGATCTGAATTCTGTATCCAATGTTCAGCTGTTCAAACTCAGCTCTGAGCCAATGAGTTGAGCCTCCATTTGGACCTCTATTTTCTCATTACTTCAGAGAGGGTTTTGACCAACAACTCAAAATAGAATCAATATTAAACTGTTAATAGATGTAAAGAGGTGCAACAGTTTCTAATTTTCCATGTGATGACTATGTACATATTTTAAACTTTAAACCTTCAAATTAGTTTACACACACACATGCACACACACACACACACACATATCTTGGATAATTTTACTTCCATGATACTCTAGGCACAGTCCATCTATTTAGTAATCTAGACATTATACGTATTGGGTATATAGCCTATATCCACAAAAGTCTGTGCAATATTCATACTTTGAATGCTGTGCCCAATAGTCCAATAATCCTTTGAATGCTGTGCCCAATAACCCAATAATCCATGGCTTTTCTCTCTTGAATCCCTTAGCAGCTAAGAGATATCTATCCACTCCAACCACAGAAGGCTATTTTAAGCTAAACCCAATGTCCCACTGAATCATCATGCGCCTGCTATATCCATGTCACCTTTCTCACACCATATCTTTGTGCACACCACATTGCTTACTTACTCCAAGTATTCAACTATCACGTCTAAGTGTCTAAGTAGGAGACTACAAATTCTAAGCTCTTAAGCAATTTTTCAGCTATCAAACACCTTGAAACTTAACATGTCCCAATGCAAACTCATTAACTTCACCCCAGAATCTGTCCTTCCTCCAATGTTCTCCTTCAGTTATAACACTAATATCCTTCAATACACTATAATCGGAAACTATGGAATCATATTTTACTTTCTCTCCTCTTTAATCTACTTGTCCAATCATTTCACAAGTTCTATAAATTGTTAAGAAAAAAATCTCAAGCCGTATCCTTTTCTCAAATTATTAATGATATCTCAGTTCACACTGTTCCTTTCCTCAACTCTTTTGACAGTGTCCTACTTAACTGTCTGCTTTTGTTATCTGCATTGTAAACCATTTGCCATACTGCTGCTAGAATTAATGTTCTTTTTTATATTTTTATTATACTTTAAGTTCTAGGGTACATGTGCACAACGTGCAGGTTTGTTACATATGTAAACATGTGCCATGTTGGTGTGCTGCACCCATTAACTCGTCATTTACATTAGGTATATCTCCTAATTCTATCCCTTCCCCCTCCCCCCACCCCACAACAGGCCCTGGTGTTGATGTTCCGCTTCCTGTGTCCAAGTGTTCTCATTGTTCAATTCCCACCTATGAGTGAGAACATGTGGTGTTTGGTTTTTTGTCCTTGTGATAGTTTGCTGCGAATGATGCTTTCCAGCTTCATCCATGTCCCTACAAAGGACATGAACTCAACATTTTTTATGGCTGCATAGTATTCCATGGTGTGTATGTGCCACATTTTCTTAATCCAGTCTATCGTTGTTGGACATTTGGGTTGGTTCCAAGTCTTTGCTATTGTGAGTAGTGCCGCAATAAACATACATGTGCGGCCAGGTGCGGTAACTCACACCTGTAATTCCAGCACTTTGGGAGGCTAAGATAGGTGGATCATGATGTCAGCAGATCGAGACCATCCTGGCTAACATGGAGAAACCCCGTCTCTACTAAAAATACAAAAAAATTAGCCAGGCCTGGTGGCAGGCACCTGTAGTCCCAGCTACTCGGGAGGCTGAGGCAGGAGAATGGCATGAACCCAGGAGGTGGAGCTTGCAGTGAGCCAAGATTGTGCCACTGCACTCCAGCCTGGGGGACGGAGTGAGACTATGCCTCAAAAAAAAAAAAAAAAAAAGAAAAAGAAAAAGAAAAAAACATATGTGTGCCTGTGTCTTTATAGCAGCATGATTTATATTCCTTTGGGTATATACCCAGTAATGGGATGGCTGGGTCAAATGGTATTTCTAGTTCTAGATCCCTGAGGAATTGCCACACGGTCTTCCACAATGGTTGAACTAGTTTACAGTCCCACCAACAGTGTAAAAGTGTGTCTGTTTCTCCACATCCTCTCCAACACCTGTTGTTTCCTGACTTTTTAATGATCACCATTCTAACTGGTGGGAGATGATATCTCATTGTGGTTTTGATTTGCATTTCTCTGATGGCCAATGATGATGAGCATTTTTTCATGTGTCTGTTGGCTGCATAAATGTCTTCTTTTGAGAAGTGTCTGTTCATGTCCTTTGCCCACTTTTTGATGGTGTTGTTTTCTTTTTCTTGTAAATTTGTTTGAGTTCATTGTAGATTCTGGATATTAGCCCTTTGTCAGATGAGTAGATTGCAAAAATGTTCTCCCATTCTGTAGGTTGCCTGTTCACCCTGATGGTAGTTTCTTTTGCTGTGCAGAAGCTCTTTAGTTTAATTAGATCCTATTTGTCAATTTTGGCTTTTGTTGCCATTGCTTTTGGTGTTTTAGACATGGAGTCCTTGCCCATGCCTACGTCCTGAATGGTATGGCCTAGGTTTTCTTCTAGGGCTTTTATGTTTTTAGGTCTAACATTTAAGTCTTTAATCCATCTTGAATTAATTTTTGTATACGGTGTAAACAAGGGATCAGTTTCAGCTTTCTACCTATGGCTAGCCAGTTTTCCCAGCACCATTTGTTAAATAGTGGAATTAATGTTCTAAGTATAGATTTGGATATCAGATTTAGAGAGTATATTAAAGGCATTTTTACTCAACCCTCCTCTGTTAAAATCCACCTAAAACAATATAAAATGTGAACATAGAAGGGAAAAAATCAGCATCAATGAAGCCAGAACGTGGTCAAAACTTCTCACTACAAAATATGATATAGACTTGCCAAATACTGTGAAATTTGGATGATAATCAAGGAGGACACTAGAAGCCAACAAACTTATCCTCAGAGCTCAATCGAGTATAGATTTTTGCAGAAATGCCAGAATCCTGAAAATTCTATGCAATAATCTGGTAAGAGCTTTTAGGGGCAACAGCTTCTAAGTTCTAAGGTCAAACATGGGCTACCAGAGAAAAAGGAAATGTACTCATAGAGATTTATTTGATACCAGATGACTGTAGAGTGAAAGGCCATTTGTATCACTTATAATCTGACTTCCTAAGTAAAGGTAACTGCAGGAAGTAAAACAAGATGAAGAATGGAGAGATGACAACAGCGTGAGATCTCCAGTGAACCTGTGATTTCTGAGGCTTTGCTTCCATGATCTAAATAAGAACTGTGGGCTGCTCTACCTCATTTCCAACCTCCTGCTTTCCCTATGTTGTTTTCCAGCAAATAGGTCCCCTAAAAATGCATTACAATTCTAAATAAATCATCAAGGGCCCTATTCATGGAAATGAGGAAAATAAAGAAATAAAATAATGAATAAAAAACACCAAAAGCAATGGCAACAAAAGCCAAATTGACAAATGGGATCTAATTAAACTAAAGAGCTTCTGCACAGCAAAAGAAACTACCATCAGAGTGAACAGCCAGCCTACAAAATGGGAGAAAATTTTCACAACCTACTCATCTGACAAAGGGCTAATATCCAGAATCTACAATGAACTCAAACAAATTTACAAGAAAAAAACTAACAACCCCATCAAAAAGTGGGCGAAGGATATGAACAGACATTTCTCAAAAGAAGACATTTATGCAGCCAAAAAACACATGAAAAAATGCTCATCGTCACTGGCCATCAGAGAAATGCAAATCAAAACCACAATGAGATACCATCTCACGCCAGTTAGAATGGCGATCATTAAAAAGTCAGGAAACAACAGGTGCTGGAGAGGATGTGGAGAAATAGGAACACTTTTACACTGTTGGTGGGACTGTAAACTAGTTCAACCATTGTGGAAGTCAGTGTGGCGATTCCTCAGGGATCTAGAACTAGAAATACCATTTGACCCAGCCATCCCATTACTGGGTACATACCAAAAGGATTATAAATTATGCTGCTATAAAGACACATGCACACGTATGTTTATTGCGGCACTATTCACAATAGCAAAGACTTGGAACCAAACCAAATGTCCAACAATGATAGACTGGATTAAGAAAATGTGGCACATGTACACCATGGAATACTATGCAGCCATAAAACAGGATGAGTTCATGTCCTTTGTAGGGACATGGATGAAACTGGAAACCATCATTCTCAGCAAACTATTGCAAGGACAAAAAAATCAAACACTGTATGTTCTCACTCATAGGTGGGAATTGAACAATGAGAACACATGGACACAGGAAGGGGAACATCACACTCCGGGGACTGTTCTGGTGTTGGGGGAGAGGGGAGGGATAGCATTTGGAGATATACCTAATGCTAAATGACGAGGTAATGGGCGCAGCACACCAACATGGCACATGTATACATATGTAATAAACCTGCATATTGTGCACATGTACCCTAAAACTTAAAGTATAATAATAATAAAATTTAAAAAAAGAGGCAAAAGATAGATTTGGATATGTAATGTGCAATATAATCTCAGGAAAAAAAACCTTAAATATAAAAATTCAAAGAAGGAATGATCAATGAAAAACAGAAAAACAGAAGGAGATAAAAAGCAAGCAGCCTAGAATAATTCAGGAAAGAAAATGAATGAAAATAAAAGCCATGTTTAAAATTAAAAAGTAAGAAAATCACAACTAGAAATACATAATCAGAGATATGTGTCTAGTCCAAAGAAATCACTTGCACAGAAAAAGAAAATAATCATGGGAAAATATATAGATATGAAGAAAAACAAAGTAAAAACAAACAAAATTCACTGAGAAGAGAGCAGAACACAGATTTGAAAAATTATTCAAAGATATATTAGAAGAAAAAATTTGTAAATAATTCCTGATTATGCGATCAAAAGATTATGTCATGCTCAGAAATTTGAGACTGAGTGCTCAACCACAGTGATATTCTGATAATAGTACCAGAGTTCAGTAGTAAGAAGAAAGAACTTCATTGAGCATCCATTTAGAAAAACAAGCTTACTTAAAATAACAACAAAAAAATTACGTTGACCTGTGATTTCTCTACTTTACCCCTCAATGCCTAAAGATAATGTTAGATTTAAAAAGACCTGAGAGAAAGCATTTTACACTCAGTCAAAAACTTCCTTCTAGTATGAAAACAATCAGATATTGTCACCATGAAATAGCTCAAGGAATATAAAACACACGAGTTCTTGGAAAACTACTTGGTGATGTACAGAAAACAAAGAGATGAAATAAATAACGAGTATGAGAATCCTTTTTTTTTTCAAAAAGATTAAAGGTAACCACTAAATGCATCTAAACAATAGAATTTTCTATATCTTATAACTCAATGAATGATATAATCTTCCTCCAATGATGCTCCTAAATAGAAACTCAGAAGTCATTCCAACTGATCCACATTATATAATGAACTGGTGGTGAGGACTAACAAATACAATCTCTTTAATATTTTTCATCTGATTCTTTCTTGTACTTCATGGTCTCAGCCTTGGTCTAGGTCTTTCTCATTTATATGCCTGAAGGGCTAAAGCAGTGCTCCAGTTGCTGTATACTTCACCAGTTTGATCCATCTTCCTCAAACTACTCAAGTGACCTTTCTAATACATACATTTTATTCTTATTTCACCTTTCAGTGATGTTTCACTGCCTTCATAATGAAATCAAATCATCTTTGTAAAACTTGAGTTGCTTTGCCCAATCCAACCCATTCGTAACTTTTCCAACATCATCTGTCACTACTCCCATCCTCACATTATATGTTCTACCCATGCCAAATACCTTGATTTTTTCAGAGACAGACATGTTCACACTCATCTCTGTATCTTTGCATATGAGGTTCTCTTTGTTTCTTCTCCAGGTAATGCCTATTCATTCTTCAATTCTCAACTTAAAAATCACTTCCTAATAGAAATCTTACTTGACATCTTCTCTACCCTTTCCAATATGGTAACATGCTGCCTCCTATATGATCAATGAGTTCCTTAGAAATAACTTAACCATAGGGTTATCAAGTAGCTTGTTGAGTAAGTTTGCATCTTCTCATTTCTTTGTTTTCATGAGCCACCTAACATGTATCACCTTTAAAAGGTCATGGTTAATTTTGGCCTTTTGTTCTGCCTACAAAATACTGTTCCTTCAAGTCTCAGTTCATATTTCAGCTCTTCTGTGAGAGTCTTTCATGTTAATCAGTCCAAATTAAATGCTTCTGCCTCTATTTTCCCCAAAACTAAGCTCTTACTTTTCCTTCCAGGTCATTTTGTATCCTGTCTTGCATAATAATTTAGTGTTTCTATGTCCACTGCCTCCACAAATAACTGTCTAGAGAGACTGGATAGTTCTTTTTTCATCTGCACATTCCTCATGGTGCCCAGCATTATACTTTGGTGGGAGCTCAGCAATATTGAGCCCCAGGAGGAATATTACAAAAGTAGGCACCAGCATAAATAATGTCCCAAAACCTCTCAGAGAAAATGATCTGAAGAAGAGAAAATGTGTATTTCATATTAATAATTATATTCCAATATGGTGACTGTCATAATAGAACTAAACAGAGGGTACTCATGAAGTACTTCTCCCATATTGGAGAGGGAGAGAATTCTGGATTGCTCTTGCATAGATAGGTTTCTCTAGAATCAGTGTGCTATTTATGTTAGTAGAAATCATACTTTATCATGGTTCAATATATTTTAATCTGTTTCAAGCATGGTCCTCTTAATGTAACCCATTTAAAAGGCAATTCATGAGACCTTTTGTATTTAGAATGACAGTGGTCACCATTAAGAGGTTCACCCTATATGCACACAGCATGCATTCTTAGTGATTAATGATAGTTTTTCATAAAGGTTATAAATTGCCATATTTCTATTCGTGTCTATTTCCCTGGTAAGTCTTACTTCCAAAATTAATTCATATTGTAAATTGGGCATCCCAAATCCACTGAAATTATTAGCATTTCTTTAAAAGTTCTCAAACTATACATTCATCAAAATTTGACCAAACTCTATTTCTGTTTCATATGAAGCCAATTTATATTTTAATGCTTTTATTAAGATTTTGGGAAAAAAAATGGTAGTTTGTAAAGTGTACAAGTCTCAAATGACTATATCTATTTTCTGCAAATAAAAGTATTAGTGCATATTTGGTAACATAAGCTTAAGCTAAAAAGGGATTGTTTTAGGTCAAATTTCTACTTACCCAATCAATTTTATCCACATTCCAATATTTTTTTAAATCTCGGAACTGTATTAGCATTCCCTTCAGTCCCACAACAATAATGCTTGCAAGGACACACTAGAAATAAAACGTAAGTTGAAGAAGAAGCAACATAAAAATTTTAACTTAAATTTAAAAGGGCTAAGGTATTTTTATTTTTTTTGTTTTTAAAGTACTTAATAGAGAAAAGCAATCACCAATTAGAAGACAAAAGCAATATTTATTTTGTTTAAAGCTAACCTATTATTGCACTTTAGGAATATAATATATATTCTAGAAATTCATAAGGTAATATTTGTACAATTCTAAACAACAAGAGCAAAAAGAAAATAAGTAAATGGTAAAGGTGAACATCATGAAGCTAAATGCCCTCTTAACTAAACGTATTCACGGTCATTTGTTTGAAATGTATTTGTTGCATGAAATTAAATATGTATATCATATATTTTCTTATAATTGCCTTAAATGTCAATTATCTGATTTCACCTGAAGATATTTATAACTCTCTTGAAAAGCAAACTTGATTATTGGAAGATCCTACCATGGAAATGGTTTATTCTCACTACACACATGAAAAATTAGAATAGCAAAGGATGGAGACTGGCTCTCATAAGCCCAGTGTTTTGCATTCCTTTAGTGCCTCAGGCTTATGAAGAAGAAGGTGAAGCACTGGCACTAATGTTCTGAATCACTTTGTGTAACAGATACATCAACAGCAGGAAGCTGTATTTTGTTTCCTATTTCCTTGCCCCAGCACATATGTTTTTCTAACAGTCAAAGTTTTAGTAAAATTTATACTTCTTATAACAGAATATGCCTAGTTCCACTCTCCAGATGAGCACAGAATGAATCTAGTTCCACAATACCATTCTTATGTGAGAGCCAAAAACGTAAAAAAAAAACAGCCACGGTACCCCCTCCCACGCCTGCCTCAAATGTGGTAGCTTTCCACACCTCCCCATTCAAACTTTACTTCTGTAACATGGTTTCTACATTTAGGATTGTTGAGGTTATACTTCCAAGAAATTTTATATGCAATGATTCTCATGAAAAGTTAAATTAAAAAGTAGATAGTGAAAAAGCACTACCGTACCATGGGCAGCCAGTAAAGCAAAGGTCCTATTGCATAGATGACTATAAGGACGAAAATGCAAGATATTAGACAAGCCACCTGTAAAATACAAGACAGACAAAAAGGAAAAAGAAAGCCTTGAACTTTTTTATTATGTCAAAGTTATGGGGTGGGGGGATAATTCTTAGTTTATCTTGATTAGAAGAAACAAAATGTTGACACGTAACTGTTAAATTGCTTAGACTGTCATTATCTATATTTTGCAACTGAGGGAAGCCAAATGTGAGAGCTGACAAACTGGTGCAATCAAATTAAGTCAGTGATGAGAGAAAAGCAATTTCACACAAAGAAACAGGACACCATCAACTTTTATCACACATCACAGTGATGGCTTTTTTGTTTAATAGTGAAAGTGACATTTCAATTAAAAGTTCTTTAGCCTGTTGTTGTTTAGCCTGACTCCCCTCCTTATTTTGTAGGAGATTGTTTGGGCAATAACTGAATATGTGGCTTAGGATTTTTCTGTGCTGATAATTTCCTCTGAAGCATTTACCTTGTTCTTTGGATTTCTTTGTTAGTAAAGGCTCAAGTTGTGAAGTAGTTATATGGGATATGGGAGTGATCTCTGGCTGTGGAACAGACTTAATTTTACTAAACCTGAAAAGCCATTAGTATCATGTTCTAACCAACCAGCCTGCTGACAAAAGGCAGTTCAATTCACCTGACTCCTATAGCCATGTTCCACTTGATGGAGAACTTGATTTCACAGAAGCAAATGTTCAGGACCTAATAAAACATTTGGCCAAACTGCCTTCCTAACAAGAGAAAAGAAGGCTTTCACAGGCCATGAAGATGCCTAGAACATCATTATGGAGATATCAAAGGGAATTTGGACCTAGTAGAATGGCTTAAATTAAAAATAAATATATAAACAAACAATCAATATCAAAGGCTGGCAAAAACTCAGCGCAACTGGAATTCTCAGGCATTGCTGGTGGGAATACAATATGGTACAGCTACTCTGAAACAATTTGGCAGTGTCTTATAAAGTTACACATACACTTACCTTATGACTCAGGACTGGCTAAGAGAAATGAAACATATGTCCACGTGAAACCTAAATATATATTTATAGAACCTTTATTCATAAATGCCAAAATCATAAATAATTAAAATATCAACCAATTGGTGAATAAAGTGTGGTACATCCATACATTAAAATACAACTCAGCAATTTAAAAAAATGGATGAAATTCAAAATCATTAAACTAATGAAAGAACCTAAGCACAAAAGACTACATACTATAAGATTTCATATATATGACTTTCTGAAAAAAAGATAAATTATAGGATGCTAGAGGCTGGAGGTGGAGGCAAAGAATTGACTACAAAAGAGTATGAGAAAACTTTTTAGGGTGATAGAAATATTCTATATCTTGATTTTACTTGTTATACAACAATTTTTTTTTTCAAAAAAAGTGAACCGTATACCTTAAAAGAATAAATTTTACTATATCTAAATTATACCTCCATAAACCTTACTTTTAATTTAAAAACAAAAAAAAACCTGGGAAGAGATCTCTAACAATTGCTTACATGCATACGTCCACACCCACAACACTTGTCCTAACCTGGTACTATTAAAAAGTGTGTGTATATGGGAAGAAGGAGAGTGGAGTGGCAGTAGCTATAATTATTCTGCTAAGCAGGCAGTCATTCAAGGCCTTTCCCTGTTGGCAGAGGCTGAGGGAGTCTGTTCTCCCTTCCACAGTTTGTGTAACTCATCACAAACACTCATCAGCATACAAAGGGGAAAAACAATTCTTACTTGGGAATTAAATCAGTAGGGGAACTAATGATTGCCCATAAAAAAAGTTATAGTACACCAAATTGTCACTACCCTGATCATTTAGGAGCAACTGGTGATTTTACATAAGAATTTTTAAACAATAAAATATGATGCCTGACATTCTACTATACTGCAATGAGGTAGGTGTCAGAGTGCAGCTCACAGGATCCAGTCAGAGAGCTCAGTCAGTGATTCAGTAATTCCATGTTTACATGAAAAGAAAAAAATACCAACAGCTAAGGTTTATTTTAAGACAAAAGACAATGGCATGTACCCTTTTTGTGGGACTCTTCACTCATATCTTTACAATGTACCTGAAACCAAAACCCTAAATCTTAGGAGCTGGAATGAACTTTGTACACATGCAGTTGCAATTACTTGGAAGGATCTGAGACACAGAGAGGCAAAGTGACTATGCCAAGGTCATAGAGCTAGGGAATTAGAAAGCATGAAGGTAATATAAAATATGTACTGAATTGGGATCCAAAAACGCTAAATATATTTTAAGGTTCCCAAATTTATTATAGTACACTAAAGCTGCTATAGAAATTACAATCTAACTAAATAATTCTATTTAAAAACAGTAAATCACAACTACATGTGGGCTTTTCTCTAAATAATATTTAATTTATCTTTTATTTACATGGTGCTTTGTATGTTCATTAACAACAATTGAATTACAATTTCAGTCTTGTAGTAAAAATAAGTCAAGAGTTAAATGGATCTTATTTGGTAAAGGGTGACAAACTATAGGTGAAAAAGACTATTTGTTTACCTTAAATGGTAAGTCATGTAATGAAATAGACCATAAGCAAATGGGTTATGTTAGCTCCCTTAATGCACTTGCCTTATCATTGTTGATGCCCTTGGTCAAAAGATAAGTTCATCTAATCAGACAAGAAACTCTTAAGCTCTGTCCAGTGTATATACTCCCCAGTCATGGAAAT
Organism: Pan troglodytes; assembly: GCF_028858775.2. Lineage (NCBI taxonomy): Eukaryota > Metazoa > Chordata > Mammalia > Primates > Hominidae > Pan > Pan troglodytes. The sequence continues at coordinate 101,588,640 of NC_072405.2, read as the reverse complement.
TAATAATATTATAGTGTCTGCCCTCAAAGCTCTCAAAATACTGGTATTCATTCTCTTCATAAAGAAGAAGCCAGGACACTGAAATTTGGATTCGTAAAAAATCTTTGAGACTATGCAATGAAAGCCATCATTCCATAATTGCCAACTCAGTAAATTCAAAAAGAGCTCAAATTAAGATCAAATATTTGCAGTGTATAAAATAGAATTCTCTAATTTCAGGATTCTATAATAACCCACTTAAGCTATATTTCAAATATCATCTACTTTCTTTGTATATTTTACTTTGCATATGAGGTAATATTTTCTTGCCTTTCTCTGACCTACCTTGAGAAAAATTTGAAAAACAAGTTAAAACCAGAACAAAAGAGAAGAGCTTGTTCCTTTTTTAATCTCAGGAAAAAAAAAAAGAAAACTAGCTCCTTCTTAATAAGTTTCAGGTTGGCTTCTATTGCACTTAGTAAAGTGTTCACACAATTACCCACTGGGCAAACACTGGCTAGGATTTTACTCTTTAACTCCTTCTTTCCACATCATACTAACTAAATGACCAAATATATTTTTGCTTCAAAATCATAACTACTGATATTTAAGAGTTAATTCTGCATAAAAGATAATGAAATAATCTATATTTTATTCTTGTTATGTTCTCAAACAATTATTTTATATGCTCTATGTTAGTTACAAAGATGACCATGCATGCATTTTTATTATCCATACCTAGATATTTCGTTGGGAGTAGAGGGAGAAACCAGCCATTTACTTCCTAAGTAGTTGTCAAAGAAGGCATAAGCAGTTCTCGAACTCACTGCATGTGCAGTCTTGTGGAAAGTAGTGAAATGGCAAAAGAGATGGGAAAGGGCAGAAAGAAAAAAAGAGAGAGATGACATTAGATAACTAAAGCTAGATTAAGAAGGTTTTAAAGGAGATGAAAGCAATTAGCCAAATTTTGAAAGAATAAAGGAATACAGTTTGGCAAATTAGAATGCGGAGACAATCTCAGTGTTGCAGAAAAACATGCCAGCTGTTGTTTTCAGTTGTGGCTGAGCTGCCTGTGCAGCAGACGCAATCTCTCATCCCTCCTGGGTATACCTCCCGAGCTCCCTGCAGAGCACCAGCGGATCTCCTCTGTTGGAAGTGAAGAGAAGCATGCAGGGAAGAAAGCCAGGGGACACTGAGCTCCCTCCCATACTTACCGTTCTTTACAGGGAAGGAGAAAAGGAAGAAATGTAATTTTTTTGTGCTATTTGTCTAAGCTGTGCCACAAATTTCTTATTCCCCTAAAGGCCTTTCTTAGATATGCATGCTTTGGGTGTCACATCTAAAGGGGGTCACTGTAAAAAGGGTTTCTTCATATGGAAGATAGAAATGAGTCTGATGACCATGGCACTTGGTGTTAAATGATCAGTAACTCTTGTTGTTCCAATCCAAACATTTGGTTTCATTTTCTAAAGCACTGAAAGTCTTTACCATCAACTCACTTCTATATAAAATTGTCCCAAATTCACGGTCAAAACAGCCTCATATGGCTCTTGAGGACTTGAAATTTGGCTAGTTCATATTAAGGTATGCTGAAATCTAAAATACCAGATTTTGAAGCCTTGTACCAAGAAGAAAATAATGTTAAAATATCATTAATAACTTTTAAATTATTAACTTTGAAATATTAACATTAAAATGATAATATTTTGACTCCATTAGGGAAATTAAAATATAAAATTAAAATTATCAATTTCTTCTACTTCTAAAAATGTGGCTACTGGAAAATTTAAATTATCTGTGTATTATGTTTCTGTTCAATAGTGCTTCTCTGAAGTGCATGATCCTAAGCCTGGTTTTAAATGGGATTTTCTGTAAATGTGCAACATTAAGCAGTAATTAAAAAAAACTGTCCAGCCTGACCAGTCTCTTCTAACGTCAGCAAAACTGGTAGTTTTCTTTTATAGTTATTGGAAGCTCTCATTTCTCATTCATTCTTTTCTGTAGTAGTTACCTAACACCTACCACATGCCAGGTCCTGGGCTAGCCACTGAGGATACACTGAACCAAACCAGACAAGGTTTTGTGTTCTCCAGTAGCTTTAAGTCAAGGATAGAAGGGTAACATCAATCATATAATCACAATAATGAACATTTAATGTCAAATAGCACTAAGGACGCTGACAAAGAGGAACATGACAGACCCAGAAGTGGCAGTGAGATACGAAGGATGGGAGGAATTCACATAGAGAGGAAGGGAAAGGCGGCCTCAAAGACAAAGGGAACAGACACTGGAACCCACAAGGGCTGGAGAAGGACTAGGTCTGAGAATGAGGTGGAGAACAGGCCAAGAGGAGGCTGTGCCAGGACGCACTCAGCGCCTGGTAGACAGTAGAAATGTCTGAATTCTAAGACCCATGCAAAGCCTTTTAAGGACTTTAAGCAAAAATAACATGACCACATTTGCATTTTGTAAAGATAACTTTCCACAGAAATACCATTTCTGCAGAAATACCAGAAATGTTTCTGAATAAAAGTCAGTTGGTAAATTCATTAACAAGTGTAAGATGATTATCACTGATCCTTTGATTGGTTGTCATTAGCCTAAAAAATGAAGATTGTTTATCATCTACGTCAATTTATGGGATATAAATTTAGTCCCTAAGAGAATCAGAGCCATTTAAGGGGTTGTTTTGTGAAGTCATGTCACATAGAAAGTTGCTTTCACAAATAGCCTATTTAGAACAAAACTTTTAAGGCTTGGCTTACATAGTGCTTCCTCGGAACCATGTCAGTTATCAGTTTTACCCACATAAACTTAACACTTGCAATGTTAAAGGTCTGAAATGACTACCATGGGAAAGCATCCTCAATTTGAGTATGCACATTAAATTAGATTCTTTCCCTGTGCAATTTCATGGAAGCTGTTGAAAAGATTAGTGACCATCTCAACAAGCAGAGGAGCATGAAAATATTCTGCCACTGAGCTTTGTTTTCCTGGAATAGCGTTTTGACAGATTTCTTTCATTTCTTTTGGAGGCTGATGAATAGAATACCATGCAGAAAAAAAATTCCTATTAAATAAACAGTCCTTAGAAACGTTCTGTTGTTCTAGCCATTCAAATGTGTGGCCTCCAGAACAGAGAAGAGAAGGGGCGCTGCTTTATCCCAACCATATTAATCAAACATCTGTACACCCAACTCAAGTGAAAAAAAAATCCCAAATTTAAAATAAGTATAATCTTTCTCAAATTATTATCTTTCAGACACTCGATATTAAAGGTTACAAAGATGAATCAGATAGACTGATTATTACTAAAATAGCAATTAGAAAAGCAGGGAAATGCCTAAGGAAACCCCAATTATGGAACACATTGAAACTGGAAACACTTCGAAGATACTATTTCAACCTTTTCTGCCCATGTGATAAGTGAGTATGTTAACTTGCTCAAGATCCTGCCGCACAGTGGGCAACTTGGACTAGAAAACTGTCTCATTGCATCTTGACCATACCAGGATGTTTTAATATTAAATGTTAAAATAAGGTTCTAAACATATTTAATTATTTTCTAAATAACAATAGTAATAATAAAATCAATGATCATTGTTAACATTTTAAGGACATTTAGTGCTCAAGCATTGTGCTAAATAAGCATTATTAACTCCTTTAGTTGTTATAAGAATTCTACTTTAATAGGCAAATCTACTTATGCCAGAGAGGTCAAGTTACTTGTGCAAAGTCACTTCACTAGTGGTGAAGCCAGGGTACAAGCCCAGGCTCTGGAGCCCAACGCTGAACCACTCACTATGTTTATTGAGCCTGACAATGAAGAGAGAAACCTAATACATTCACTCTGGTAAGAAACCAGGAAGAAAGTACTATAGAATCCAGCTGGCACAATAGCTCACACCTGTAATCCCAACACTGGGAGTCAGAGGTTGGAGGATTTCTCAAAGCCAGGAGTTCAAAATAAGCCTGGTCAACAAAGCAAGACCATTATCTGTACTAAAATTTGAAAAAAAAAATATAGCAAGGTGTGGTGGTGCACGCCTGTTATTCCAGCTACTCTGGATACTGAGGTGAAAGGATACTTCAGACCACAAGTTTGAGGCTACAGTGAGCTATAGTGGTGCCACTGCACTCCAGCCTGGGCAACAGAGCAAGACTCTGCCAAAAAAAAAAAAAAAAAGAAAAAAAAACTGCTATAGGATCCTAGGATTTTACAGATAGACGAGTCATCAGAGTAGGGAATAATATTAAAGTTCACTGCGTATTAAACCTTCAAATTTAGATCACAAAGATTTGAGAGTACAGTTTGCAAAAATGTTTACACCACTACAGAAGATGACCCTACACTTGAAAATCAAAGCTGTGTAAAAATCTGTCAGATTACTTGTGTCATATAAACCAAGGTCGGAGGAGGATTTTACTTCTTAGCTGATGAGCTGTGGCAATTATTTGTCAAATTACAATAGATTCAGAATTGGTTACTGCTTCCTTTCATGTACTCTATGATACATTGATATGAACTTGATTAGTTAGTTTTATGTTAAATTTTAATATCTGTTGATCACTTTCCCACAAGGTCAACAAACACATACTTTTCAAACTTAATTATTCTACAACCTAAAATAGTATTTAATAAGGAAGACTCCCAATGAATGTTTGAGTTAGCCCAAATAGTGTTTTAAAAGTTCTCATTTGATTCCTATCTTAAACATAAATTGTTTGAATAATGGTTTGCTGTTAATGTTAATTTTTTATACTAAGATACACATGATTTTTCTTGTGTATCCAAGTTTTGAAGTAAATCTATCTGGGTTCCAATCCCAGCTCTGCCATTTACTACCTCTATGACCTGGGTAAGTTACTTTAACCTTCTTTCCCTCAACTTTCTCATGTAGAAAGTGAGGATAATAATTACACCTCCTTCTTAAGGTTGCCTAGACCATCAAAGGTTTAGTTTTTCATAGGATTAAACAAGTTCATTTATAACAAAAGTATGACAGCCAATGCCTGGCACACAACTCAATATCTTTTCCACCACTACCACCATCATCATCAATAGCAACATCTTCATCATTATGATTGTCATCATCAACATCATCATCATCTTCATCATCTTACCAGTACCCAGCAGAATGCCTGGTATATCACAGGCCCTCAATACATGTCAAATTGATTTGAGTTCCTAAAAAATATAATTGTTTAACTTAAAATATGTGCAGATATCTTATTATTCATTTATATACTTGTACATATCTATAGATAGAACTTTCAGTGTCAAAGATTGATTTCTTTTTCATATAATCGATTTTATATATTTAAAGGAAGTTAACAAAAATGGGAAAACGTCATGTTGACCATTTAGATTACAAAGAAAGAGAGAGGCACCACTAGAGGGAGCTTTGGCCTCTAAGGTTGCTAACCATAAAGCTTCAATTTGTACAGAATTTTTTAGTTTCCTTGTTGAATCCTTAGCTTTCGTAAGTGTCATTTATGGGATAGAGATGAGAGAGAGAAGGACTTTCTTAAAACAACTTAGAAAAAAAATTAAATAAGTGAAGATAGTTTCAGGGCTTTAAAGAGACTCTATCTCTTCCCACTCTCCTAGAATGGGAGTGAAGGCCCAGCAGTGCTTTGTCCCTGCGGAACAATTCAGTTACCTGTGTCTTCGCTCCTGTGCTGTACAGGCCAGCCGTCCTTCCCATGGCAGCAGCACTTGGTATGCAGAAGAAAAATGAAGAAACTATATTGCTGAGGCCATGGGCCAAAAATTCCTGCAAGATTCATGAGAGAATATATAATATCTTAATCACCATAGACTTTTAGAGACCACAGGTACAATTTGTCACATAATGAGGCTTGTTTGTATTCAGATTTTGTTCTCCCCACCAGTTGGGATTTAACAATTACAATACAAATAGCTAACATTTATTGGGTGCTTACAATGAGCAAGAAATTGTTCTCAAGCACTTTACTCATTTAATCCTCAGAACAACCTTATAGGGAAATACTATTTTTTTTTAATGCTCTCTGTCATCAATTTCTCCTCCATCTTTAGGTCACATCAGTCAGGTTTTTCTTCTCATCACTGCACAAATGACCTTCACAATGCTAAACCAGTGATTCATTTTTGGCTTCCCTTGCCTAAAAGAGGCATTTGGCATAGTTGCTCATTTCTTCCTCCCTAAAGTCTCCTTCACTTGGCTTCTAGGATGTCCCTGATTTCCTCCTACCTCCCTGGCCATCACATTTTAATGCCTTTTGTGGTTCTTTCCCATCTAACCAATTGCAAATATTGGAGGACTGCTTCTCTTCTCTAGCTACATATAAGCTACTCAAATACACATTGACAACTCTAAAATTTTTATCTACAACTTGGACCATTCTTCTGAATGTCAGACTGTATACCCAATCTGCTACTCAGTATCTCCCTTTGGATGGCTAACAGATATCTCCAACTTCCTAAATTGGGCTACAGCTTTCTACCACCCAACCTGGTTCTCCCATGTTCTTCCCTGTTTGAAGTTCCAATTGCTTAGATTGAAAGCTTTAGGGTTATTCTTGATTTTTCTGCTCCTTCTTTTCCCAAATGGCACCCATATCCAATCCAGAATCCATATACTTCCATCTCATCCATCACTACATCATGGTCCAAGTCATCAAATCTCACTTGGATTATTGCAAATTCCCCTTAACAGTATTTTTGCGTCTGCTGTTGCTAGTAAGCACAACAAATATCCCTGCCCCATAGAGCTGTGGTGGTGGAAAGCAAATGCTGGCAATAAACAAGATAAATACAGAAAGCAAAACAGAGGAAAGCATGGGCAAATCTTGAGTTTAAGATTTTAGATTACCAAAGAAGGCCTCCCTGAGAAAGGAGCATTTGATAAAGAAGCTGGCTGAGCACGGTGGCTCATGCCTGCAATCCCAGCACTTTGGGAGGCAGAGGCAGGGGATCTCTTGAAGCCGGGAGTTTGAGACCAGCCTGAGCAACACAGCAAGACCCCCATGTTTAAAAAATGAAAAAAAAAAGTAGCCAGGCATGGTGGTGCATGCCTGAAGTCTCAGCTACTGGGGAGGCTAAGGCGGGAGGATGGTTTGAGCCCAGGAGGTTGAGGCCGCAGTGAGCCATGATCATGCCACTCACTCCAGCCTGGCCAACAGAGTGAGGTTTGTCTCTAGAAAACAAAAATTAAAATAAATAAATAAATAAATGGAGGAGCTAAGCAGGTATTGGAGAGAACAGAATTCCCAGAAAAGGGAACAGCAAGTGCAAATATCCATAGCCAGAAGCATGACTAATGGGTTCAAGAAGAAGCAAGGTGGTGGTGTTAGCACAGAGTATAAAAGGGTATGAGACCAAAGAGGAAAAGGGTATTAGCAGGTTATGTAGAGCCTTATAAGCCATGAGAGAGGCTCTTACTCTGAGTGTGACCAGAAGCAACTGGGAAGTTTCGAGTAAAAGAAAGACATGGTCTGCATTGCTCACCATTGTATCACTTGTACCTAGACCAGTGTCTGCTATGTATTAGGGTTCAACATATATCTGTGGAATGAATAAATCTACTTTTGTGAAGATGAGAAAATTGGTGCACAGAGAAGATTAAGGTCACATAGTGTGAGAATGAGATTTACACACAGGTAGTTCGATATTCATAAACCACGGCACTGCAACTTCTCTGCAGACCAGCACAGCTCTGTAGGACCACGACAGGACTTGAAACAGGACATATGCAATCGTGATAGACTGGATCAAGAAAATGTGGCACATATACACCATGGAATACTATGCAGCCATAAAAAATGATGAGTTCATGTCCTTTGTAGGGACATGGATGAAATTGGAAATCATCATTCTCAGTAAACTATCGCAAGAACAAAAAACCAAACACCGCATATTCTCACTCATAGGTGGGAATTGAACAATGAGAGCACATGGACACAGGAAGGGGAATATCACACTCTGGGGACTGTTGTGGGGTGGGGGGAGGAGGGAGGGATAGCATTGGGAGATATACCTAATGCTAAGATGACGAGTTAGTGGGTGCAGCACACCAGCATGGCACGGCACATGTATACATATGTAACTAACCTGCACAATGTGCACATGTACCCTAAAACTTAAAAGTATAAAAAAAAAAAAAAAAGAAACAGGACATATCCAAAAGTATTTTCAGAAATATGATCAGTATAATCTACATCTCTTGGTATTCTAAGAATAGACCCTCACATTCTTTAGTTTTTTTACTAAGAGTAATACTAATGTTATTTGTACTTAGAAATCCATAATTATTAAACATTAGCATGCAATAATAAATCTGTTTGGATTCTCTCCTAAAAACAAATCAAAAAGAACATCATGATGCCTTTTATTTTAACCAAAATAAAAAGCATTGTGAGCCATCAATGTCAGGTTTTTAGCTTCCTATGAATGATTTCGATATTTTTCTTTTGTTTTGTTCAACCCACTCTTGCTATACAGTTAGGAAAGTTTTATTTTTCATAAGTTCAACATTTTTAGGATCTGGGAGTGCACAGTGCAATGATACAACTGGAGTGGAGAGGGACTGGGGGCACACTCCACCTGGTTGTCATCAATTGAATATTTGAATTTTTTGGCAGATCCTTGAGCAAGAGCCAGTGAGGCCACATAGCCTACAAGTGCCACTCCGAAAGCTTCAGTGATCACTGCAGAGAGGATGTTCATCGGGGGAGCTCTAGGTGAGGGAATTCTGCGGAAAGAAGGACCATATTGAAGTCATCAAACTTCATGTAATTTCTGTAACAACTTGCAATGAATTTAACTGTGGCAATGACTCTGAAGTTTACATAGACTAAGTGAAATACCCATGAGAAAACCAAGCAGCCTTGCCCTTAGAAGCCCTTCGTTTTCAACATTATTTAGCAGAAAAGCAAAATTACAAGGAACACCACAGGGACAGCTCCATGCATTTAACTGGCATTTATGCCCAGAGAATTCAGATAACACCACAGAAACTCTGACTCGACAGAAATTTCCTGTATCAGAACAAAAGCAAATCTGGAGCATTCTTTCATTTGAACCTTTCCAAATATTTATTTGGCTGGTGTTGAAGACTATATTTCCTCCTTTGAATACTACAGTGCTGTATGCAAACACTGGTTTACTGTGAGCTACAGTTCTTGAGTTCATCCCTAAATTTGCCATTGAGTTCATTATCTTAATTATGTTTTTAACTCAATCCTTTCACAGTACACTTAACTGTGCCTTACATCCATTAAGAAAAATATGTATAAAGGCTCCATCTAACCCTCTGCTTCAAAATATAGGACCATAGCTGTTTTTCCATTTCAAGGAACTGTTCAAAATATTTCTCTCAAATAATACACAGCCCTTGTCTAATTGTCTTTTGAAAACCACTTGAGCCAAAGTGTCATTATTTATTCATCCCTGATGATTCTTTGGGAGACTTACCCAAAAAATAAATAAATAAATAAATAAATAAATAAATAAATCCCTCAGGCAGTAGAAGAAAACAGGAAGAGAATTCATGTTGATTTTTAAAACCCAGTATGTAAGTAGAATGCTCGGCCCTTTCATAATAGCTATTTTATTTAATTCTCCCAACAACCTCCAAACCAAGCATCATTATACCCACTGTATAGAGGAGAAAACATTTTGAGAAAGGTTAGGTAATTTATCTAACATCACAAGGTGAATGGCAGAGCTGGAATGCAATCTCAGCTCCACTTCTGTTCAAAGCCATGTTCTTGTTATAATTCCTTTAGTGGATGAGTCTGGAAAGGTCACTCAAAATAAAGGAGAATTAGAGGTGATAGAGGAGTGGCGTGACTTTTTTTTTTAACCCACCTCCTTAAGTTTACCATTAAGACAAATTGATTTGTATCATTACAGGTTATTATGCTATACAAAACCATTTCAAAGTAAAAGAACTTTGTTTCACGAAGACTGAGTGAGCCTAATTACTAATAACAACAAATTGGCATAAAAGGAATAATAAGCTGACTTTCAAAGGTAGAAAAGCAGGAATCTTTGAGAAAATTCAATTTGATTCATATAATCAGCATTAGCCTATATCTATATGTGCTAAAGATAGGATTTTTAACATTCCCTTTTTAATTCCTGAGAATTTTTCTACTGTTTCTCCATTTCATGTAATTAGAAACAAAAATTTGGGATTGGAAGATAAAAATTTATAGGATTCAACAATTGTAACTTTGCCCCAAATTTATAATTATCAGTGTACATGTAATGCAGCCCATTCAAAGTGAATAACCCATAAGACACTGTCGTCCTTCCCTCATATATTTTTATTTTCTTTCAGCCAATATGTGGTACGACCTTTTGCTCATTTTAGGGTGAACATCTCTTTTGTTAAACTCCTTCTTAGTGGCCAGAGGAAGGCTATAGGCCAGCTAGGGAACAATGCCTTCTTCTCCACTTCCACTCTCTCATTATTATATACTACCCAGGCCTAGGGTTTGCTATTTCAGATTATGCTTGTCTACTTTTACTATGATTTAAGTGAAATGAAAATAGTCATAGAATATGTGTGGTGGGGAAGAGATAGGGCTGACTAAATCCCAGATCATAACTCTCATTTGCAAAGTCAATGCCCTCTATTTTGTTAATAATATATTTGCAAATATTTCCCAAACCTTTTACCTGAAGCAATGCTGCATAAAGCAATTATCAACATCCTTAGTAAGAGGGGAAGTCTTGGAAGTTACTCTTTCTCTACACATGAAGTGTGTATTTCTATCATTTTGTAATAGAAATTAATTAGAATTAAGAAATGGAATATTCATACCCACTCAATCCCTGTCCCTTTCTCCATCAAAAATAAACAAACAAACAAATAATATGTTTTTAAAAAGGACTACATTACCCTTGTGGAATATGACCAACTACTTCTAATCCATATGTGTTTTCCATATTGGTGCAATAACAAGCAAATGATGCAGCAATAATCTGTGTGGTTCCATTTGAAAAAAGAAAAAATATATACATTACTGACCTCTCAAACACCTTAAAACAATTTTTAAAAGTAAACATTGTTCTCATGTCCCATAAACATCAAGAATAATCTAGCAGTTGCACAGACTTTCAAAAATAAATAAAATATTAAAAGTCAAAAAGTCCCTCAGTTTTGAGAGCACTGACAGTCTCCAAATTAGATGACATCCCAATCATATGGCTTTTCTAATATCCTACCGTGGTCAACCCAATTATGTCCAATTTTGAAGAGGAAAAACTACAGGATACAGGAGTGTGTGTGTGCATGAAGACAGCACAATCCAACCTAAATACTTGCCTCCCATGATACGAAGGGATGCTTCGTAAGACAGCACATTTTCTCTCCATGACAGCAGCCTTTCAAGAGTTTGAGATATTGCATCAACATTCCTAATCCATGTTAGTAATCAATGATGATTTACAGTCTCCTTGAATATTTTCAAATTTTTAGCTTTTACTATTTCTTGTAGTGAAACATGCTGCTTCCCAGCCTGCTGGGCTCAATGCTTTTAAAATGACCCCTGTGGAGTTTCAGATACCCTATCCTTCTGTTACTGACATATGCTAAGCAAGGTTACATGTTCCCTGCTATACCCATAATCATCTTTAACATACATATCAGAGCCCAGTTCACCAGCCACTGCATTCTACTGTTTTCCATCGATTTTCATTTTTCTGATAATTTTAATAGATACTAAAAATTTCACATGATTATGGTATCAGTTTGGAGTAATTCATCTTGTAAGAGGCACATCAATTATCCACTTAAAGTACAAATTTACAATATACATGGCCAGAAAAAAAGGATAACAAATTCAAACTAGCAAAATAAGGAATATCTAATAATCAATGCCCAACAATATAATTGTATAGGATTTTTTCCCATATTCCTGTTGTTCTCTTCTCTGTGATGATATTTAGCTGAATTTGCAGAGGTTTTATAAAACATCAAATAGGCTTAAAAAGCAAAACACCTGAAGACTTAAAGAAAAAGATAAAAAGGAACAAAACCATAAAGGTGATATTGTTAAAATTTATAAATATTGTAATACGATAGTAGCATTTTCTAAAGAAGCTAGTAGTAGCTAAAGATTCAGGCTATTAAGTTAGAATCAGACATATTAACATACTTAAAAATTCCTACGCCAATTAATAAATTATAATTGTTCATAATCATCATGAAACATCTATACTAGGTCAGAAAATATTGAGAGCTATAAAGAAAATATGCCATAGCTACTAGATACTTGATTCTTATTGAAAATGGAAGTATGCAGGGTATTTGATACACAGTTAATATTAAAATTAAGTGCTCTAACTCACTGAATTAGCCTTTCAGTGTTTTACCTCCTCCCTGTATTTCTTTACCAAAATTAAACTTTCCTTATCAGTTGAGTAATTGGTCCTTCTTCAATATTAATTCAATATGCGTGTATAAGGCCAGTACTGCCCTTAGACCTGGGCAAGGGGGGATTGCACCCCAGGTGTGACTAGTGCTTTAGAGCAGCAGTCCCCAACCTTTTTGGCACCGGGGATCAGCTTTGTGGAAGACAATTTTTTCACGAACAGGGTTGGGGGAGGAGGGAGGATATGGTTTGGGGATGATGAAACTGTTCCACCTCAGTATATCAGGCACTAGATTATCATAAGAAGCACGCAACCTAGATTTCTCACGTGTGCAGTTCACAACAGGGTTCGTGTTCCTATGAGAATCTAATGCTGCCACTGATCTGACAGGAGGCAGAGCTCAGGCAATAATGCTCACCTTCTGCTGTGTGGCCAGGTTCCTAACAGACCATGAACTGGTACCAGTCCATGGCCCAGAGATTGAGGACCCCTGCTTCAGAGGGTTCTAATCTGGCTTCTTCCAACTGTAGACTTCCCCACAAGAAGGGAGCTCTGTGGGAGTAGGGGGTTTGTGCCCAACTCAAACCTGTACCCTTCTTTCTGAACCACACTCTGGATACTTAAGAATCTAACATTTCCTGCCCAAATGTCCTTCTGCCTGCTTGCAGGGCACCTTCTGGAAGTCCATCCTCCCAGGGTGGCTCAAGAAAGTTGGCAAAGAGACAGTCGTAGTGGTGATGGAGTGGCGATGTGTTTGGAGCCTGGAAGTGAGGATGGAGGTGTCCACACATACACATATGAATCCCCTGGCAGGTGGGATAGAGCTGGAAAGTGAAGAGAGGGAGCAGAGCAAGAGGCTGGGTCTCCCCATGCTACCACATACTGGCAGAACATAAATGACTAGGAAAATTCTCTGTTCTAACCCGGCTTTTAAAGTCATCACTAAGGGATGTTTGTCAATATAAGAAAACAGAATCTGTTATATTTAACATTTTGATCTATAACTTGTAAGTATTTGGGCTTGCATTGGTACTTTTTCCTTGGGTCTTAGAAATGTTAGGGATAACACGTATAAAGAATACCTTTAATCTTATTGTAAGAATAATCATAACTGGTTTTGCAGAGAATAAGCAACTGGTTTACTACCAGCTCAACAGCCTTCATCCCTAAGGCTATTTTCAATTTTTAGTTTTATGAAACATGCGATATAGCTTCCCAAGATATAATAAGCATTTCTTAATATCTACAGGACTTCAAGATAAGATGGTATGTTTCACAGTTGTTGCTGTGAAAACTAATAATCATAGTACTCTGTATTTTTATGGCTTATTTGAAATATACACACATACATATTATATAAATCACATATGTTATATAGATCTCAAATTATCAAGAGTATAGGATCATACATGGCCTGGTTATGGAGAGAAGCCTTTCTTATTAGTTGTATAGAAATGAGTCGTAGCCTTCATAGTCAATTGCAATGTGCTAGCCTTATAATTGTACATAAACCTACATAATTTCAACAATTAGAAGGAATATTTTATTAGATGAAGTTATTTAGACAACATTTATCATATACATGTATAACTCAAAGATCACTGAAAGACTAAAGCCAATTTTTAGTAAATTAGTAGACTGTGGTTATATGTTAAGATTTTATTTTCAACTCAATGCTTTGTATAGTTAAGAGTTCCCATTAGAGGTTCTTCAAATTTCAAAACATATTTTCTAATGCCACAAGCCTTAGGAGCAAAATGTAATGTATTGCTTTTCCAGGTACAACAAAAAAATATTTTAGAGAACCAACTTTGGCCAATGAAAATCATGAGCATCCTTTCAATGAAGCAAAATTAGGTAAGTAACAAAACCTTTCAATCATGAATGAACATTTATCAATTGATAAAATTTCTATACATATCTTATAGGTGCCATATAAATAGGAAATGATACCATATTTTATTAATTTACAGAAGATCATGCCAGAGACATTTTGAGTCTCACCCTTATAAGTACCTCCTTATTTAAGATCTTAAGCTATATGTTCTCTTATTTATATAAACAATTATAAGCATATGAGAAATGTTGTATAAATTGAAAACATGTGTGCCTTCTTTTTTAAATTATTAACTCAAAATGTTTCCTGTTCTTACATTAATGTGTAGCCACGCAAATTAGCCCTGCTTTAATGAGAGACAGGAGTAGCTGAGGGTTACTACAGACAATATAGTAAGCATCTGCAGATCTCCCCAAGAACTGGAAAGCTTTGCATGGCAAAAAGCTAATGTTGATTTTATACTTACCAAAACTAAATCTACAGGAAGAACAACTTTAATTTTCCTTTTAAACTGTTCATTCAGCTCTTTAACAAGAACAAGGACCACAATGCTCAGCAAGGATAAAAGCAATGCTTCCAGTCGCACAGACTTGATGTTTTCAAAAACATATGCATAAATCTACAGTAATGAGAAAAAATACAAACAAAATTCAGGGTCACCTATAATATACCAACGTGAAAATATGGCCCCAATAAACTCAATGATGTTTTATAAAACTATCTTAATGGCTAGGGAGAGGAAAGATATAGGTAGGAGGGTAGTCAGTGCTAATGCTATGTATTTATTTACATCTCCAAAATTTCTGTACCCTTGATTCTTTCATCAAACTCAGGTTTTGCACCTTCCTACATAAGAACACTGCTAAAGAGAATGACTCTTCTGGCTTCGTCCCTGACACTCTGAGGGGCAGAGATGCTTAACTCTTTATTTATATGCAGATTCATCATTAACAGCAGTCAGGGGACCATGGGTTCCCCAACTTTGGGGCCCTCCTCAAACCCCAGAAGCAAACAAGAACACAGATAGATCACACACAAAAGAGTTAAGAGCTGGCATTTAACTGACATCAGATATTTAGCTTCATGTAAAATATTAACATGTTCTCAGTCATTCAGCATTAACTTACTTGTTTATTGTCACTTACTTTATACCAAGCACCATGCCCATTGCGAGGTCTACATAGTAAAAAATTTAGACGTTGCTTCAGTATTCACAGAGCTCATGGTCTAGTGTAGGAATTGCTAAGTAAAACAATACATTAATGCAAACAGTGCTATGGACATGGAAAGGGCACCTGAAGTATATGACTTAGGGTTTTCAGTGGTGGTGGGGTGGGTCCTTCTCAAAGAAGATAAATGGGAATTGGCCAGGTTATAGATGATAGAGGGGGTAAACGAAGAAACCTGGGAAAATATTCTGCCTAAAGGGCATATTTGTAAAACTTAGAGCATAAAATGTGAGGGGAGGGGTGCATGACTTCCTGAAAAGTATGGTCAAGAAATGAATACAACTATTTGTCTTTAAAAGTGTGCAGCCCTGCTTGAAGTTATACTTACCTCAAAGAATTTGCCTGAAACTAGGAAGAAAGTATAATACATTAATATCAAACACTCAATCTTGGTAATTTGGGATAATCTGATGTGGCAGAAAAGGTAGGATCAATGTAAGAGTAAAGTCAACCAAAAGAACAACATTAAAGCCCTTTTTAAAATCAAAGGCTATGTTTCAGTTAAGTGCCAATAACACTTTGTTCAACAACTTAGAATGTTGTTGATAGTTATGTAAGCATCTAAATCAACTAGCACAAAAAAGATAGGGTGAGATTTTAAAGAACCCTAAATTAGGTGCTGAAATATAATAACCAGCCAAATGCAATCCATCCTCTACATGAATGTTTGATATAAGGAAACTCACCTGGAATTTTGTTGTCTGGAAATTTAACATAGTGGTTCTCAAATTCATACAGAATATTAAATGCACAGAATATATTAGAAAATGTTGAAAGAAAATATTTATGGGTTTATACTAACAAACATAAAAGTATATTTATAATAAGTCAAAACATGTTACTAATAATAAAATATATAAGAAAAAGCTGGGTGTGGTGGCTCACCACCCAGAACTGCGGGAAGCTGAGGCAGAAGGATCGCTTGAAGCCAGCAGTTTGAAACCAGCCTGGGCAATATAGCAAGACTCTTTCCCTATGAAAAATTTAAAAAATTAGCTGGGTATGGTGGCATGCACCTGCAGTCCTAGCTACCCAAGAGACTGCTGGCGGGGGGGAATCCCTTAAGCCCAGGAGTTCTAGGTTACAGTGAGCTATGATTGCACCACTACACTCCAGCCTGGGCAACAGAAGGAGATCCTGTCTCTAGCTTAAATATGTGTGTGTGTGTGTGTGTGTGTGTGTGTGTTTTAAATATATATATATTGAATATATATTTAATTAATATATATTCAATATATATTAATTAAATATATATTGATTAAATATATATTGAATAATTAAATATAATATATTTTTAATTTATTATATAATTAATTTTATATATAATTATAAATTTATATATATTATATATAATATATAAATTATATAATTATATAATTTATATAGATAAATTATATAATTTATCTATATAAATTTATCTATATAAATTTATCTATATAAATTATATAATTATATAATTTATCTATATAAATTATATATAATTATATAATTTATCTATATACATTATATATAATTATATATAATTTATCTATATACGTTATATATAATTATATATAATTTATCTATATACGTTATATATAATTATATATAATTTATCTATATACATTAGATATAATTATATATAATTTATCTATATAATTATATATAATTATATATAATTTATCTATATAAATTATATATAATTATATAATTTATCTACATAATTATACATTTATAATTTACAATTATATATAATTATACATTTATAATTTATAATTATATATAATTATACATTTAATATATAATTAAATATTAATTAAATATATATTGAATATATATAGAAAGAGGTAGGGTCTCTAACTTAAAAACATATTATATATATATGTGTGTATATATATATATGAAAAATTTAAAACAGTAAGAACCCAGAAATATAACAGTTGCATTATCCAATATTAAAGATTATCCAATATATCATGTTTGAACAAAAACTAAGCAGAACAAAATAAATTCTAGATTAAAAGAGGTTAAATATAAAACCTGAAGTCATAGAAAATAAATATTTTAAAATTAGCAGAGGACATAAACAGATAACAGAAGAAATACAAATGGTCAATAAACATATGAACAAAGAGCTCAATTACACTAGTAATCAAAGAGATGTAAATTCAAACTATAAGAAAGCATTCTTTCTTTTATCAAATTATTAGTGATGCTTAAATAATAATTTAAATAGTCTAATCTGAGGGAAGTAATGGGAACTCTTTTACATGCCCTTGTGAGTATAAATTGTTGCAATACTTTGGTGATCTGATAAAATGTATGGAAAACCTTTGAAGGCAATAGATATGTTAATTAGCTTGAGTTTGGAAATCATTTCACAATGTGTATATATATATCAAAACATCACATTGTACATTTTGAATATATACAATTTTTATGTGGCAATTATATCTCAATGAAGCTGAAAAATAAACACTTTTGAACTGCTCTATCGTTTGCCTTAGCAATTCTACTTCAAAACATTAAGCTAGGAACATAATTAAGCTCGTGTGAAAAGACCTTGTTACAAAGATATTCACTGAAACATTGTTTAAAACAGAATTGAAAATGGAATCCATTTAAAGAGTAAAATAAAAGAGAACTGGTTGAATTCTCTAGGTTACATGTATACATATAGTAGTCTACATCCATTAAATTCATTATTTTAGACAAAATGTATATTTATTGACATGGAAAGACCTTCCTGTTATAATGCTAAGTCGGAAAAGAAAAGTTTCAGATAAATGCATATGGTTTGACATTGTTATGGGCTCAGTTGTGTGGCCCCCTCTGAGTTCATATGTTGAAGTCCTAACCCCCAGTGCCTCAGAATGTGACTATACTGGAAATAGGGCCTTTAAAGAGGTGATTAAGGTAAAATGAGATCATATGGGTGGGCCCTAATCCAAAATGACTGAGAAGAGGTTAGAACACAGACATGCACCTTGTACAGAAGAAATACCATGTCAGGACACAAGGAGAAGGCCACCATCTGCAAGCCAAGGAGAGAGGCTTTAAGAAGAGACCAAAACTGCCATCACCTTGATCTAGACTTCTTGATTACAGTCTCCAGGACTGTAAGAAATAAAGTTCTGTTGTTTAAACCACCCAGTCTGTGATATTTGTTTTGAAAGCCCTAGAAAGCTAATTTAGATATTACTTTTGATGAAATAAAATTTCATGCTTCTATATATGTATGAATGTATCTGGAATGTTAACAGCTCTGCATAAGAGCTTATTTGTATCTTCCATGTTTTCTCTTATGAAAATATATCACTTTGATAACTTTAGGGTTTTGAATTGTCCTTATATGATTATTTCCAAAATGTCTCTTAACTTCTCCTTCTCTTGAACATGCTGAATCCAGTTTTTATAACCTCATTTCTATTTGTCCACAGCGGATTGCTCAAGTCTAGTTTCAGGTGATAAAGATTAGTTTTAGTCTGGCACATAGGCTATTCTTATAGTAGCCTAACTTTTTGTGTTCTTTGTCCTTTCTATTTAGCATCTTAAATATAATTTGACCACAACTCAAAATATTGAGTCAAAACATTATATAGACAATGGATCAAAAGAATTTATATGGACTATATTTCTTAGAATATCATAAAATTCTGCTTAGTAGGTTTCCTCATCAAAGGACTCAGCCCATCTGGCCCAAGGATCAAATGCACCTGGTATAAAGGCAGTGCATCAGGTTGAGCCTGAATTCTGCATATTGAATTTTATCATTAACATGTTAAATCTTTTGAGCAAAGAAAATGTACTCAATTAAGTGGAGCCTCACTGGGTGAAAATAATTAGGATAATAGAATTAGAATAAAGAAAATGTACTCAATTAAGTGGAGCCTCACTGGGTGAAAAGAATTAGCATAACGCAGGCTATCCAGACCCCCTTTTATCCATACAGTTAAAATGACAATAACAAAAGAACCCACTAGTTATGTAATCAGATACATTAATAAACGTATTAGGGGTCAGGTAGCTTTACTTATTATCTTTTTCACATAATTCTATTTTATTCCATGCTACTTGAAAAGAAAAGTAGGTACTACAATGTCATCATTATCTTAGATGCAGATGACATTTTTCCTCTCTGTCTCTATGTTGTGGATGATAACTGTTCACAGGATTTCTCTAGAAGGAACAGGGTTCATTGCTTAAAGTTGCCCACTACTCAATCAATCCCAGGATAAAAATCCAAAATGCTACTCAGTGAGAAATATTCTACAGGGAAAGGGGATAGAGACGATGTAAAATAACAAATTGTGCAAATGCTTTCTGATGATTTTTCATGATCTCAGGATAAAATTGAGAATATGATTTAGATGATTTGTCAGGAAGAAGACAAATATCCAAGTATTTTAAAGCATTTAGAGAATATCTTTTCTGCTGTTTTATATGGTATTAAAAGTATGCCATGACAATGTCTGTATAAGAAAGAGTAGAAATACGCAAAACTTCCAAGCCATACCAAATTTGCTGTAGTGTGCATTTTGAGAACATGTGTTTGCAGTAATAAAAATGACCACCCCAGAATGAATGGAATGAGAAAACCCCCCAGGGTTTTTATTGTCTGTCTGGATTAAACTACAGCTCATTAAGCAAAGCACATCTCACAAGATGCTCCAGAAGAACAAGGGGGTGGATAGCTCATTACAACCAGCATGAAGAACACAATAGGAAAGGAGGCTGGTGAGGAATGTCATTCTAATGACTGTCATGTGGACCCACAGAGAGAATCACAAGCTAAAACAGGCTCATGATACATGGGTGGCATATGGAAAAAGAGACAGGAATGGGGCTAAGGATAGACATGCACACATGCACACACACATATTTACATATGCTCATTTAATAGAGTTCCAGGCATCCTAAGCACATATTAAATTTCTAATTTCTGGTATAAATCCAGTCATCTGAATACACTATCATGCACTAAGCTCCAGTAGATAAAAATTCCTATTGAGGATCAGCATTTTCTCCCCAGATCTCAGAGAAGCAAAGATAATATTTATATCTTTATGGATAAATAAGTAAGCTATCTAACCAGAACTGCCTAGTCAGTTTAATAAAACTGTAATATTAGTTCATTATATATTGAGAGTTCAGCTCATTTTGAGACTGTAATATTGGTTGTTTAAATTTACCATTTATTATAATGATATAAAATGAAAAATATCAATATGCATAAACAATCCATCTTGAGGTAAATCACCTATCCACAGCACATGTACTGCTTCTCATTATTTTCTTTAGATGTGAGGCTTTTTTCTAAAGTACTTCACAGACATTTACACACACACATACACACACATATACAATATATTTATATAATGTGTTTTTGTCTAATTTGCCTTTCTTTATAAGCTTTTATTTTCACTGATGGATTTTCAACTTCTAGAATGGTGTCTGGGAAAAAAGTAGATACTCAATAAATTTTGTTGAATGAATGAATACTTGGGTCTAGCATAGTAATAGTAACAATAAGTCTGTAAGTAGGCATAGATTTTACCTTGAATAAGTAGAATAACAAGAAGAGAAAGGATCCAGACTCTTCTCACTACCAATACTTGGACTATATCATATTAGGGGGATTTGCAGTTATCAAATTTCATTTATTCAACTTGTTTATTGAGGTTATATTATGTGCAAGGCATTGAGCCAAATATTAAAGCTACCATTGCAGTAATTTTAAGTAATCCATCTTTGATATAGTCAAATTTTAATTTTATAAAAATGAAGCAACATCAAGGCTGAAAAAGTTTATATTTAGTATTTAGTGAAGAAAAGATAAATAAAGATCTCTCTGGGACCATAGCTATTGAATTCTCATTGCACAACTGCCATGAATTTCTAAAAAAGGCACTGTAAAGAAATACCTATGCAGGAAGAAAATTCCAAAGTTTATCCACTCTGTTAAATTTCATAACACAAATAGAAAGATCTTATATGTTTAGAAAATATTAACAAGTATTAAAAATTAAATAAACTTTCTGCTCAATACTTTATTAACCAGAAAATTCTATTAATCAAAACATTACTTTCCTCTGCATTCTGGTTGGTTTAGGTTTTGCTGTAATAAAATACACATGAGAAAAAATGATTTAAACATTTTTAGAGCATAATGATATTATTGATAATAATTCTTCACTAGTAATGATGAATACATTTTTGAATTGTCCATAAAGGGACCACAAAGATTATTTGAATAAATATTTCTACACTAAAAACAACACATAACCCTTTAGTAGCATTTTTTATCATTCCTGCACTATCTTGGCTCTAAAGATCTGTGATAAATAAGTTAGTGTTTGACTAGAGAAACAACAGAGCATTAGTAAAATTAGCACACTGTAATAAATCTATCAGCACACTATTTTAATAGTAGGTATAAACTACTAATCTGCAATCTACAATTCTTAATTCCCAATAAATTATTTTGAGTCAGTCATCAACCACAAAACCATAACTATCTCCAGAAACAATGGTAACATCCATATATGCCAGCTACCACATGTGCAAACTTTGGTTTGAAAGTGCATTTGGCATAATCAGCATATAGATAGGTGTCTAAAAATATGGACTGTTTTCTATGTCTCAAAGAGTATATATTAAAATAAGACAACAGTAGCACCACCGAATAAACTATTTTACTCATTGTATCTACTGTAAAGTCCTATGTTGAATAAAATTTATTAATAATCTATTAATTTAGATGGTACTTCTATCAGAAGCCTCATCTCACAACACAGAGCACTCAGTGGTAGTCACGGCCCTGAAATAGCTTTGAAATTATATTAATTATATTTACTGATTGCATCACATGGATAACTTCAGTCACATTCTAATTTTAAAACCAACAAACAAACAAAAAACAAGCAAAAACATAAAACCTCCTCACCATACATGGTTGGGTTACTGCAGTGAGTGAATTGTAGTCCCCTATCTCCCCTCCCCACCAAAAAAAAGTCTACATTCTAAACTCCAGTGCCTGTGACTGTCACCTTATATGGAAAAATAAGGTCTTTGCAGATGTAATTAAGTAAAGGATCGATCACAAGATGAGATCACCTAAAATTACCTGGGTGGGCCCTAAATCCCATGATCAGTATCCTTGTAAGAGACAGGAGAGAAGAACAAACAGCAGGGAAGGCCATGTGAAGACAGAGGCAGAAGTTGGCGTGATGCAGCCACAAGCCAAGGAATGCCAGGAGCCAGAAGAAGCTGAAAAGGCAAGGATGGTTTCTCCCCTAGAACCTGCAGAGGGAGCATGGACCAGAAGAGACCTTGATTTTGAAGTGTCTTCCAGAAATGTGGGAATAAATTTGTTTTGTTAAACCACCAGATTTGTGGTAACAAGTTACAGTAGCCATAAGACGCCAGCACTAAATCTAATGCTGCTCACTTCTGAGACAACTCAAAGAAAGTATTATGGGCTGACTTGTGTTCCCTCAATATTCATATGTTCAAATCCTAACCCCCAGTACTTCAGAATGTGACTGTATTTGGAGACAGGGTCTCTAAAGAAGTAATTAAGTTAAAAGGAAGCCATTAGGGTGGGCCCTAATCCAATATGATTGGCGTCCTCCTAAGAATCAGGACACAGAGACACAGGGGCTGTGCATGCACAGGGGTTCCACCATGTGAGGAAGCAGCAAGAGGGAGGCCGTTTGCAAGCCAAGTGGGGAGGCCTCAAAAGAAACCAGTCCTGTCAGCACATGGATTGTGAATCTCCAGCCTCCAGAACTGGGAGAAATTAAATTTATGTTGTTTAAGCCACCTCGTCTGTGATAGTTTATTGTGGCAGCCCTAGGAAGCTAATAGAGAGGGCAGAGGGGATTCCAAGCTTTTGTTCTTAGAATCACAGATAGACCCTAGCAAATTCCCCTCTTTTCATGTTAGCTGAGATAGAAGTATTCTAAAACACAAAAAGAAACAAAACAGAACATTTTCAATAATAATTACCAAGTGATCAGTACCATTAAGAGAGATGGCCAACTGAATGACCATCTACCAAAGATCAATCAGGCATAGTTGATATCTGCAGTGAGGATTACAACTAAAATACCTATCAAAGGAAATGTTCAGAAGACACTTGTCAGCATCAGAAAAAAACCTCAGAAATCAACCAGTTCCACACACTTATTCTGTAGAAATAGAAACCAAGGCTCCAGAGACTTGTGTCCTGCCCCAGGTGACTTGGCTTGTGAATAGAAAATCAGGATTTTGACACAGGTCCCCTCAACCCTAGACAAACACGTGCACATTTTACCAATGACTCTCTCATGATTTTTTCAGTCCAGCAAAGAATTTTTCCAAATCTCCCTGCTGGTTCCTTTTCCCTTGGGTTATGGAGGGAAGATGCTACCTCTTTGAAGAGGAGACTATTACAGAGCATGAAGTCTTAGATTTGGGGTTTTAGTGGTGGTATTCAATGGCACCTGGCTGCTTCTCAGGCATACGAGCTCTTCTCACCCTCCAGTCTTATGCCTTCAACATCAGCAGCAGAGTCACATTAGTACAACGGAAGCAATACGCCTTTCAACTTGATTCTGAAAGCTGTTAATACACAGAGTATGGCCTTTTCTTAACATAAGCATATTTGGTGAAAGCCTACCTGTATCTATACAGCGCCTTCACCCTCCGTTCCTGAAGGGAGAGGAATTTTCGTATTTTCCCTATCATAGGCAGATGGGGGTGGTGCAGGGGGTACTCAGGAAGAAAGAATGGGGAAACTGTTTAAACTTAGTCACTTCCTAGAAGAGTAGGGGAATTAACACTTTCAGGCTCTATGCTGGCCATCTTATACACAGTGATTCATTTAATGTCTTAATTAATTCAAGGTGAGCATTATGATTTCCATTTAACACATGAGGAAAATAAGACTTGGAGAGGTTAGCTAAATTGCTTAAGGCCACACAGAAATTGAACAATGGAGCCGGCATGTAGTTCTTGGTCTTGTCTCACTATTAAACCTATATTCTGCCAGCTACACATATAAAACAAGAGTAGGGTCTGGTCTTGTAGCCAAACCTCAGGAGTTAATGAAATAGAATCACAAAATTTCTGAAATTCCACTGGAAAGAATCTTAGAAGCAAACCCATTCTGTCTTTCCAACATGCCAAGCTTATATCTACCTTAGGGAATTAGCATTTGCTGCTCTTTCTTCATAGAATACTCTTAACTGAAATCATTCTATGGCTGGGTCTCTCTCATCTTTCTAGCCTCCATTCAAAAGCCATGTCCTCAGAAAAGGTTTCCCAGGCCATCTTATCTAAGCAGACCCACCCCTGTCACTTGACCATGTTACCCACCTTCAATCACACCGCCTTGTTTCCTTCATTAACACTATCTGAGATTACTTCATTTGCCAATTTGTTTGTCTCCTCTCTCCATACTTTGCGTCCCTCCTCAGTGTTTCAATAAAATTCCATGGGAACAAAAATGTTATTGTTCAACTGTATCCTCAATGCCTGTGAGGTGGTCAATTTGTTGAGTAAATCTGTTCTAGTGGTTCTTTAATCAAGGATGCATGTTTATCTCTTCCTACTCATGTGTAGCTTGTAAAATCCCCCCAGATTATTCTGATTTTTCTGTTGGACAATTAAGGCAGCTTTCACATCCTTGGAACCTTTAAACATGAGTCATGATTGCCCAGGCATGCCCTCTCCCCACCCCAACTTGCTTTCAAGCTCATTGCATTTGAATCCTACCTCCAAGCAGATCTAAATTCCTGCTCAGGGACACCTAAAGCCAACTCTGATCCTTTAGAACCTGATGTTAGCACAAGTTCTCTCTATTCATAAGAATTTGATGTCTCTTGTCAACTTTGCCTATATCATTATACATCACTAAACATTTTAGAATAGGTATTGATAAGATCAAGCCCCTCAAATCCCACCTCCCTCTACAGTAGTGAACATAAATACAAAAACAAGAAAAATATAAGCTGAGTGCAGTGGCTCATGCCTGTAATCCCAGCACTTTGGGAGGCCAAGGTGGGCAGATCACATGATGACAGGAGTTCAAGACCAGCCTGGCTGATAAGGCAAGACACCAGCTCTACTAAAAATACAAAAATTACCCAGGCGTGGTTATGCACATCTGCAATCCCAACTACTCCAGAGGCTGAGGCATGAGAATTGCTTGAACCCTTGAACCCGGGCGGTGGAGGTTGCAGTGAGCCGAGATGGCACCACTGCACTCCAGCCTCAGTGGCAGAGTGAGACTATGTCTCAAAAAAAAAAAAAAAAAAAAGATAAGAAAAAAGAGAAAGGGAAAGATTAAGTTGGATATTAACCACAGGCTGTATTTTTATCAGTACAAACAAAATCCCAAAAGAAAGAGGGAAAACCAACATTCTGGTAGTTTTTTACATCATTATACCCCAATTTCTAATCAATAACTATATGATACAGTTGGAATAAATCCATTTGCTATTACTTCAAGGGATAAAATAAGTCTCAGAACAAATGTGGTCTAAGGGAAGTATGGTATGTTAAATAGCTAAAGACATCATGAGTATACAAAAGTCACTTGGACCAAACATACAACCAAGCATTCCAAGGTCCAGGTGGCATCCAGCCATCTCTTGTTTGGTAAATTAGTTTAATTTGAATTACTTGAGCACTGGATTTTGTGTTGATGCATTTTTCAGTGAATTGTGAGGGATGGAGAGAGTTTGGCCTACGATGGTTGAGTTGCAAAAATATTTGCTCTCTGATTTAGAATCCTAAAGTAACATTGGCTACAAATTTACATATAGTTGTTTCATATCCAAATTAAACCTGCCACATCTTCTATCCCCTGCATCACTGATTGAATCAAGTTACAGATGAACATTCTTTTTCTCTCCCCTTTAATTTATTCTGTCCATTTTTCAGGGTATACTGAACATTCCCGCAATTCACAATAGAGATGTCACAATATCTGCAGAGAAACTGTGAGCTTTCATAAACCATCAAAGCATGTTCTTGATTCAGAAATCCCACAGGGCCTAGGTCTACAAAGTAGATTTGTTCTCCACGTATAAACCCCACTTATACATATTTAATTGTGATCTCATTCCCTATAAAAGAAAATGTTTCATTGGTTCTGACTTCCTTCTGACATTTCTATCCCATTTTATTAACATTCTTGGTTCCCCTTTGCAGTCTTTGCAGTCCAAACTAGAAAAGTACTTTGCTTGTACTTCAGGGGTGGGGGGTGGGAATTAAACTGCTTTCCAGTTCTGAAACTACCCATTTTTAGGGCAGAAAATAAAAACTTCCAAGAAGGATGGCTGAATATATTGCCAAGCTCGCCTTTTGCTCTTGGGTTTAATATATATAACTGTACATAATTATTTAGAGCAGTGCTCATATAAAGCCATGCCAATGAAAGTATCCTTGCCAAATTTATCATAGGCTGCTGCAGGCTAAGACACTGGCACCATCTCAAAGAAACCCACATGTGCTAATACGAACTAGGAATTTTTGTAATTTTTATTGTGCCTTTTGGGGGAAAACATCCTTTCTGATAAAAAGATACTTCATCATTCCTCAATTTAAAAATTTTTTTGTAAATAAGAATTAAACTTTTTCTTCTTATCTGTGTGAGGAACCAACTTACTGGTCAAATATTTGAATTTAAAGGAAGCCAAGAATAGAACAATTTAACTTCTGAGCCAGGATCCCAAGACACAAGTGACCCTTATAACATTATTGTTTCTTCTTATTTTAAAATATATTGCAACACTGTTTATAATTTATTAAATGGGTTTATAACTGCCGAGGGAGATTTAAGCTGAACTGTTGAAAACCTTTATAAATAAAAATAAACTAAAAAACATAGCTTTTTTAATTTTAATGATCAACCCCCATTAACAGAAGATATATTTGTTTCTAAAGGTTTTATAAATTTTCAAGCCATTTTTAAGTCATTAAAATACACATAAGTTTGTTTTGTTATTTAGTCTTTTTTAAAATCTGATTAAGAGTCCTCTATAGAGGAAAAGCATTAGTATCTATTACTTAAATGACACTTAAAAAATGCATAATTTTTTACATTGAACTATTCACTACTAGTAAGAAAGACAATGGCTTCCACTTAATGAACACCTATGTTCCATGCTTTTCATTTTGGAAATGAATTCCAAGAAGTATAATTATCATCAGTGCACAAAACAGACAAGACAACTGGAAATCAAAGACACTCGGTCATTAGCTCAAGTTATGGTAACTAACAAGAGCTAAAAGTTACCTCAGAGAAAAAATAATAATTTTTCCCAATATATACCTGAAAAAGAACACATTGATATAATCTTTAAAGTTTACAAAGAACTAGCCATAATACTAAAAGAAAGATAGTTTAATCAGAAGTATATGAATCTAGAGATAAAACTCTTAAGAACAAATTTAAAAAGTAAAGAGTTATCTGTGAAGGAATTTAGGGAGGCTAAATAAAAGGATAAGTTAGGCCTAATTATACCCACTCTTCTTAGGGATATAGTAGGGTCATGACAGTTATTCTGGAGGCTCCCTTTGAATATGTGGACCCTAGAAATTCTCGAAGGGCATTCAAAGTTCTAGGGGAAAGCCTTAGTAATGTTTCACACTCGGGAAGAACTCCTCCCCTGAGGAAACTCTTTAACAACTTTCAGCTAGAAGAGAAAGAGCGGCCCAACCACCTGAGCTTCGCTGGAGTCGGGGCGTGTTTTCCTCATGCCAGAAGTAGAAAAGGGGAAGGCATTATGCCATGTCTATCCCTCAAGCCTATGAGAAGTCTGTTATCTATCATCTAAGAGGGCAGAACTGAGCACAAACCCCTACATGTATCTGATTCAAATTGCTCCCTAAAAATATTTCATTGTGGCAAGAACACCTGCCACCCCAGAGCAACCAAAGAGATGGAAATATTAGCTGTTCGTACTCATCCAACTCAACTAGGGAATGAGATTCTCTGAATAGCACAGAATCAGACATCCCCTGTGAGGAAGGCACTGTAGAAACCACACAGTGGCAGAATAAATAGACCCCAATCTACAGAACTCAACCTAAGAATAATTAATTAATCAATGGACATTTTGATTGGCTAAAACTGGATTCTTTTGACAAAAATGAGTAGCCCACCTGAGACTATTAGGAATCATGACTGGCTCATTGTGCAAGAGTCTTAAATATTCTAGATATCCAATTTATGTTCCAAGAATATCAGTAACACGTGCTTTATCTCTCATCAGCCTGAATTACTTTCTAAAAGGATATAACAATTGTGAAAACTCAGAGGCAGGATACATGTCAAAGAGTGAAAAGTCTTACAAATGTGTCAATTCATTCTGCTGTAGGTTCTTTGACATGCTAGCCAAGGCCTGTATGATGTCTTCTGCTCTACATCCTTGCTGAGTTCAGCTCTGCTTCTTTATGTAACACTTAAATGATCCAGTGGCAAGTGTAGCCATCATGAGATTCTCTCAGCCTAAGTACCCCAAAGCACACTTCCCAATATCCCACTGCAACCTGTGCATGATGTAAGATTTATTTCTTAATCTAACACTCAGATCACCAGAATTTTTGGCATTGCAATATCAACATCCATTTGAAACCATGGCAAAGAACCAAAGCACCATTCCCACCTAACAGCCTCACAGTACAGGACTCTGTGATAATTGAAAAGCAAGAGCAACTCTTTTTTTTCATTTTCCATCAACACAAAGCATAGCAATTTCCATCAACTGAGTAATGTGAATTTAAAGCCAGCAGTCCAAAAACATTCCCAAATCTGATTCCGTTTCACCGTAAAGTTTTTAAGAAAGACCTCCACCTGGCCAATATGGTGAAACTCTGTCTCTACTAAAAATACAAAAATTAGCTGGGCACAGTGGCACGCACTGGTAGTCCCAGCTACTCAGGGGGCTGAGGCAGGAGAATCGCTTGAACCCAGGAGGCGGAGGTTGCAGTGAGCCAAGATCATGCCACTGCACTCCAGCCTGGTGACAAGTGAGACTCGTCTCAAGAAAAAAAAGAAACACCTCCAAAAAGTCCCACAGTGTTGATCTACAAGACTAGGGTAAAGTAGCTTGCAGTTTCCCTCAAAAATACAAAATGAAAAACAAAATCACACACAAAACCCTTTAACCGAAGTGTTTAATAGAAGTTTATACACATTCCCACCAGAGAAACAAGCTGAAAGACCAATGTCATTCTCACAGCAGGCTACCCTGCTTCTTTAACACAACTAGAAAAAAGAAAGATGATCGTTTGTGTATGCAGATATGATTCAAGAGGCCAAGTGGTAATGGACTGTCATTTCCTTAAACTGCACATGTGCCGACAAGCAGGCCAGGCCATTTCCAGGTGAGAGGTCAAGACAGAAACTATCACTGCTTTGGTTCTGTCGTGTAGACCTGCTGTCACTGAAAGTCTTAAACTTTCAACCAGTCACCTGACAGCTTACAGCTACTTTGGTCTGCTTTTGTTTGAGCTGGAGCTTGGAATTATGTTGCTTCCAGGCCCAGTTCCAGTGTTCTTGTTTCAGTGTTAATCATTCTTACAATGAATGAATCATTGAGCAGGAAATTATCTAAGAAATACGAATTCAGATCCAGCTTCCAGCTCTGTGTTGCTAATTGCTTTTTATTAACTTCTTTACCAACTAATCAGAGAAACACACTTAGACAAGTGATACCATTTTTTTCACATATCAAATGGTCACTTAAAAAATAGCCATAACCAGAGTTGACAGTGATAAGGTCAGAGTAAAATATTAATGGATACATCTTTTCAGATTGAAATTTATACCCCTTTGATCTAATAATTCTATCATAGGAACTTATCCTACTGAAACAATCAATGTTTGTTTGGTGCAGAGAATAATATGCAAATAAAGAGGATCCTCGCGGGGCCATGTATAATACAGAAATGCCAGAAACCACCTCAATAACAGATAGATAAATTACCATACTCCATTCATTGAGCTACTTCGAGCCATTAATATTTAAGAAAATTAAGAATGGCAATACTCTCATTATGAAACAAAAAATTAATGTTATTTAGTATACAGCAATGCATAAAGTTAAACAAAACAAAGTTTGGTTGTCAGCAAATTCATTAACAAGACTTTTTAAAAAATAAACCTCTAATAGGATCTGAGTTCTTGAGCGGTTATAGATTTTAGGTCCACTTCGAAAACAAACCCAAGAACAAAAAAGTGTTGTTAGAAAAATATGTTGCAAATGGCCAGGTGCTACTCTCTTTCTCGGGTTCAGGTGGTTTTTAATAGCTGATTGTCTGCTACTGAGGCTTCAGCCACCAATTTCAACCAGGCCTCTGATTTAATCCACACCAGGATTTGTAATACTGAAAGAATGTGGGGGAGTGCACTATTGTTAAACTGGGCCATAATCCCAGTGGATGACTTCCATTAGAAGCTGGCAACAATACCTGGCTCACAAAAAATTCAGGTTTTTTTTTTCTAATTATGCCCCCAAATTAGCTCATATTCCATTGTTCATTACAAGGAATCATTTCCAAAATTAGTAGAAATTACTCACTAAATTAGTTGCATACCTTAAGTCACACTCAAAATATCCTATAAGATTTTATTTCAACCCAAGTTGCTTTAATACAGAAAAATCTCAGTACTGTAATTAATCAAATTCTACTTTGTGAAACCTGCACATTCAAAAGATATGTATGAAAGCATATGAAAAACTCACATAAAAGAATCCAAGTGGTCCGGATATATATGGCATTTTCATTCCCAAGAGATATTTGACTTGTGAAGTCACCACATGGGTGGCAGCCCCAGTTGTCATTGCGCTGATCACAGGCTCTGTGACCACAAATGTGGCACTGCCCAGTTGCAGCACAAACATGGCCACCTAAGAGGAGAAGGGAGAAGTGAGATGAACTTCAGATGAAACTCCCCAAAGTTCCCAGAGGGCTTAATATTTGACACATTCTCATTTTCATTTGATAGAATCATAGAGAACTGACATGTAACAAGTTTGTTACATTGTATATATACAATATCTCGGGTTTCCCTGAGCACATTGTTAGGTTCTAAGAGGTTTCAAAGGTTTCTTTTTAAATTTAATTTAATTTTATTTTTTTTGTTTATTTTTATTTTTATTTTATATATATATATCTTATTATAGTTTAAGTTCTAGAAAACGTTATTAGGTACAATGTGAGTATCTCAGTTAAAATTAACACAGTATTTTTTCTAAATTTAGACTTTTCTCTTTTCCTAATCCTACATGTTTCAAAAAAGGGAAATACACTCAAATCAGTTTAATGTATGGGTCTATGTGGAAGAAAAATTGAATTTGCCTTGCTATATCTGTAATTTAAAATTTTAAAAAGGAAAAGACATGATTCACTACTTTATACTCAGTAGGCATAAAACCTCAAAACCATTGAAGAAAGAAAGCCATTCCTCAAGATTCTCCCAGGTTCTGAGAAATGGGAACATACTCTTTGACCAGATACTCGGTCAAGTAGTAACCCATTTATGCCAGAGGTTGTAAATTTATTTTGTGAAAAATCATACCTTGGCGATGACCTTGAGCAGTAGGATATAAATAATTCCCACAAGCTTAGCATTCCAATAGTGGAACACTAGGCATAATTATTAAGGGCTAATATTTAATAAGAATACATTAGGACTTATTTGTATATGTGGCACCGCAAAAGACAGATAGGGTAGAGACATATGTGTTGAGAAGCCCATAAATCAGTACAAAAATCATTGTCCTTCAACATTCCTTACTTTTCATAGCAACATCCTCCATCTCAAAACCATTTGATGATCAGGCAGAATCATCACCTCTATGTAGAAGCTGTGCATTGAACTCTGCTGGGCAAAAGGTGCCAGGAATGACAGGAAGCAGCAAAACTCTTCTCTTTTTTCCTTTTTCTTTTTTTTTTAGATAAGGTCTCACTCTGTCTCCCAGGCTGGAGTACAGTGCCATGACCATGTCTCACTGCAACCTCCACCCCCCAGGCTCAAGTGATCCTCCCATTTTAGCCTCCTGAATAGTTGTGACTACAGACAAATGCCTGGCTTTTTTTTTTTTTTTAGAGACAGGGTCTCACTGTGTTGCCCAAGCTAGTTTCAAAATCTTGGGCTCAAACAATCCTCCTGCTCTGGTCTCCCAAAGTGCTGAGATTACAGATGAGAGCCACCATACCTGGCCTCTTCTAACTCCTGATACTTCAATGACTAATGTTCTTCCTTTACCAGAGAGTTTTGAGAAGATGGCCCACACTTTGGCATAATGTAACTGTGTAAACTCAGTCACAGAAACTGC
This sequence comes from Pan troglodytes, assembly GCF_028858775.2. Lineage (NCBI taxonomy): Eukaryota > Metazoa > Chordata > Mammalia > Primates > Hominidae > Pan > Pan troglodytes. The sequence goes on along the minus strand of NC_072405.2, from coordinate 101,555,913 downwards.
AAAAAGTAAAATTTACTATTTTGAAAGTAATGTTAAATTACATTCACAAGTATAAGCACTAGAAAATGGAAACAAAAGAGGTCATGCTGATATAACTTCTTAATGTGTTAATTATAATATTTACGCCAAGTCTTAAAATTCTTGTTGGCAAGCCCAGCACAGTGGCTCATTTCTGTAATCCCAGCACTTTGGGAGGTCGAGGCAGGAGGATCACTTGAGCCCAGAAATTTGAGAGAAGCCTGGGCAACATGTGAAACCATGTCTCCTAAAAAAAAAAAAAAAAAAAAAAAATTAGTGTTGAGTGTGGCAGCGAGTTCCTGTAGTCCCAAGTACTCAGAAGGCTGAGGTGGAAGGATGGCCTGAGCCCAGGAGGTAGAGGTTGCAGTAAGCTGTGGTCGCGCTACTGCATGCCA